>NC_136153.1:3025372-3264334 GCF_965212315.1 Lampetra planeri
ACACAATCAATTAAGCCTCGAAATGGTTGATCAAATCCTTCCAATGATTGCTAAGCCAGAATCCATCTTCTAGGTGAAATTGTCTTTGTGTTTGTATATGTGGATAGCGTCATGAACGAATCTCTCATGGTATTATATTATTATTTTAGTATTTCGCTTCTACGTGACTTTACTGAAGAACCAAGAATACTGAACCCTGCAGTCACGAAAGCTTTAAATCGAAAAAAACCCACCTCTTATAAATAAATAATATAGGTTTTTTGGGTCAGATCGCGTTATTTATAAATGTGTCGTAACCCTCCACCACCCGACACGGCCAAACAGTAAAAATGTGTCACGTTTTCAAAGGACAAATTAATTGACTTCTTTAGCCCACCGATGTCGTGAAGAGAGAATCAACAGCATTTTAAAATTTGAGTAGTACGACGTTTCGCTGATAATTACAATCAGCCTCATCGGGCAAGAATTAAATTAATTTGTCCTTTGAAAACGTGACACATTTTTTACTGTTTGGCCGTGTCGGGTGGTGGAGGGTTACGACACATTTATAAATAACGCGATCTGAGCCAAAAACCTATATTATGAATAATATTGCTCGCGAAAGCCTACGTGTTAAATTGACCTCTTATGGATGATATTGGTCGCGAAAACCTCCTTCTACTTTTACTGCTACTCGGTGTTGAACTCCGTTCTGTCGTCGGAGTTAAACAACTGGAGCCGTCAACGAGGGGACGGACACAGCGACGAGACGCGATTTGGCACACAGCGGAACACGACGATTAGACAGTGTCTATTTAGAGACTCGCAAGCGAGTTGCCACCCCGGGTCAGTACGCGAATTAGTGGACGAGCACATTAATGGGTTCATGAGTTAGTAGTTTGTTTAATTGGTATACCGATGACGTGTTGGTCATTGCGTCAATGACTTCATGGAATGACCCATTCGTGGGTTAATGCGTTAATGGATTAATTCAATTAGTTATCAATTCAACGATTGGATGTGTCAACAAATGAAACTATGAAAAGTGTTTACGGGTGATTTCGCCAATAGCTTGTTGATGTTAATGGTCGTTTAATTAGTTAATAGATTAATGATCGAATGGGTTAATTAGTTAATGGGTTAACGAGGCTATGACTTCTTTGCGAAGGAGTTACTGGGCTAGCACGTGACTTCTTCGACGAATGAGTGGCTAATCGTCTTAATTAGTTAATGGACATAACGGATTTAACAGATTTCACAAATACGCATGTGAATGGGTTTAATATGTCAAATGAGTGTCCGAAGACTTCTGGAGGGTCGGTGGTGGGGAGGGCAATGAGGAGTGTCGCTGGCAGGGCCTTGGGTGATGGATGGACGTAGCACTTACTTCATTAATTAGCTCTCAGTTCACGACGGAGAAAGTCATTAATTAGTGGGCCCACTGCGGACAGAGTTTAGGAGCCGAGTGATTTCTGAACTGGGCCTGTACCCCCCCACCCCACAAACACACACACACAACCCCGCGCTGCCCAGCGTGGTGAAGTATGGTCAAAACCCTTTTTGACTGACACGACCGCTGGACGATTTCCTATGATTCTCCAGAGTCTAAAGAGCCCACTCTAGAGAGAGAGGGAGAGAGATGGGGGGGGGGGGTGGATTTTGGCCTAGTCTTCCACGCTCTTGGGAAGAGTTGGGAGTTACCCACACTTTACCCCACCACGCGTGTTCCTGCCGATGCACTCAGCGGCCATGGTTGGGTGCTTCCGATTTCAACTACCGCTGTGGGTGGACTTGAATCTCCACGGAAAATGTGCACATGATGGAGATAGAGAGCCTCCTCTCGCTCAAGGCGATTGACGGCGTCGCTCACAAGAACGGTGACACGCACAGCAGGGAACGATGGAGTTTGGCAAGGGGCACGCGACAAGCTATCGAGGGATGAGTGACAGCGATCGAGGGGACGACTTAGGGGATCACGGAATGGCTAAGGGGAGGGACGGGACGGAGTGGAGGGGGCCAGGGGAGGGAAGAGGAAGGGAATGGGCGATGGAGAAGAGGTGGCGAGGCTTTAAGAGAAAGAGAGGAACGGAAGGGGGTTACGGAGGAGGACTGCTTCATGCCAAATAGACTTCGCTGCATCGTTTGAACGGCCGTGCCGGGAGATGGAGTCGGACTGGTGACTTCTGTGTTGCGGCTGCAGTGCGCTGCTAACCGTTGCAGCTTTCACTGTGGCAGCATCTCAGGCTGTATGCCTGTGTGTGTGTGAGTATAAATATGTATAGTGGGGAGCGGTGGTGCAGTGGTTAGCGTGCCGCGCTTCGAACCCGGCGACCCGGAATTCGATCGCCGCTCACGGCCAACACCCGCGACGATTATCTGAACCGGTCCTGAGCATCGTCCCCTAGATCGACTCAGCCTCAAATGAGTACCTGGTGTGATGTGTAAACATCGCCACTGGGGAGACAAAGGCGGCCGTGCGTGGTGCTGACCACCCACCCGCCTTGTGTGCCGTGCCGGCCTTCACAGGTGCTGCTCACTAGCTCACGGCACTTGCCCCAACAGTTCGCTATGGCTATCGGGGGGGGGGGGGAGGGTGGGATCTGTATCTCCATATATATTAATTTCTGGTCTTGATCGACAATGCCAGCACGTATCTGCGGTTGAGTGGCATTGCCCTCGGCCCGGTGTCCGTGGTCAGTTGTTAAGCTGTCGCGCTCGAGTGCCCGTCAGTGTGGCGATTTGTGTACAAGTCATCAACGGACGACGACTTTGCGTGCGCACGCGGAGAGAGAGAGAGAACATTTTTTTAAATATTACATAGAAAACAGGGGGAACATAGACATAGAGTAGGGAGAGAGGGTGTAGAGAGAGAGAGGGGGGGATGTAGAAGGGGGTGGGGGGGGGGTAGAGAGGGAAGGGGTAAGAAGGAGGAGAGCAGAGCGTGAAATATTTCATTTAAACAGGGGAGGGGGGGTACATAAAGCAAAGCATTGAAAAAAAAACCGAAATGATGAACGAAGCAAAGTGCCGACTACACCGAGCATCTTCTTGTTTCCTCTGATCGTAAAACAGAGAGAGGGAGAGAGAGAGAGAGACTCCGCACACTTCGCACCGGATCGCTGAACTCGTGTCGTGCACACGGGGGCCCAGTCGTAGCGCGCGTGCCGTTGTCGGTTGCGGAGGCTTCGCTCTTTGCGGTGAACGGGCAGCTCCGGCTAATACTGCGGGTGTCGTCGTGAGCGACGCGCACTCGTCGCCGTCACACGTGGCATCGTCGCACGCGGAGTTACCACACGCGGCATCATCATCGTCATCACGTGGTATCACCACACGCGGCCATTATCGTACGTGACATCATCACACGCGTCATCATCATCACGATCACGTGGTATCGCCACACGCGGTCATCATCGCACGTGACATTGTCACACGAGTCATCATCATCACGATCACGTGGTATCGTCACACGCGGTCATCGCCACAAGCAGAATTACCACACGCGTCATCATCATCACGATCACGTGGTATTGGCCACAAGCGGTCATCATCGCACGTGATATTATCACACGCGTCATCATCATCGTCATCACGTGGTATCGTCACATGTGGCATCGTCACAAGCATAATTACCACACGCGTCATCATCATCACGATCACGTGGTATCGCACACGCGGTCATCATCGCACGTGACATTGTCACACGAGTCATCATCATCACGATCACGTGGTATCGTCACACGCGGTCATCGCCATAAGCAGAATTACCACACGAGTCATCATCATCACGATCACGTGGTATCGTCACACGCGGTCATCGCCACCACTAGAATTACCACACGCGTCATCATCATCACGATCACGTGGTATCGCCACAAGCGGTCATCATCGCACGTGATATTATCACACGCGTCATCATCATCGTCATCACGTGGTATCGTCACACGCGGTCATCGTCACAAGCAGAATTACCACACGCGTCATCATCGTCACGATTACGTGGTATCGCCACACGTGGTCATCATCGCACGTGCCATCATCACATCGTCACACGCGGTCATCATCCTCATCATCACCATCACCACACGCGTCATCATCATTCTACCCGGTATGATGATGCACAGCGGCCGCCCTGGTGAACACCGCGCTGCGTGGCTCGCTCCGTCATCTTAGCGGCGAACGTTACAGGACCCCGCGTGACGTGATTCGAAAACAAGAGCAGGGTAGCGTCATTGAGTGCGGGGCATCACGGCCACACAACGTTTTTGTTGTTGTTGGTTGTTGGTTGTTGTTGTTTCAAATTTAATATCGAAACCAGAATCGCTCGCCAACCGCATCGCCTCTTCCAGACTGTGAGTGCCCAAAGCGGCTTCTCGACTCGTGGCGTAGAAATCGATTCAGGGTCATTGCCCGAAACGTCACTAATTTACACTCGTGGTTTTCTTGTTTGAGTTCTGGCACGCCTGACTATGTGCTGACATAGTCTGCTCGTACTGAATCCTTTCTGCTGGATCATACTCGAACGAAATCTGGATCTACTGAAACCTACTGAATCGTACTCAATCCTACTGAAACGTCTAGAAGGCATTCGATCATACTCGATCCTACTCAACCCTACTGAATCATACTCAATCCTATTGAATCGCACTGAATGGCATTCGATCATACTCGATCCTACTCAACCTTACTGAATCATACTAAATCCTATTGAATCGCACTGAATGGCATTCGATCATACTCGATCCTACTCAACCCTACTGAATCATACTCAATCCTATTGAATCGCACTGAATGGAATTCGATCATACTCGATCCTACTGAAACGTCTAGAATGGCATTCGATCATACTCGATCCTACTCAATCCTACTGAATCATACTAAATCCTATTGATCGCACTGAATGGCATTCGATCATACTCGATCCTACTCAACCCTACTGGATCATACTCAATCCTATTGATCGCACTGAATGGCATTCAATCATACTCGATCCTACTCAACCCTACCGGATCATACTCAATCCTATTGAATCACACTGAATGGCATTCGAACATACTCGATCCTACTCAATCCTACCGAACAGTACTCAATCCTATTGAATCGCACTGAATCCTATCGGGTCAATGTTGCGGAATGAATCAAGGACCACGTCCAGAATACGATATTTGTATTCATTTGCGGCGTGGACGGATATAATAGCATGCACGAGAGAGAGAGACGTCGCTTTTCTGGCCGTTCATATATATATGTAAAAATGTGTGAAAACATCTGTGTCGCGTTTGTCTTGGTGCATCTCTCGCAGAGTGCCGCGTTCACTTATTCTCGTTCCCCGCGTGCGGAGCCTCGAGATGTCGATGGCGTTTAGCGGCAAATATAAATGCAGATGATTTGTTACTAATGATGTGTATCTGCGGCTGATAGGGTCAGGGTGCTGACGTATGGGCGTTACAGAGCCGTGGAGTGAAGAACCTCATCATGAAGAATCCCATTTTGAAGAATCGATTTATGAAGAATCGCATTATGAAGAATATCGTATTGAAGAATTCCATTATGAAGAATCGCATCATGAAGAATCGCATCATGAAGAATCGCATTATGATGAATCGCGATATGAAGAATCGCATTATGAAGAATTCCATTATGAAGAATACCGTTATGACGAATCCCATCATGAAGAATCGCATCATGAAGAATCGCGATATGAACAATCGCATTATAAAGAATCGCAATATGAAGAATCGCATTATGAAGAATTCCATTATGAAGAATCACATTGTGCGAGGAAATGATTTGGCTGCTCTGTTACGTTGGCAGCAGCAGCAGCAGCAGCACAATAAAACAACAATATTAATAACAAACCAAAACATACAACTTAACACGATCATCAAAAATAACAACGTGTGTTTGGTCTTGAAAGAGAAAAATAAAAAATAAAAAAATACGTTTTTAATTTAACACGTAGGCTTTCGCGATCAAAGTTATTCATGATAAAAGTTATTTTGGGTTAGATCGCGTTAATATAAATGTGTCGTTAACCCACCACCACCCGACACAGCCAATCAGTGAGGTCTGTCACGTAAACAGAACGTGGCCAATTCGTTACTAACTTCAGCACCTCCGGTGTGCTGGAGAGCAAACCCACAGCGTTCACAATCCGAGTCCGACGTTTCGCCGGTGATTACAACGACCAACTTCATCGTACGAATCGTCACGAGTAATATATCTTCGGCGACGTTTCATGCAATTGTCCTCGTGCCATGAAGAAGGGCCATTCCCCGAAACGCCGTCCATTACACGTTGACCCTTTTAAGCGCCACACCTCCGATTTCGCACGGTTCGCTACGTGTGGTGCGAAAGAAGTTCAACATACAGCAACACACACACACACACACGGTGTGCTCTCATTGATGACCGTGGGTCGAGTTTGCTACGAGGGAGGAGATGCACGTGAGATTTATTTTTCTCTCTCTCTCTCTCCTGTCGTGTTGTTGTTGTTCTCGCTCAGTGATATATTTTTTCTGACTTGCAATATACCGAATTGCGGTGTTGATGTGTGGGCGGTTGAGTGAGGGTGCGCGCGTGAGTGTGTGTGTGAGAGTGAGAGAGGTAGGAGAGATGAGAAAGCTGGGGAGAGAGAGAGTTAGAGGGCTGCATGTCAGGAGAGAGTTATACTGGTAGGAACCTCCTGGTTCCACCAGCCCACAGGGGATTATTGTGTCCGTCCGTCGTGCAGGGAGGGGCTGGGTGGGGAGGGAGGGGCTGGGTGCGGAGAGGAGGGTTGGGAGGAGCTGGGTGGGGAGGGCGGGGCTGGGTTGGGAGGGGAGGGTGGGGAGGGGCTGGGTGGGGAGGGGCTGGTCACCCCGTGGTGCCCTTATAAAACTCAACGTTTAACCTGCTCACGCCGGCTTGTGCCCGCCCTCACAGTCGGGCACCACGCCGCCGTTGACCCTGGCCATTGACCGAGCAACCCAACGTTCCTACCAGCTCCCTCCGCAGGAATGTGTTTGTGGAGAGAGGCAGAGGAGAGTTCGGAGGTTTAGAAAGAGGGAACTGGCAGAGAGGAGATCTAGGGAGATCAGGAGAAGAGGTCTGCAGAGATCGAGAGTGGTGAGAAGAGAGGTTAGAGAGAGAGCTGAGAGAAATGAGAAATGGGGAGGAGAGAGGCCATGACGCTGCATGTAGTAAGAGGGAGGCAGAGGCAGGAGGGGGGCATTTGTAGGAGAGAGAGGAGAGCTGAGAAGAGATACTTTGACTTTTAAACAACTTTTATTGCCGCCAGCAGCAACAGCACTGGAGGCGATTTCGATATGAAATACACAAAGTCACCAGCAAACAAATGAAAACAAACGCTACAAATCCACGCGCTGTGGCGCTAAAAGCACCGCGCACAACACGAAAGAAAAGGCACGTGGTTGTGGCGGTCATCGCGCACGCCACGGTGATGCTGGAAGGTGACACTGACGGCTGCTCTGTGCTTCCAGTGTTCAGGGGCCTGCTTAAGGCGCGGCTCCGGATGGAGCTCGCGTACCACACACATGTCGGTGATGTGCGGAGCGTCTTCGTCGAACGCTGGGGAGCCGGAAAAGCCCCTCTCTGTACCAGCGTGGACGGCACCCTCGTGTTCACCTTCTGAAGCTGAGAAGAGAGAGGGAGAGGAGAGCTGGGAAAAGAGATGGAATGAGAGAGATGGGGCGGGGGGGAGAGTTAGATATCTGGGGATGAGCGAGAGAGGATGCGGAGTGGGGAGAGAAGGGTAGGTGGAGAGAGTGCAGAGAGAGAGAGATAGAGTGGTGAGAGAGCTGCGTGATGAGACGGGTGCATGTAGGTGGTGGGTGTAAAGAGAGAGATGTAGGTTGTGTGTGAGAGACGGCGAGGTGATAGCTGGGGATGAGCGAGATAGGGGAGCTGAGGATAGCGCTGGCGGGCAGGAGAGAAAAAGATGTAGGCAGGTGGGTGTCGAGAGAGAGAGGGGGGGGGGGGGTAGAGAGAGAGGGGGGGGGGGGTAGAGAGAGAGGGGGGGGGGGTTAGAGAGAGAGGGGGGGGGGGGTAGAGAGAGAGAGAGGTGATAGCAGGAAATGAGAGAGAGAGAGGAGAGATGGGGAGAGCTGGGAGAGAGAGGTGAGAGCGAGGGATGAGATAGAGAGAGATAGGGGAACGGTGAGGGAGAGAGGGGAGCGAGAGAGGGGGGGGGCTAGAGAGACAGGAGAGGGCTGTGTAGGTCGGTGGGTGTAGAGAGAGAGGTGTAGGGGGAAGAGCGCGTGAGAGAGAGAGAGAGGTGAGGGCTGAAATGAAAGAGACAGCAGGAGCTGGGTCCATATATTGCACAGAAAACAGGGGAACGTAGACATAGAGGAGGGAGAGCGGGGGTAGAGAGAGAGAGGGGGGTAGAGAGAGAGGGGGGTAGAGAGAAGGGGTAGAGAGAGGGGGTAGAGATAGAGGGGGGTAGAGAGAGGGGGTAGAGAGAGTGGGGTAGAGAGAGGGGTAGAGAGAGTGGGGGGGGGGGTAGAGAGAGGGGTAGAGAGAGAGTGGGGTAGAGAGAGAGGGGTAGAGAGAGAGAGGGGGGTAGAGAGAGGGGGTAGAGAGAGAGAGGGGGTAGAGAGAGAGGGGGGTAGAGAGAGGGGGGGGGGGGGGTAGAGAGAGGGGGTAGAGAGAGTGGGGGGGGATAGATAGAGGGAGTAGAGAGATAGAGGGGGGTAGAGAGAGAGGGGGGGTAGAGAGAGGGGGTAGAGAGAGTGGGGGGGGGTAGAGAGAGAGGGGTAGCGAGAGAGGGGGGTAGAGAGAGGGGGTAGAGAGAGTGGGGGGGTATAGAGAGGGGGTAGAGAGAGAGAGGGGGTAGAGAGAGAGGGGGGGTAGAGAGAGGGGGGGGGGGGTAGAGAGAGGGGGTAGAGAGAGTGGGGGGGGATAGATAGAGGGGGTAGAGAGATAGAGGGGGGTAGAGAGAGAGGGGGGGTAGAGAGAGGGTAGAGAGAGAGAGGGGGTAGAGAGGGAGGGGGGGTAGAGAGGGAGGGGGGGGGGGGGGTAGAGAGAGGGGGTAGAGAGAGTGGGGGGGGGGGGGGGGTAGAGAGAGGGGGTAGCGAGAGAGGGGGGTAGAGAGAGGGGGTAGAGAGAGTGGGGGGTATAGAGAGGGGTAGAGAGAGGGGTAGAGAGAGAGGGGTAGAGAGGGGGGTAGAGAGAGGGGTAGAGAGAGAGGGGGGTAGAGAGGGGGGGTAGAGAGAGAGGGGTGTAGAGAGGGGGGTAGAGAGAGGGGGGTAGAGAGAGAGGGTGTAGAGAGGGGGGGGGGTAGAGAGAGGGGGTAGAGAGAGAGAGGGGGGTAGAGAGAGAGGGGTAGAGAGAGGGGGGGGGGTAGAGAGGAGGGGGTAGAGAGAGAGGGGGGGGTAGAGAGAGAGGGGTAGAGAGAGGGGGGGGGGGGGTAGAGAGAGGGGGTAGAGAGAGAGGGGTAGAGAGAGGGGGGGGGGGGGTAGAGAGAGGGGGTAGAGAGAGAGGGGGGGGGGGTAGAGAGAGAGGGGGGGTAGAGAGAGAGAGGGGGGTAGAGAGAGAGGGGTAGAGAGAGGGGGGGTAGAGAGAGGGGGTAGAGAGAGAGGGGGGGTAGAGAGAGAGGGGTAGAGAGAGGGGGGGGGTAGAGAGAGGGGGTAGAGAGAGAGGGGGGGGGGGTAGAGAGAGAGAGAGGGGGTAGAGAGAGAGGGAAGGGGTAAGAAGGAGGAGAGCAGAGCGTGAAATATTTTGTGAAATCTTTCATTTAAAAGGGGGGGGGGGGCACATAAAGCAAAACATTGAAAAAAAAAACAAAAAACGAAATGATGAACGAAGCAAAAGTGCCGACTACACCGAGCATCTTCTTGTTTCCTTTGATCGTAAAAGAGAGGAGCAGGGGCGGTGTGTGTAGGTAGGTGGGTGCAGCAAGTTGGCACAGTGAGGGGTACAGCTGGTGAGCGTCTACCGGTCACGTCAGTCAGCCAACCCATAGCACATGCTGGGTCTGTCCCGTGACCTCCTCCTGTCAGCGAGCCTTCACGACACTTCACGTGGTAGGCTCAAGGTGCACCTAGCCTGGCACAGGCGAATGGCGGGTGTTGGTAGAGAGAGAGTGTGTGTGAGAGAGAGTGTGTGAGAGAGAGTGAGTGTGTGAGTGTGTGTGAGTGAGAGAGTGTGTGAGAGAGAGTGAGAGTGAGTGAGTGTGTGTGTGTGAGAGAGAGTGTGTGTGAGAGGGTGTGTGAGAGAGAGTGTGAGGAGAGAGTGTGTGAGAGAGTGTGTGAGAGAGTGTGTGAGAGAGAGTGTGTGTGAGAGGGTGTGTGAGAGAGAGTGTGAGTGAGAGAGTGTGTGAGAGAGTGTGTGTGTGTGTGAGAGAGTGAGAGAGGGTGTGGAGAGCGAGTGAGAGAGAGAGAGAGGGTGTGTGAGTGAGTGTAAGAGTGTGCGTGTGTGTGTGAGAGAGTGAGAGAGAGTGTGCGTGTGTGAGAGTGAGTGTGTGTGAGAGGGGTGTGTGAGAGAGAGTGTGAGTGAGAGAGTGTGTGAGAGAGTGTGTGTGTGTGTGAGAGAGTGAGAGAGGGTGTGAGAGCGGTGAGAGAGTGAGAGAGAGAGGGTGGGTGAGTGAGTGTGAGAGTGTGCGTGGTGTGTGTGAGAGAGTGAGAGAGAGTGTGCGTGTGTGAGAGTGAGTGTGTGTGAGAGTGAAACAACCTCCTACCTCCTCGCGGTGCCGGACGGGCAACACTGTCGTGGGCAGTGCTGTGGGGGGAGGGCCAATGCCCATTGGCCTCTCCCCTCATGGCGTCTGTGACCCCCACAGTGGCTAAACGGGGGCTCTGGACGGGTGCGAGGGGCTGGTAACCCCTCCACCTTCAATTAACCACCACTAAACTACGAATTAAACATAAACCTGTAACTAATAAGCTTGTGCCGGAGGCCCGGGGGGTCAGGCTTTTATGACGTCTCCTGGCCAAACCCCATTTGGCGGAGCCAGGAGATTGAATTTTCACCCTCGGGGCTCCTCCAGAAACAACGAAAAACCATTGCGGATGGCCACGTGGAATGTTCGAACGCTCACTGCGGAGGAGAGGCTGCCACTCCTCTGTCGGGAGCTGGACCGGTACCGCCTGGATCTTGTGGCATTCAGGAGGTCCGGTGGACCGGTTCTGGATCCTGCCACCATGAGGGGTGGACAGTCCTCTACTCGGGGCAGGAGACTGCCAAACAACAGGGTGTGGCTCTTCTTCTGAACAAAAGAATGAAGGGGGCGTGGGAGCGTGGCGGGTGAGGTGTGGGAAGCTGTAAGCCCCAGGATACTTTGGGCTCGCCTTCCCATCAATCAGAGGCGAGGAGTGGTGGTCGTGGTTACTTATGCCCCCACCGAAGACGAACATCCGTGGAGGGATGCAGGCAAAGCCGATGAGTCAGACGCTTTCTATGACCTCCTGTCACAGGTGCTGGCTAAAGTGGCCACTCGGGACAGAGTCATCTTGTTGGGTGACTTCAATGCCCGAGTTGGTCATGATGCTGGCACCTGGTCTGGAGTGATTGGAAGGCATGGGCCAGATCAGCTCAATAATAACGGTAGGAGGCTGCTAGATTTTTGTGCAGCCCATGGGCTTGTAATTACCAACACGCTCTTCCGGCATCGGCGCATCCACACAACATCATGGATACATGCCGGGTCCAAGCAAGAACATCTGCTGGACTACATAGTGACGGACCAGCGGATGCGAGCCCATGTCCTTGACACCAGGACCTACCGTGGAGCTGATCTGCCCTCTGACCATCGACTAGTCATCTGTAAGATGCGCCTGCCATTTTTTCCACTCCGGTGGTGGGTGTACACCCAGGACCCCATTCAAACCAAAAGTGGCCTAGTCTCAGTTAGCTGATGAAAGTTGCAAGCGAGAATTTCATCATCGCTTGCAGCTGGGGTTGGCATCGTCCCCCACTCCGCCTGATGTCGAGGGTAAATGGGCGAGGTTTAAGACTGTGACTCATGCAGCTGCAATGGCTGCTTTGGGTACGCGGTCCAGACCTCCCCGGGAACCCTGGCTGACGGAGGAGGTGTTCAGGTTAATTGAGAAAAAGCGACAGGCCCACTCTCATCGCCTACAGCATCCCACGTCAGAGAATGAGGAGGTTTACCGCAGCCTTCGCTCGGAGGTTCGGAGAGCCGTAAGGCGCTGTAAGGATGGGTGGTGGTCGCGGGTTGCTGAGGAGATGGAGTCTGCCTCAGTGGCCCGCGATCACAAATCACTATTTAACTCCATCAAAAAAGTAACCTGCAGCGCCACACCTATTACCATCATTAGAGGAAAAAACGGTGATCCAATCTCCGACCCCCAGGAACAGGTTTGCAGATTTGCTGAGCATTTCTGTGAGGTCCTGGGGGAGGGAAAATCTCTCAGCCAGGAAAACATCATGGCACAAAGTGGGGATAACCCTGCTGAGGCTGCGGTGCCTCAAATATTGGAAGAGGTCACCCCCTGTGAGTGGCTGGCTGAGGTGCCAGCTGTTGAGGAAGTACTGAGGGCGATCCGGAGTCTGAGACCAGGGAAGGCACCGGGCAGAGATGATCTCAGGCGAAATGCTGAGGGAGGGTGGCGTTTTGTGCACAGACTGCCCTATATGACATCATAACAACAGTCTGGACCACTGGACGGGTTCCGCAGGACTGGAAGGATGCCCTGGTGGTCCCCCTCTTTAAGAAGGGGGACCGCACAGATTGTAACAACTACAGGGGCATCTCACTCCTCAGTGTGCCGGGTAAGGTCCTGGCAAGGATTATTCAACATCGCCTTGCTAGGCATGCTGAGGAGAGGCTTGCGGAGCCCCAATGTGGTTTCAGGAAAGGGCGGGTCCTGCACAGATGCCATATTTTCTGTCCGTCTGCTACAGCAGAGGTGTAGGGAATTCCAAAAAGACCTACATCTCTGCTTTATTGACCTGGTCAAGGCCTATGATACCATCAGTAGGACTGGGCTCTGGGTTGTTCTTCGTGCTTTCGGAGTCCCTGACCCTCTGCTCACGATCATTAAGGACCTTCATGATGGTGAGCGGGCCCGGGTAAAACTACGTGGCCGGGAGTCGGAGCCTTTCCCTGTACACCTTGGGGTGCGACAGGGATGTCCTCTGGCTCCCACATTATTTAACATCTATTTCGACTGCGTAGTTCGTGAAGCCTTCAATAGCTGTACCGGGGGAATTACCATTTGGTACAGATATAATGGGAGGCTGATCGACGCCCGGGTGCGATCAAGGGATGGCTCCCTATTGGTCAACCACGTTATGTATGCCGATGATTTGGTAATAGCTGCTCATTCAGAAGAGGAGTTGGAGACGCTGCTGCTGAGACTGGAGTGTGCCACTAAGAGGTGGGGCCTTACCATCAGCCCCACCAAAACTAAGCACCTGCCTGGGTATTTTGTACCATCGGGCACTCCGCCCCCACAACTCCCAATCGGTGATGGGGCAGTTGTGGAGAGAGTAGAGAGTTTCCCATACCTGGGCAGTGTGCTCATGACCAGCTCCAGTTTATCAGCAGAGGTCTCACTCCGAATCAGTCGAGCGGCAATATCTTTTCATCGGTTGCGTAACGCTGTGTGGAAGCTACCTGGTCTGTCGCTCCGCACGAAGCTTCAGGTCTTCTCGGCCACGGTCATTCCCTCCCTTCTCTACGCTTGCGAAACGTGGACCACCCTAGTGGAGCATCTTCGCCGGTTGGAAACATTTAGGCTGGCCTGCCTACGATCCATCCTGGGTTTAACCAGGCTGGATTGTGTGAGGAGCTCACAAGTCCTTGAAAGATCTGGGCAAAGTCCCATCAGTGAGCTCCTCCGGCAGGCAAGGCTGCGTTGGCTGGGTCATGTAGCCCGCATGCCCAGCCACCGCATGCCTAAACAGCTTTTGTTCGGCCGGATCGAGGGGGCTAAACGGGCGCGGCACGGGCTAGAGAAGAGATGGAGTGATGTGGTACAGGAGGACGTGGAGCTGAGTGGACTTGCCGATGACTGGTACCAGCGGTGTCAAGATCGGCCTCAGTGGAGGAGGCTCGTGAAGGACGCTACTGGGCAGTTGGAGGCAGTCGCCCTCCAACAACAACGGAGGGCGGAGGAGCGACGCTCACAACAACGAGCGGAGCGCCGGGTGGCTAAAGCACAGCAAGTTGGCACAGTAGGGGGCACAGGTGGTGCATCAGCCAGTCATCTCGGTCATCTCGGTCAGTCGACCCGTGGCACCTGCTGGGTCTGCCCCGTGACCTCCTGCCAGCGGGCGTTCGACACTTCACGTGGCCTCAAGGTGCACATGGCCTGGCACAAGCGTCGTGGTGACGTCACCGCCACTTAGTGGCGAATGGCGGTTGTTGTTGTTGTTGTGAGAGTGAGAGCGAGTGAGAGAGAGAGAGGGTGTGTGTGAGAGAGTGTGAGAGCGTGTGAGAGTGAGAGAGGGAGGGTGTGTGTGAGTGAGTGTGGAGAGAATACTGATCGTCGCATGGCATTAGCAGTCACGGCACGATGCGCCCGTCACGCCGCGCGTTACGGGCGAGCGCGCCGCGTGACACTCACGCAGATTCGGCAATTAATTTAATTCTTCTTCTTGGCAGCAGCAGCAGCAGCAGCATAATAATCCCAGCACGTCGCATTTATACCGATAGCGACTGGCGGATGGGGCGAGATTTCGGCAATTTGCAATTGCACCAGGGGATTACAGCACGCATTGGCACGCAATGATTATGATCAACAACATCATCAGCCATGGGCAATCCACTGCTGGATGATGGGGCCTCCTCTCCCCGCCTGCCCCAAAGCCGTTGACGCCGCCACCGCCACCACCACCACCACAACCACCACAACCACCACAACCACCACCATCACGACCATCACGACCACCACCACCCGACCACCAACAACAATCCCCCGTGTAGCCTTAACAGACTGTTGGGACAAGTGCTGTTAGCGAGCACCTATAAAGGCCGGCAAGGCACACGAGGGGGTGGGTGGCCAACACCACGGCCGGCCGCCTTTGTCTCCCTAGTGGCAATGTTTACACATCGAACCAGGTACTAAATTTGAGACTGAGACGACCTAGGAGAGGCCCAGGACCGGTTCAGATAATCGTCACTGGTTTTGGACGTGAGCTGGAATCGAACTCTGGTCGCCAGGTTCGTAGCGCAGCGCGCTAACTGCTACACCACCGCTCTCCACCCGACCACCGGCACCACCATCCTGACCACGACCACCACCACCACCATCCAACCACCGCCACCACTACGACCACCACCACGACCACCACCACTTGTCACAATCCTGCGATGCAGTTACGAATCCGCCCCAGCGCCCGCGCACGAATTGATTCCATCGCTCCGTCTCCTTCAAGTTGAGCGCCACGGTGGTTACGAGATGTTAACTACCTCGCCTGGTATGCAGGAGGTCGTAGGTTCGATCCCGACCCCTGACGCCTGCTGCTGTATATTTGGAGTTTTCGTCTCTCTCTCTCTCTCTCACCGTGGTCGCGTGGATTTGTCGGCGGATCTCTCCGTTGTTTCCCTCCACATTGAGAATCACAAGACATTCCTGCGGCGGGAGCTGGTAGGAACGTTGGATTGCTCGGTCAATGGCCAGGGTCAACGGCGGCGTGGTGTATTTCGCAAATATGCCCGACTGTGAGGGCGGGCACAAGCCGGCGTGAGTAGGTTAAACGTTCAGTTTTATAAGGGCACCACGGGGTGACTAGCCCCTCCCCACCCAGCCCACCCTCCCACCCTCCACAAGGGCTCCACCGTCCCCACCCAGACCCTCCCCACCCAGCCCCACCCCTCCCACCCCCCCACCCAGCCCCACCCTCCCCACCCAGCCCATCCCCACCCTCCCCTCTCCACCCCACCCCTCCCATTTTTGGATGCACGACGGACGGACGGACACAATAATCCCCTGTGGGCTGGTGTAACCAGGAGGTTCCTACCAGTATCAATAGTTGGCTGATGTAAAATGTTCACGTGGTGATGATGATGATGAGCCGCTTGGTTGAGCTGTCAATGGTGTGGCCAGGTCGTTTCTGAAAAAGAGCTTACAGTATATAGCCCAGTGGGCCTTACCTGGTAAAATTAGTTTTTTATATATAAAGTTGTATTGTACGTCTGTCTTGACTTTAATAGTTCTTGACTGCAGGAATTCATATTTTTGGTTCTTTCGGTAAAGTCACGTAAATACAAAACCAAAAAATAAAAAAAACGTCGTGGGTTTTTTGCTTTAATTTTCAATTTATTATTTAAATTTTTAATGTTAATAATTTTTATTTGCATTATTTTTATTTGATTATTATAATTTTTTTATTTTTTGTTTTCTATTTACGTGACTTTACCAAAAGAACCAAGAATATGGACGTGTTTCGCTTCTTCCACGTTTCTAATACTGGGCCGCAATTCCGTTGCTATTATTAAAAAGATAAAAATGATTACATGTGATGAATCATATATTAATAATAACCTCTATTTTTTTTATAAAGCGGCCTTTCGTATTGATGTATCTCAAAGCGCTGTTCGTAAAAATAAAACTACATTCACAAGTAAAGATGCAATCTAAGGGAAATAGCTGATTATGACAATATTGATAACTACACTCAAAATTCCAATAAAATACAGAACCATGATAAAAGCGAGTCTTTATAATAATAATACGAGTAATCTAATCAGACAACAACTTTTGAGTGATTGTAAAATTATTCTTTGGTTCTTTTCGGTTAAGTCACGTCTAAAAATAAAATAATAAATCAAAATAAAACAACACATTACGACGTTTCGATTGCAACACAAGCAATCATCATCAGGCATAAAAGAAATAGCAACAAAAATCTAACTAGAAAACTATAGACCGACATACAAGCAGACAGACATCACAGCGGCACACATAGAGAGGAGTATACAGACACACGAAAATTAAATAACCTAGTAAAATATTGAAATGTGATGTAATACAACACAGAGAGTCGGTTAACACACAATTAACGCATGGCCTGGTTGACTACGTGTTTCAAAATTTGCTAAGTTAGAATTTTAAGTGTGAGCAACAAATATCTAACTAGAAAACTATAGACAGACATACAAGCAGACAGACATCACAACGGCACACAGAGAGAGGACACAAATCGGCTGTGTGAGCAACAAAAATCTAACTAGAAAACTATAGACAGACATACAAGCAGACAGACATCACAACCGTCACAGAAACGACCATCTCTTTGTGCCGATTTGTGTCCTCTCTCTGTGTGCCGTTGTGATGTCTGTCTGCTTGTATGTCGGTCTATAGTTTTCTAGTTAGATTTTTGTTGCTATTTCTTTTATGCCTGATGATGATTGCTTGTGTTGCAATCGAAACGTCGTAATGTGTTGTTTTATTTTGATTTATTATTTTATTTTTAGACGTGACTTAACCGAAAAGAACCAAAGAATAATTCCTGCAGTCACGAAAGCTCCCAAATTAAGATTGATTGTCAAATTCTAATTTGAGATTTGAAGCTTTCGCGACTGCAAGGATTCATACTCGTTGTTTTTTTTGGTAAAGTCACGTAGGTAAAACATAAAATTAGTCAAAACAACTAAATTTAAATCACGACGTTTCGGGCGCAACACAAGCGTCCTTCTTCAGGTCGGGACAACGTAGGGAAAGCACAACCGCTTAAGTGTGTCTCAGAGATGGCTGTGACGAGGAATTATATAGTCGCGGGGAATGGAGGGAGGGGAGGGGCCATGGTGAGTGTGTGGGCGGGCAACGTAGTGAGGTACGGGGGGGGGGGGCGGTGGGAGGTAACGCATGGAGTTCAAACTGAATCTTTGTGATGCAGGGGGCGGAAGTAGATACATTTTAAGTTAAGGGGAAAGCCCACAGTACACATGGGTGAGTGTTAAGACGTTGATTTGGAACAGATTGAAGAATCCCCTAACGGAGCGGTGAAGATAATTCCACAATCGCTCCGTTTCCCGAACAACAAAGACAAAGATCCCCCGTATAGCCTTAACAGACTGTAGGGGCAAGTGCTGTTAGCGAGCACCTATGAAGGCCGGAACGGTGAGGGGTGGGTGGCCAACACCACGCCCGGCCGCCTTTGTCTCCCCAGTGGCGATGTTTACACATCGCACCAGGTACTCATTTGAGGCTGAGTCGACCTAGGGTAGGCCCAGGACCGTTTAAGATAATCGTCATTGATGTTGGCCATGAGCGGGAATCGAACCCGGGTCGCCAGGTTTGTAGCGCAGCGCGCTAACCGCTACACTACCGCTCCCCACAACACAACCACCACCACAACCACCACAACCATCACAACCACCACCACAACCACAATCTTTTGGAGTGACGAGTAGTCGACCAGCATCAGCTGATCTAGGGGGGTGGGGGGGCGGGCTTTTCGCACGCTCTTCAATCGACGGCGGTCACAAACGCCGCCGATCGTACAAACGGTGGAACGCGCCCGAGGGTCGAACGTCCATCGGGGAGATGGAGCGTGCAACGCTCTCAGTTCGCGTGCGCTCGGATGATTGCGTCACGCGATCGTGACGGGTGGCTGCGGCTTGGGAAGGCCTCCGTCCAGCAGTTCATTGACCCGCTCTACCTCTCTGGCCTCTCCATGTGCTCTATAGAAGGGCCATTGCCCGAAACGTCGCCTATTATATATATATTTGTTTTTAAACCACAGTGCGAGTGACGAATGTGCCTAGTTTTGTGTTTGTTCCTGTGGGCTAATGACGACGACGATGACGATGATGATGATGACGGTGTTCGTAATTTCAGAGCCTCCGAGGCCACCAATAATGAAGAACCAGCACGGGCATTGCCGACGACTCAGCAATTTCGTTGTTTCAGAATCCCCTTTGATGACTCCCTAGGGGGCGCTTGGGCTGGGGGTTGGTGTGGGGGGGGGGGCTTGGAGAAGGGGGCGGGAGAGGAGAGAGAGGGGGGGGGGGGCTAACCGCCTTTGCCTCTTGTTATTGCGGCGTTGAACGGGATCCTATCTCGCCCCAGCAGCAGTTCCGTAATTAACCTCAATTATTAATCGACCTTAATTAAAACGGGCCACGGTGGGGGGGGGGGGGGGTCATAGACGCTGCGAGCCCTGAGTTCGAATCCGGGTAACAGCCACTGCCCGTGATTAATCCGGGGTCTCCACGAGTGCGGTGCGGTGATGGTGAGTCTCAGCCTGGTTAGCAATGACGGTGGCATAGAGATGCACAGACTTACACGGAGATCCATAGACAAACATAGAGAACCATAGACCTACATGGAGATCCATAGACTTACATGCAGAAGCAAAGACTTACATGGAGATACACAGAGACCCAGCGAGGTACATAGATGAAGTAGTGATTAAAGTAGGTTATCAAGTGTTCGGCCGTTTGCGAGTGTCTAATTATAATAGCCCAGCATCAGCCGACAGAGACAATCAACTTCTTGGTTCTTTCGGTAAAGTCACGTAGAAGGGAAAGAATAAAATAATAAAAATAAAACATAATAAAATAAAATAATTCTCACGACGTTTCGGCTACAACGCAATTCTCACGACGTTTCGGCTACAACGCAATGCTGCTTGCGTTGTAGCCGAAACGTCGTGAGAATTTATTTTATTTTATTATGTTTTATTTTTATTATTTTATTACTTCCCTTCTACGTGACTTTACCGAAAGAACCAAGAAGATAGATGGACTCGTCCATCTGAACAACTGCCAAGTCGCTGTCCGTGGAGCTGACGTTAAAAAAACGCCACTTTTTTCAAAATTTTCTTGCCGTGGTTTTCACACCTGATGATGATTGCTTGTGTTGCAATCGAAACGTCGTGAGAATTTAATTGTTTTGTAATTTTATTATTTTATTGTTTTCCTTCTACGTGACTTTACCGACAGAACCAAGAATAACAAACAAATCTCGATTTAAAGCTTTCGTGACTGCAGGGATTCATCTTCTTGGTTCTTTCGGTAAAGTCACGTAGAAGGGAAGAAATAAAATTATAAAAATTAAACATAATAAAATAATTCTCACGACGTTTCGGCCACAACGCAAGCAGCCGTCCTCAGGTGAAGAACAGGTTTGTCGGGGAGACAGCGTCTGAATGAGCACCACCACGCTTGGAGCGTATATTTAAGCTGGGCTGGAAGGGGGAGAGCGCCTTGACAAAATAATTTGCTTATCAAGAGGAATTTAGCATATTTATGGGAAATGCAGATATGTGATTAGTACTACTAATGGAATGTGTAGGAGGTGGGCGGGGGGTTTCAAAGTCATATTATGCCCGTGCATTATGCAGGATTAGCAGCATCTACGTGACTTTACCGAAAGAACCAAGAAGAAGAAACAAATCGTTGCCCCGGCGAAAGTGGCCCACGTTGGGGCTGATCTCCGATGGACATCCGATGCCCGTCTCGAGCTCATGGACAACGCCGCTAAAACATTGCGCGCTCTGTGTGGTGTCGTCGTCGTTGTTGTTGAGTCGAGATTTGCGTTCAACTCAGATCCACATCTAGACGGAGAGGCAGGCCCCCCCCTTGCCGCTACACATCGGACGGTTCCCGCCGGCATTGATTTAAGCGAAGTGTTATATATTTGCACTGATATTTTTGGCAAATGTGAACAGAGATTGTTATTTTGTGTTAAGTTAATGGGAGGAAACGGGGGAAACCCCGCAGGGAAAAACACGTGGAGCATGGGGAGCACATACAAACTCGCTCTCCCACTCACTCTCTGCTGAACAGGGGGAGAACACACAAACTCCACACTCACCCACACTCACCCACACTCACCCACACTCACCCACACTCACCCACACTCACCCACACTCACCCACACTCACCCACACTCACCCACACTCACCCACATTCACACCCTGCAGAACAGGCGGAGAACACACAAACTCCACACTCACCCACACTCACCCACACTCACCCACACTCACCCACACTCACCCACACTCACCCACACTCACCCACACTCACCCACACTCACCCACACTCACCCACACTCACCCACACTCACCCACACTCACCCACACTCACCCACACTCACCCACACTCACCCACACTCACCCACACTCACCCACACTCACCCACACTCACCCACACTCACCCACACTCACCCCCTGCAGAACAGGGGCAGAACACACAAACTCCACACAGAAACGGTCGGTGGGGGGGGGATCGAACCGAGGAACTTCTTTGCTGGGAGGCGTCTACTGCGCAGCCCTCCTGCCCCCTAATTAGCATAATCATAATTAATTAATTTAATGTAGAACTTACCCCCCCCCCCTTCCAAAATACAATTTAACCCGCCGCGTATCACGTGTGACCAATTGGCCTAATTGCCTCTCGCTCTCATGCCCACTCTGCCGATTTGTCATGCGCCGCGCCAATTGATTTCCCACGTGGGTGGCCGATTGCGAATCGCTCACAACTATTTCCCGCTCCACTCTTACCGCCCGTCGATGATGGCAGCAGTACAAGTCCCCGCGGCTCGATGCACAATGTGGAGGGGTTCCCCTCCCCCCGCTGCTGCTGCCCGCCACGATTTGAAGGCAGCAGCAGCATAGGTCTTGTGTGTTCTACCCCTGTTCAGCAGAGAGAGTGAGTGGGTGATTTAAATTTTCTTTATATTTATTTATAATTTTTTTTATTTTATTATTATTTTTTAATTTTTTTTATTAATTTAAATTTTTTTTACCTACGTGACTTTACCGAAAAAAACCCAAGAATATGAATCCTTGCAGTCACGAAAGCTTCAATTCTAGAAATAATGGGTGTGTGTATTTATAGAGTTTGTATGTTCTCACCCCCTGTTCTGCAGAATGTGAGTGAGTGGGTGTATGGAGTTTGTATTCTCTACCCTTGCTCTGCAGAGAGTGAGTGAGTGGGTGTATGGAGTTTGTGTGTTCTCCCCCTGTTCAGTAGACTTGACTTTTAAATAACTTTTATTGCCGCCAGCAGCAACAGCAGAGAGTGAGTGAGTGTGTGGAGTTTGTGTGTTCTCCCTCTGTTCAGCAGTGAGTGAGTGAGTCGGTGTAGTTTGTGTGTTCTCCCCCTGTTATGTAGAGTGTGAGTGTGTGTGTGGAGTTTGTGTGTTATCCCTCTGTTCAGCAGAGAGTGAGTGAGTGTGTGTGGAGTTTGTGTGTTCTCCCCCTGTTATGTAGAGTGTGAGTGAGTGTGTGGAGTTTGTGTGTTATCCCTCTGTTCAGCAGAGAGTGAGTGAGTGTGTGGAGTTTGTGTGTTCTCCCCCTGTTATGTAGAGTGTGAGTGAGTGTGTGGAGTTTGTGTGTTATCCCTCTGTTCAGCAGAGAGTGAGTGAGTGTGTGGAGTTTGTGTGTTCTCCCCCTGTTATGTAGAGTGTGAGTGAGTGTGTGAAGTTTGTGTGTCTCGCCCCCCCCCCCTGTTCTGCGCCAATGTGAGTGAGTGTGTGTATGGAGTTTGTATTCTCTACCCTTGCTCTACACAGAGTGAGTGAGTGAGTGGAGTTTGTGTGTTCTCCCCCTGTTATGTAGAGTGTGAGTGAGTGTGTGGAGTTTGTGTGTCTCGCCCCCCCCTGTTCTGCGCGAATGTGAGTGAGTGTGTGTATGGAGTTTGTATTCTCTACCCTTGCTCTACACAGAGTGAGTGAGTGAGTGGAGTTTGTGTGTTCTCCCCCTGTTCAGCAAAGAGTGAGTGTGTGGAGTTTGTGTGTTCTCCCCCTGTTCAGCAAAGAGTGAGTGAGTGGAGTTTGTGTGTTCTCCCCCTGTTCAGCAAAGAGTGAGTGAGTGGAGTTTGTGTGTTCTCCCCCTGTTCAGCAAAGAGTGATTGTGTGGAGTTTGTGTGTTCTCCCCCTGTTCAGAAGTGCATCCCTCTGTTGAAGGGGCACATACTACAGTGGGTTCACGATATGGGTCCGTAGTTTCGAGTTGCATTTCCACAATCGCACTCTATGGCTTCTCTTTAATGCGCGTCTCCACTCACTCATTCATCATCGCACAGTCAGCGACGGAGCGGTGCTTCGAGGGCGTCACCTCTTGCGATGGCATTCGCATCATGAACCGCTCTTGTTGGCCATATCCCGGCGTCTCGAGTGATTGGTTGAAATCATGGGATGAGTGATAATAGTTTTGTTCCCCTTTCTGGCAATAAAACAGTTGTGTTCAGATGTTTAAACGCCCGAACGGACACCTTTGCAAGGAGTCATGTCTGCATTAACCACATTTACTTGTGGTGAACATGCAAACAAAAAAACACATTTCGATTTAAAGCTTTCGTGACTGCAGGGATTCATCTTCTTGGTTCTTTCGGTAAAGTTACGTAGAAGGAAAATAATAAAAGAATAACAAATGAAACATAATAAAATAATTATTTTATTATGTTTTCAAATAAACAAACATAAAATAAAAGAAACATAATAAATTAATAATTTAGATACGTTTTATTTTTTTGGTTTTATTTTTATTATTTTATTATTTTCCTTCTACGTGACTTTATACCGAAAGAACCAAGAAGAAAAAGAACACATGCTCTGGTAGTATATGATGATGCATTGTCTTTGAAGCTGATTGGTCCACACCAGAGACAGCTTTCTTTAGAGCCTCGTCTCAAACGGTGTTAGACCCGAGGACGCCAAAAGGCGACCAGCACAAAGACAATGCCACGATCAGGACATTGAGAGCTCAGGGCGAGCAGCTACATAATGGGACCTCCCTTGCCTTTATCAAAACACATTCCTGCGGAGGGAGCTGGTAGGAACGTTGGGTTGCTCGGTCAATGGCCTGCAGGGTCAACGGCGGCGTGGTGTATTCCGCAAATATGCCCGACTGTGAGGGCGGGCACAAGCCGGCGTGAGTAGGTTAAACGTTGAGTTTTATAAGGGCACCACGGGGTGACCAGCCCCTCCCCACCCAGCCCCACCCTCCCTACCGAGCCCCTCCCCACCCTCCCCACCCAGCCCCTCCCCACCCTCCCATCCCCACCCAGCCCCTTCCCACCCAGCCCCTCCCCACCTTCCCCTCCCCACCCTCCCTCCCCACCCAGCCCCTCACTGCACGACGGACACAATAATCCCCTGTGGGCTGGTGTATCCAGGAGGTTCCTACCGGTATTACTTGTGTCTCTGTAGAGTGTATCTCTCCTCGGCTCGATGAGCCTGTGGGTTGACGACATGGGCCATGGTTTGGGTTGCATCGGCCCGCTGTTGATGTGCGCAACTGAAACAAAGACAAAGATCCCCCGTCTAGCCTGTAACAGACTGTTGGGACAAGTGCTGTTCGCGGCCACCTATGAAGGCCGGCACGGCACACTGAGGGGGTTGGGTGGCCAACACCACGCGCCTTTGTCTCCCGAATGGCGATGTTTACACACTGCACCAGGTACCCATTTCAGGCCGAGTTGACCTAGGGGAGGCCCAGTACCGGTTCACATAATCGTCGCTTGTGTCTGGCCATGAGCGGGGATCGTTCACGCATGGCCTGAAACGTCGCTTATTTTATACGTATTTTATACTTGTTATCTACTTGTTAAAAACTCTTTTGTACTGGTAGGAACCACCTGGTTCCACCAGCCCACAGGGGATTATTGTGTCCGTCCGTCCGTCGTGCATCCAAAAATGGGAGGGGTGAGGCTGGGTGGATAGGGGAGGGTGGGGAGGGGCTGGGTGTGGGGTGGGAGCGGTGGGGCTGGGTGGGGAGGGTGGGGAGGGGCTGTGTGGGGAGGGTGGGGCTGGGTGGGGGGTGGGAGGGGTGGGGCTGGGTGGGGAGGGGCTGGTCACCCCGTGGTGCCCTTATAAAACTCAACGTTTAACCTACTCACGCCGGCTTGTGCCCGCCCTCACAGTCGGCCATATTTGCGGAATACACCACGCCGCCGTTGACCCTGCAGGCCATTGACCGAGCAACCCGACGTTCCTAGCAGCTCCCTCCGCAAGAAATGTGTTTATTAATGCCACGCACGGTGTTACTAACGACTGGTTCGGTTGTCACTCGCGATATATGTTAGTCGGCTATGCGTCTCTGAGTTCGTGAGTCTCCGAGTGAGTCTATGGGTCTCCGTGTAAGTTCGTGAGTCTCCGAGTGAGTCTATGGGTCTCTGTGCGAGTCTGTGGCTAAAATAAACAAACAACGACAACAACAACAACGACGGCTGTGTGTGTGTGTCTGGGTGGTGCGTGCAGGTGGGGGAGCGGTGGCGCAGCGGTTAGCGCGCCGCGCTGCTGAACCCAGCGACCTGAATTCGATTCCGGCTCACGGCTAACGCGGGTGACGATTATCTGAACCGGTTCTGAGCCTCCCCTAGGTCGACTTAGGCATCAAATGAGTACCTGGTGCGGTGTTTAAACATCGCCATTGGGGAGACAAAGGCGGCCGGGCGCGGTGTTGACCACCCACCCCCTCGTGTGCCGCGTGCCGGCCTTCACAGGAGCTTCTCGCTAACAGCACTTGGCCCAGCAGTCCGTTAAGGCTACACGGGGGAATATCTTTGTCTTTGGTGCATGCAGATACGACATCATGCACCTGCAGAACCTGAGCCACGACGACTACGACTACATCAACGTGGGCAGCTGGGAGAGCGGGGAGCTGCGCATGGACGACCACATGATGTGGACCAACCACAGCAAACTCGTGCGCTCCGTGTGCAGCGAGCCATGTGGCATCGGCCACATCCGAGTGAGGCTCCCCCACCCACGGGGTCACACAATACCAACCCCACCCACAGGGCCACACGGCACCGCTGCTGCTACGATGTCTCCTCCCTCATTCCTTCCCCCCCTTCTCCTCCTCCTCCGCAGTATGTGTGAGTCGCGGCATCGAGATGTCCATACGTTCCGTGGTTCGACTGGAGCGTTTTTATTTTCATTTTAACCAGGGTAAGGCCCAGAAGCGACCTTGGCCATACATGATAAGCTCAGCGATGTGGCTTGTCATCGCGTGGACATTTATAGCAGCCAAATACTAAAAAAAACCCGCACGTTGATTCTGAACGTGGAGGGAAAACCCGGAGGAGCGGGAGAAACATCCACGCCACCACGTGGAGAGAGGCCAACACTCCAAATATCCAGCAGCAGGCGTCAGGGTCGTGCTCGAACCCACGACCTCCTGCATACCAGGCGAGGTAGTTCACATCTCCTAGCCACCGTGATGATGATGATGAGAGAGACACACAAACTCCAAATATCCAGCAGCAGGCGTCAGGGTCGTGCTCGAACCCACGACCTCCTCCATACCAGGCGAGGTAGTTCACATCTCCTAGCCACCGTGATGATGATGATGAGAGAGACACACAAACTCCAAACATACTACAGCAGGCGTCTGGGTCGTGCTCGAACTCACGACCTCCTGCATACCAGGCGAGGTAGTTGACATCTCCTAGCCACCGTGATGATGATGGTGATGAGAGAGAGACACACAGACTCCAAATATACAGCAGCAGGCATCAGGGTCGGGCTCGAACCCACGACTTCCTGTGTACCAGGCAAGGTAGTTGACATCTAGCCACCGTGATGATGAGGGAGACACACAAACTCCAAATATACAGCAGCAGGCGTCAGGGTCGTGCTCGAACCCACGAGACCACCTGCATACCAGGCGAGGTAGTTCACATCTCCTAGCCACCGCGGCTTGCCTGATGGAGCACCTCTGCGTCTGTCGGCGTGTGCCCGCCAGGTGATCCGCAAGGGCGAGGTGAGCTGCTGCTGGGTGTGCACCCCCTGCAAGGACAACGAGTTCGTACTCGACGACTTCACGTGCCAGGCCTGCAGGCTGGGCTGGTGGCCCAACGCTCAGCTCGCTGGTCAGTAGGCCTCACCCCCCCCCCATCACCCTCCTCACCCCCCCCCCTCCCCCGACATCGTCGTCTTCATCATTGTCATCGTCGTCATCGTCGTCATCATCGTCGTCGTCATCATTGTCATCATCATCTTCGTCGTCATCATCATCACCAATGTCATCGTCATCATCATCATCATCGTTATCACTGTCATCGTCGTCTTCATTGTCGTCGTCATCATCATCATTGCCGTCGTCATCATCATCATCATCATTGTCATCGTCATCATCGTCATCATCGTCGTCATCATCATCATTGTCATTATTGTCGTCATCATCATCATCACTGTCATCGTCGTCGTCTTCACCGTTGTCGTCATCATCATCATTGTCATCGTCTTCATCATGGTCGTGGCGTGCCGCGCTCACACAACCGTGCAACGTCTCCGCTTTACAACATCATCATCATCGCCCGGGCTGCTCCGCGATTAGCGCGAGCGGCTCGCATGCAGAAGGGGGAGCCCATAGGGGTACCCTCATTCTGTTTGTAGAAGGTGCCATTCCAGGTCAACTAAGTGTTGGTGAGACAATGCCTAACCAGCGCATGTACATCCGAATTCAATCCATGTTGGACCAAGTCCTCAATTATTGTTAGGGTGTCAGGTACTGGGACCTTGGTAAACAGAGATACTACATCAAAACTATTATTTGGTTCTTTCGGTTAAGTCACGTCTAAAGATAAAATAATAAATTAAATTAAATAATAGAATACGACGTTTCGATTGCAACACAAGCAATCATCATCAGGTATAATGAAATAGCGACATAATATCTAACCAGAAAACTATAGACAGACATATTAACAGACAGATATCACAAGATACATACATAGCGAGAGCAACACAGTTGACAGAGAGGGGTGATCGTCTCTGTGGGGTGGCCTTAAATAGTCTATTTAACTGTGTTGCTCTCGCTATGTATGTATCTTGTGATATCTGTCTGCTAATATGTCTGTCTATAGTTTTCTGGTTAGATATTATGTCGCTATTTCATTATACCTGATGATGATTGCTTGTGTTGCAATCGAAACGTCGTATTCTATTATTTAATTTAATTTATTATTTTATCTTTAGACGTGACTTAACCGAAAGAACCAAATAATAATTCCTGCAGTCACGAAAGTTCTAAAATTAAGATTACATCAAAACTGACGAGGATGTCATCAAGAGATAGTACCATGTCCTTGACCAAGTTTACACAACAAAGGCTCATTCCTAACAGCGTACTTCAGCCGCACCGAACCTCACAAAAATAATATTCAGGGCCTACCTTGGCTCCTCCCACCCTCAACCAGTATATATACAAATACTGTGTTCTTGTAATTTCTCTCACTTGATACAGCTATCGTGCTGTGACGGTTCCACCTGAAGACGGAAGCTTGTGTTGCCTCCGAAACGTCGTGATTTTTATTTTATTTTACTTTGATTAATTTAATTTTTTTACCTACGTGACTTTACCGAAAAAACCTAAGAATATGAATCCTTGCAGTTACGAAAGCTTCAAAACTAGGATTACTTATTTACTTGATTACAACTCTACGCGAGCCCAGTATAAAGCACCGACCACGATGCAAGGTGGGAGGGGGCAGAAACTCCATGCATAATAGAGGTTTGTTTTGGGTTATATCGCGTAAATATATAAATGTGTCGTTAAATTATTGCTGTCGCCTGATGAAGCTGGTTGTAATTACTGCGAAACGTCGTACTCAGTTTGTAAATGTTGTGGCTTGGCTCTCCAACACACCGGTTAGTTCTGTATTAGTATACTACACTATACACTACAGTATACAATATACTCTACACTACACACTACACTATACACTACACAATACACTACACTATACACTACACAACTATACACTACACTATACACTACACAACTATACACTACACTATACACTACACTACTATACACTACACTACTATACGCTACACTACACACTACACTACACACTAGTGCTGTATTAGTGACGAATTAACCACGTTCTGTTTACGTGACAACCCTTACTAGTTGGCTATGTCGGGTGGTGGCGGGTTTTAACGACACATTTATATATTTATGCGATCTAACCAAAAAAACCTCTATTATGGATGATATTGGTCGTGAAAGCCTGCCACGTGTTAAAAAAAAAACTCCATGGACAAGAAGGACCCGCTCCTATGCTTCCAGGAGTTTAAAGAAAGAGGGAGGGGTAGGGGAAAATTTGGGCTCTCTGTCTCACCCACCTGGGGATCGCCAGCAAGAGCGTGGAAGTTTAAAGTTGATACGAGGAGAGAAGGATTGGGGGCGAGATGACTCCTATCCAGGGGCAAAAGGGATGGGGGAGGAAGGGGAGGGTGGGGCGGTGGGTTATTTATTTATTATTCGTACCTGTGCACCTCTGCCAAGGCATCAAAAAGCATCGTCACCAAATGACGTTAAGTTACGAAGGTGTCCCAGTCAATATGGCAACGTTGGTTCAACGTTGCCACGTGGTTGGAACCATTGGGCGGGCGAACGTTGGGTGAACGTTGGGTGAACGTTGGGTGAACGTTGGGTGAACGTTGGGTGAACGTTGGGTGAACGTTGGGTGAACGTTGGGTGAACGTTGGGTGAACGTTGGGTGAACGTTGGCCCTATGCCGGCTCAAGGTTCACCTGGTGTTGGCACGCGGTTGCAACCATTGTTTCTCACGTTGAGCTAACGTTGGCTGAACGTTGGAACGTGGTTGGAACCATTGGGTGAACGTTGGGTGCACGTTGGATCCATGCCGGCTCTACGCTGACTCGGTGTTGGCGCGCGGTTGCAACCATTGTTTTCTAACGTGGATGCAACGTTGGTTGTCTCAATGTTCGGCACGCGTCGTTGGAACCCGTTGGCCCAATGGTTTCACGTTAAATTGGCATTGGCTATTTTGATGTTGACTACGATCATCATCAACCTAACAACAATCTCCTCCATCATCATCATCATCTCGCCACCATCATCATCCCTCCACCACCATCATCATCGGTCCACCACCATCATCATACCACCACCATGATCATCATCACCACACCGCCATCATCATCCTCATGATACCAAGACCACCTTCATCATTATCATCACTCCACCACCACTATCATCATCATTATCATCATCATCACTCCACCACCACCATCATCATCATCACACCACCATCATCATCATCATCACACCATCACCATCATTATCATCATCATTACATCACCACCACCATCATCATTATCATCATTACTCCACCATCACAATCATCGTCATCGCTCCACCACCACCATCATCACACCACCATCACCACCATTATGATCATCATGACACCACCATCATTATCATCATCGCTCTGCCATCACCATCACCACCACCACCACCATCATACCACCACCATCATCATCATCACACCATCATTATCATCATCATTATTTCACCACCATCATCATTATCATCATTACTCCACCATCACAATCATCATCATCATCACACCATCACACCACCACCACCATCATACCACCACCATCACACCACCATCATCATCATCACACCATCACACCACCACCACCATCATACCACCACCATCATCATCATCGCTCTGCCACCACCACCATCATCACACCACCATCACACCACCATCATCATCATCACACCATCACACCACCACCACCATCATACCACCACCATCATCATCATCATCACACCATCATCATCATCATTGCTCTGCCATCACCACCACCATCACACCACCACCATCATCATCATCATCACACCATCACACCACCACCATCATACCACCACCATCATCATCATCATCACACCATCATCATCATCATCATCATCGCTCTGCCATCACCACCACCATCACACCACCACCATCATCATCATCACACCATCACACCATCACCATCATCTCACCACCACCATCACACCACCACCATCATCATCATCGTCACACCATCACACCACCACCATCATCATCATCATCATCACACCATCACACCACCACCATCATCATCATCATCACACCATCACACCACCACCATCATCATCATCATCATCACCACACCATCACACCATCACCATCACACCACCACCGCGTGCGCAGGCTGCGACGCCATCCCCGTGCAGTACTTGCAGTGGAGCGACCCGGAGGCCATCGCCGCCGTGGCGTTCGCGTGCGCGGGCCTCCTGGCCACCGCCTTCGTCACCCTCATCTTCGTGGCCTTCCGCGACACGCCAGTCGTCAAGTCGTCGAGCCGCGAACTCTGCTACATCATCCTGGCGGGCGCGGGCCTCGGCTACGCGTGCACCTTCGCCCAGGTGGCGAGGCCCACGCAGGCCGGCTGCTACTTTCGGCGCATCGCCGTGGGCCTCGCCTCGGCCATGATGTACTCGGCGCTCGTGACGAAGACGAATCGCATCGCGCGCATCCTCGCCGGAAGCAAGAAGAAGATCTGCACGAAGAAGCCCCGCTTCATGACCACGTGCGCGCAGCTCGTCATCGCCTTCATGCTCATCGGAGTCGAGGTGGCCATCGTGGTGGCGCTCGTGCTCATGGAACCGCCCGAGGTCATCCCCGACTATCCGAGCCCGCGCGAGGTGCAGCTCATCTGCCACACGTCCAACCTCGCGGTGGTGGCGCCGCTCGGGTTCAACGGGCTGCTCATCATGAGCTGCACCTACTACGCGTTCAAGGTGGGGTTCGCGTGTGCGCGGTGAACGGTTAGGGGTTTGCGGTGGTGATTGACGTCGTCATCGTTGTCGTCGTCGTCGTCTTGATGATGATGATGACCACGTGGATCCTCGTTGTCATCATCATCATCATGATCACGTGGATCATCATTGCCATCATAATCACGTCGATCATCATTGTTATCATCGTCATGGAGATCATCGTCATCATCATTATCATGATCATGTGGATCATCATTGTCATCATCATCATCATCATGATCACGTGGATCATCATTGTCATCATCATGGAGATCATCGTCATCATCATCATCATCATGGTCACGTGGATCATCATTGTCACCATCGTCATCATGAGCTGCACCTATTTCCCATTCAAGGTGGGACACGGTTCGCGTGGGGGGTGGGGTGTCGGGGTGTCGGGGTCACGGTGTGGTCGTGATTCATGTCGTCGCCGTGATAGTGACGATCATCACATGGATAATCGTTTTCATCATCATCATCATCATCATCGCGCACTTATAGAGCATCGCGCGATTTCAGATGCTCTTCTGCGGCCGTCTGGAACGCTCTTCCTTCTGACATTAGGAAGCCGCAGGGGCCATCCAATTTGAAATCATCGAGGTGGAAAACTCATTTCTCTTAGAGCTGCTTTTTGTGTTTAGTCTGTTGTCCTTCCCCTGCACTTCCGATTCACCATGGATACATCATCATCATCATGTAGATCATCATTGTCATCATCATGTAGATCATCATTATCATCATCATTATCATCATCATCATGTAGATCATCATTGTCATCATCATCATGTAGATCATCATTGTCATCACCATCATCACATGGATCATCATTGTCACTCTCATCATCATCGCCATCTCCATCATCATATTTGTTACAATCATAACCTTTACAATGATCATCACCACAGTCATTGGCGTTATCAACATCTTTATTGTCATCGTCATCATCATTGTTATTGTTCTTTTCGTTGCTCACACAATCTTGTCGTAACCATCATCACAACCATGATCACAACCTCATCATCATCATCATTCCCACCATCATTGCTGTCATCCATGGTCTTATCCACTGCTGCATTAATGCATAATGAACAAAACAATTTCTTCTAAAATAGATTTAAATTTCGAATCTACTTACACATTCGTCAGCAACACTGCGTGGCCTTTAAAGGCAAAAAAATAAAACAATTGGCGACGTCCCGGGCAATTGCCCTTCTTCATGGGGCATAACACTTACTAAATCGACTCGTGTGCAGTCGCTGGACACACCACTGCATCGCAAGTCACCGAGTGGTGGCTCGAGTGGTGTCATTCAATCGAGCAGTGGATAGATCATGCCTGCTACTGACGATGACGATGATTATATTTTTTATGGCATAACTGTGCTGGCGTGCGTAGATGTTGTTGTCAGCCCGTGGTGGTGTGGGGTGTGTGTGTGAGCCCCAAGCTGTATGTATGCTGAACTTCTTTCGCGCCGTACGTAACCAACCGTGTTTCGCGGGGAGCGGTAGCGTAGTGGTTAGCGCTGCATTGCTTCTATCGAACCCGGCATAGAAAACCCGAGTTCGACTCCCGCTCATGGCCTCCCCTAGGTCGGCTCAGCCTCAAATACGTTCCTGGTGCGGTGTGTAAACAGCAACACTGGGGAGACAAAGGCGGCCGGGCGTGGTGCTGGCAACCCACCCCCCCGTGTGCCGTGCCGGCCTTCATAGGCGCTACTCGCTATCAGCACTTGCCCCAACAGTCTGTTAAAATCTACACGGGGGATCTTTAAATGTGTGTGTGAAGCTAAATCACATGAATCAACAGCGCAGATGTAGGATTGGCAGGCGGTTGTCGTGAGACTTTAAGCAAAAGGCAAATTGTAATGGATCGGTGGCGAGAGAAGGGCAGGTAATGAGATGCGAAGCCTAGCGGCACTGAGTGTGAGGAATGAGGGATGGGGTCTGCGTGTGTGTGCGTGTGTGTGGGTGTGTGTCTGTGTGTGTGTCTGTGTGTGGGTCTGTGTGTGTGTGGGTGGGTCTGTGTGTGTGTGGGTCTGTGTGTGTGTGTTGGTGGGTCTGTGTGTGTGTGGGTCTGTGTGTGTGTGTCTGTGTGGGTGTGGGTGTTGGTCTGTGTGGGTGTGGGTATGTGTGTGTGTGGGTCTGTGTGTGTGTGTTGGTGGGTCTGTGTGTGTGTGGGTCTGTGTGTGTGTGTCTGTGTGGGTGTGGGTGTTGGTCTGTGTGGGTGTGGGTATGTGTGTGTGTGGGTCTGTGTGTGTGTGTTGGTCTGTGTGTGTGTGTTGGTGGGTCTGTGTGTGTGTGGGTCTGTGTGTGTGTGTCTGTGTGGGTGTGGGTGTTGGTCTGTGTGGGTGTGGGTATGTGTGTGTGTGGGTCTGTGTGTGTGTGTTGGTGGGTCTGTGTGTGTGTGGGTCTGTGTGTGTGTGTCTGTGTGGGTGTGGGTGTTGGTCTGTGTGGGTGTGGGTATGTGTGTGTGTGGGTCTGTGTGTGTGTGTTGGTGGGTCTTTGTGTGTGTGGGTCTGTGTGTGGGTGTTGGTGGGTCTGTGTGTGTGTGGGTCTGTGTGTGTGTGGGTCTGTGTGTGTGTGAGTCTGTGTGTGTGGGTGTGGGTCTGTGTGTGTGTGGGGGTCTGTGTGTGTGTGGCTCTGTGTGTCTCTGCATGTGTGTGTGTCTGTGCGTCGACGAAACCACCCGTCAGTAACTGGCCGCAAAAACAAAAGACGTTTCAGGCAATGACCCTTCCTCGCAGCGCATACGAGAGGCCAGAGAGGTAGGTAGAGTGCCCCTTTACCCCTCACCTGCACTGACCAGCGTTGGGCGAGGTCTGGCGAGAGGAACTTGCGCGGCTTACCAGCGCCACGTGCATGGGTAGGAAGGACAGGTCTCCATCCAGCTGTGGAATGACATGACAGAAATCAGCAGTGCGTAGTGCGCGTGCGTGAATGCGGCGGTGCAGTGCTCAGCTCAGCGCCACGCTACGAACCCGGCGACTCGAGTTTGATTCCCGCTCACGGCCAACACCAAGTGACGATTATCTGAACCGGTCCTGGGCCTCCCCTAGGTCGACTCAGCCTCAAACGAGTATCTGCTGCGGTGTGTAAACATCGTCGGTATGGAGACACCCACACCCCCTCCCCACGTGTTGCCGTGCCTGCCTTCATAGGTGCTCGCTAACAGCACCTTACCCCAACAGTCTGTTAAACGCTCCGTGTGGGGGATCTTTGTCTTTGCGGGCACGCACGTGCATAGCTGCGTGCCCGCTAAGTGAAATGCATTGATATTTTCAGGAGGCTGCCCAAGCAATTGATTTGGCTGGGCTGGGCCCTGCTTGGGTATCCGAGATGTTTATTTTTGCATGTGGGGGGGAGGGGGGGGTATCTTCTGCCATCGTGGAAGATGGAGACCGCGGTAGAGGCGAGGGGGGCACACGAGGAAGAAGAAAAAACGACGACGAGAATGATTATAAATTGTGATGTGCAGGCTACGTTCGATTTCGATTAGAAGCTTTCGTGACTGCAGGGATTCATCTTCTTGGTTCTTTCGGTAAAGTCACGTAGAATGGAAATAACAAAATAATAAAAATAAAACATAATAAAATTATTTTAAAGCTTTCGTGATTGCAGGGATTCATCTTCTTGGTTCTTTCGGTAAAGTCACGTAGAATTGAAATAATAAAATAATAAAAATAAACATAATAAAATAATTCTCACGACGTTTCGGCCACAACGCAAGCAGCCGTCCTCAGAACAGGTCTGTCGACAGACCTGTTCTTCACCTGAGGATGGCTGCATGCGTTGTGGCCGAAACGTCGTGAGAATTATTTAATTATGTTTTATTTTTATTATTTTATTATTTCCATTCTACGTGACTTTACCGAAAGAACCAAGAAGAGGCTACGTTCGATTGCTGAATGTGTGTTGAGATTACATGCAAAGGGGCTGGATATGAATGGGCTTTTGACTGGGACTTAACATTGCCCATAGACTAATATTGCCCATAGACTAATATTTCACGTAGACTAACATTGCCCATAGACTAACAAGTTATTGAGTAAATATTATGGACAGAGCTCATTGGAAGGAAGGCGATGATTGGTGACTTCTCTGAGAAAGGACGCTGCTCGCGTAGAGAGAGAGACAATTTAATATTCCTGGTCAACGCCTTATGATGTTGTTGTTCCAAAGCGAACGAACCAACAAACAGTGGGCAAAGAAACACGGAGAGACGCACGCTTAGAGGCAGAAGGAGGAACACGTGGATCAGAGGACACCGTGCATGTGTGAGTCAGGTAGACGGGATCATGTAGAGAGAGACAGAGTTTCAAGGAGGAACCTTCCTAATTAACACTTTCACGGTCACGTCCACACACTCTCCACAGGAGCTCAGTCCAGCCTGTACATTACACGAGCAATCTAACACTGACGGCGCCGACTCAGCCAACTGCTCTCCTTCGTAGCGCGATATCGAGCGGAGACGTTTAGCGACGACGGCGACGACGAGACGACAGCGACGATGAGACAAGTCCACTCCCAGCACTGACAGCCCCGAGCCCTCCGCTCTCGGCTCCTTTTATGCTCCCAGCGCGGCCTGGCTCTGCCCTGACCGCGCCTCCCTTCTCGAAACCTTCTAGCAGGTTCCAGGGACCTCCAGATGGCGCTCTCCTTGACCCTTACCCGAGTGCCTCCCCTCTGCCCACACACCGTGCGCGGTGTCTGTCCACCGCAGTTGCCGCTGCTGTACACCAGCCGGCGCTATTACACTACGCGTGTAAAATGATGATGCACGTGTTCACGATGAACTTCTTTCGAGTCGGGGATGTGCGGTACCAAGAAACCTCGCTCAGCGCCCGCTCTGGATTCGCCAGTTTCCCACAATCGCATTATTGTCGTTCCCCCATCGCACGTGTTTCGTTTTCTCCGTGTAAATGTCTCAGTGATTGGCTGCGAACATCTTCATTTGTAGGGGCCTGCAGAGCTTGGGCAACTGTTGGTAGCGCCGGCTGCTCTCCGCGTGACTGCTGCTGTTTTCCCGCACGTCTGTGGTTCCTCCTCCTGGCGCCTCTGAGTCGTCCACTCTCTCCGAGTCGTTCTCTCTCCGAGTCGTCCTCTCTATCTGAGTCGTCCTCTCTCTCTCCGAGTCCTCCCTCTCTCTCTGAGTCGTCCTCTCTCTCCTTCTCTCTCTCCGAGTCGTCGTCTCTCTCTGAGTCGTCATCTCTCTCTCTGAGTCGTCCTCCCTCTCTCCGAGTCGTCCTCTCTCTCTGAGTCGTCCTCTCTCTCTCCGAGTCCTCCCTCTCTCCGAGTCCTCCCTCTCTGAGTCGTCCTCTCTCTCCTTCTCCCTCTCTCCGCTCGACAGCGACGAGTGAGCACTGCGCAGGGGGCAGCGGCACGCGACGTCTTGCGTTCGTCATCACTGTGACGACGACGACGACGCTCATTCCCGTTCCCCGTTCCTCTCCACGTTCTGCCCCCCCCCAACACCCCCCCCGCCCCGCCCCCCTCCTAACACCCCCCACCCCCGAAAAGACCCGCAACGTTCCGGAGAACTTCAACGAAGCCAAGTACATCGCCTTCACCATGTACACCACGTGCATCGTGTGGATGGCCTTCGCGCCCATCTACTTTGGCAGCAAGTACAAGGTCATCACCATGTGCTTCTGCGTGAGCCTCAGCTCCACCGTGGCCCTCGGCTGCATGTTCCTGCCCAAGGTACGGGCGGACATCGCCGGCTGCACCGGCTTCAAGCGGACCCGGTCGCGCGCGACGATTGGCTGATGTTGGCGCTGGTCAGGTGGCCAGCGACCCGTCAGCGTGCGTGTGTGTCTGTCTCAGTGTGTGTGTGTCTCAGTGTGTGTGTATGTGCGTGTGTCTGTCTCAGCGTGTGGGTGTGTGTGTGCGTGTGTGTGTGTGTGTCTGTCTCAGCATGTGCGTGTGTCTGTCTCAGCGTGTGCGTGTGTCTCAGTGTGTGTGTGTGTCTGTCTCAGTGTGTGTGTCTGTCTCAGTGTGTGTGTGTGCGTGTGTGTGTGTGTGCGTGTTTCTGTCTCAGCATGTGCATGTGTGTGTGCGTGTGTCTGTCTCAGCGTGTGTGTGTGCGTGAGTGTGCGTCTCAGCGTGTGCGTGTGCGCGTGGGGAGCGGTGGTGTAGTGGTTAGCACGCTGCGCTATAAACCCGGCGACCTGGGTTCGATTTTCGCTCACGCCAACTCCAGTGACGATTATCTGAACCGGTCCTGGGCCTCCCCTAGGTCGACTCAGCCTCAAATGGGTACCTGGTACGGTGTGCAAACATCGCCACTGGGGAAACAAAGGCGGCCGGGCGTGGTGTTGGCCACCCACCCCCTCGTGTGCAGTGTCGGCCTTCATAGGTGCTCGCTAACAGCACTTGCCCCAACAGTCTGTTCAGGCTACACGGGGGGTGGGGAGGTGTGAAGCGTGATCTTTTTAAATCCTTTATATTAAGTTCACTTGCTTGCTTGCGCGCTTACGACCGTGCAAATCTTTCGGTCGTTTTTCAGCCCACTTCCCGTGATCCAGTCGAGCTGACATTTTGCACACATACTCGTTGTGCGTGACAATGTATTTTCGTGAAAATGTTTTTCCAAAATGTCACACTTTTCAGGAAAAAAAAATATATTTAATTACCAATTGCTTAATGGTGGCAGGCAATCATCTGGCCCATAGGTGGCAGCCATCTCAAGCCAGAGGACGAGAGGACTCTAGCCGCCACGCATATAAAGGATTTATAGTGAAAAACTTTGTTTTTACGGGTTAATTTTTTCTGTGTTTGTCCAGGTGTACATCATCCTCGCTAAGCCGGAGCGCAACGTGCGCAGCGCGTTCACCACCTCGAACGTGGTGCGCATGCACGTGCGTGACGCCAAGCTCACCAGCCGCTCCTCCAGCATCCTGAGCCTCTTCAAGCGCAAGGGATCAGCGGCCGAGCCCGCCTGGTACAAGACACACACACGTACTCACTCACACACACACACGCGCGTACTCACTCACACTCACACATACATAACAACCGCCATTCGCCACTAGGTGGCGGTGACGTCACCACGACGCTTGTGCCAGGCCATGTGCACCTTGAGGCCACGTGAAGTGTCGAACGCCCGCTGGCAGGAGGTCACGGGGCAGACCCAGGTGCCACGGGTCGACTGACCGAGATGACCGAGATGACTGGCTGATGCACCACCTGTGCCCCCTACTGTACCAACTTGCTGTGCTTTAGCCACCCGGCGCTCCGCTCGTTGTTGTGAGCGTCGCTCCTCCGCCCTCCGTTGTTGTTGGAGGGCGACTGCCTCCAACTGCCCAGTAGCGTCCTTCACGAGCCTCCTCCACTGAGGCCGATCTTGACACCGCTGGTACCAGTCATCGGCAAGTCCACTCAGTTCCACGTCCTCCTGTACCACATCACTCCATCTCTTCTCTAGCCCGTGCTGCGCCCGTTTAGCCCCCTCGATCCGGCCGAACAAAAGCTGTTTAGGCATGCGGTGGCTGGGCATGCGGGCTACATGACCCAGCCAACGCAGCCTTGCCTGCTGGAGGAGCTCACTGATGGGACTTTGCCCAGATCTTTCAAGGACTTGTGAGCTCCTCACACAATCCAGCCTGGTTAAACCCAGGATGGATCGTAGGCAGGCCAGCCTAAATGTTTCCAACCGGCGAAGATGCTCCACTAGGGGGGTCCACGTTTCGCAAGCGTAGAGAAGGGAGGGAATGACCGTGGCCGAGAAGACCTGAAGCTTCGTGCGGAGCGACAGACCAGGTAGCTTCCACACAGCGTTACGCAACCGATGAAAATATATTGCCGCTCGACTGATTCGGAGTGAAACCTCTGCTGATAAACTGGAGCCGGTCATAAGCACACTGCCCAGGTATGGGAAACTCTCCACTCTCTCCACAACTGCCCCATCACCAATTGGGAGTTGTGGGGGTGGAGTGTCCGATGGTACAAAATACCCAGGCAGGTGCTTAGTTTTGGTGGGGCTGATGGTAAGGCCCCACCTCTTAGTGGCACACTCCAGTCTCAGCAGCAGCGTCTCCAACTCCTCTTCTGAATGAGCAGCTATTACCAAATCATCGGCATACATAACGTGGTTGACCAATAGGGAGCCATCCCTTGATCGCACCCGGGCGTCGATCAGCATACACAACAACAACCGCCATTCGCCACTAAGTGGCGGTGACGTCACCACGACGCTTGTGCCAGGCCATGTGCACCCTGAGGCCACGTGAAGTGTCGAACGCCCGCTGGCAGGAGGTCACGGGGCAGACCCAGGTGCCACGGGTCGACTGACCGAGATGACCGAGATGACATACACACACACTCACACACACGCATACTCACACACACATACTCACTCACACACACACATACACACTCACACATACACACTCACACACACACACGCGTACTCACTCACACACACACACACACGCATACTCACTCACACACACGCATACTCACTCACACACACGCGTACTCACTCACACATACACACACACGCGTACTCACACACACACACACACGCGCGCGTACTCGCTCACATTCACACATACACACGCGCGTACTCACTCACACACACACACGCATACTCACTCACACACACGCGTACTCACACACACACACGCATACTCACTCACACACACACGCGCGTACTCACTCACACACACACACACACGCGCGCGTACTAACGCACCGTCCCCGCCGCTCTCACCGCCGCACAGCCCCAAGTCGAGCTCGTGGGGCCAGGCCGGTCGCGCCGACAAGAGCCCTGGCATCTGGCACCGCCTCTCGGCACACGTCAAGGGGGACGAGCGACGCGCCCACGGCGCTGCCACCGGCGGCTCCACCGGCTCCGGCTCCGGCTCCGGCGGCGGCTGTGGTGGCAGCGGTGCCGCGACCGCCGGCGGTTCGGGGTGCGCCGGCGGGAACCAGATGGCGGTGATCAAGCCCTTCGCCAAATCGGCCGGGGAGCTGGCGTCGGCGCGCGGCTTCTCGGAGCTTAGCGCCAAGCACCTGTACGACGTCACGGAGGCCGCCGAGGTGTGTGCTTCGTGCGGCGCGCAGGCCTCGCCGGGCACGCCGGGCATGCCGGGCACGCCGGGCACGCCGCCGCGCGTCCGCACGCGGCACGGCACCCCGCGGCACGTGGCCACGCGGCAGCCGAGGCCGCGGGGCGAACCCCAGCACCACGGGCCCCACGGCCACCACGGGGTGCCGCGGTGACGGTGGCGGGCACGCCGCGCGCAACCTGCCGCATCCCCCATTTGTCCACCGCCGCCGCCGTCACCCCCCCACCAACTCCGCTTGCGGGGAGGGGAAACGGTTCCATCGCGAGCATCGCCATCGTAACAGAGCCATGGTCAATCCACCGCCGGATGAAAGCTTCCACCGCCTCCTCCTCCTGCCGGCAAGCCGTCGCTGCGAGCTGTAGCGATCCACCTCGCGCCTGATTCCATCGCTCCATCTCCGCGCTCGTGGATTTCGTCTCGGACGAACGCGTTCGATTCCTCTTGGGAGAGCGGGCGGGGGGAAGGGGGGGCAGCAGGCGGCGGGGTGGGGGCGGTGAAGGGCAACCGACTCATACATTCCATGTGGCCACAATTCATCTTGCATACATCAACATCAACAACAGCCGCGGCAGCGGCATGGAAAGCGACGGTACCATCGCAGCCGGGGCAGCGGCGGCAAACTGCACGAACTGCGTCACCGAACGGACAAAACAATTTTTGCAAACAAACAAAGAAAACCTTAAACATTGTTTACCAAAAAAAAAACGAAAAAAAACCGATAATAGACGACGCAAAATTTGGAGCACGGAGCCCGGTCAAAATCTAACGCCCTAACCCATCCCCCCCGTGGCGTGCCCCCCTTCTCTGCCCGCTGTGCGTCCAGGCAGAGGACGAGTCCGGCGCGCCGCGTTTCCCCGCGCCCTACCGAGGCTCGCCCGTCTCGCTGCTCGGCCGGTGCCGTCGCTCCATCGCCGCGGTCACCACGGGCGCGGCCCCCGAGCGCTCCACTCGCCCCAGTCGGGACCCCACCACCACCGCCTCCTCCTCCTCCACCGCCGTCACCGTCGTCGCCGCGGCCGCCCTAGGGCCGAACCGCCCGGGTCGCGATCAACGACGTAGAGGAGGAGGAGGTGGAGGAGGTGGTGGTTGCCGCAGCCAGAACAACAACAACAACGACGGCGATGATGACGATCGTGATTACTGCTCGCGCGGCACGTGCGTCATTGACGACGGCGATGATCGCGTCGACGACGACGACGACGACGACGAGGAGGAGGACGATGAAGACGAGGATGAAGACGACGACGACGACGAGGAGGAGGAGGGCGCGGGGCTGTATGTGTGCGAGCGTCCGCGCAAAAGCAGCTCGTCGCAGGGCTCCCTCACCGAGCAGATCAACAGCGTCGTCAGCCGCTTCGCCTCCAACATCCACGAGCTGAACGCGCTCCTCTCCTCCCCGGGCGCTTTCGCTCGCCGCCCCTCCTCCGGCGCGCCGGACGACCCCTCCGCCGTGCTGTCGGCCCGTGACCTCGCGCTCATGGCGGCGGCCGCGGGAGGCCCCTGCCTGGCGCTGCCTGCGCCGCGTGACCTCTCCCCGGCGCCGGGCACGGCTGAGATGCTTGCCCCGCGCGCCGCCTCGCCCCGCGGTGCGCCGCCCCCCTGCTGCCTCGGCAAGCGCTCGCTGGCCGCGTCCGACGATTCGGTGCTTCCCCGGCCGCAGCAGCAGCAGCTCGGTGGTTGTGGCGCGCCCGCTGCGACGGGCCAGTCCCTGCCGCTGCTGGAGGACGCGGTGCCGTGCGCTGGCCGCCTGCGGTCGCTGGCGCTCGCGGACGAGGAGCCGTCCTCGCCGTGTCTCCTGCCCGGCGCCCTGCATCGACAGTACGGCTCGCAGGCCTACGGCTCGCCACTGCCGCACCACCAGCTGCAACAGCAGCAGCAGCATCAGCAGAAGCTTCAGCAGCAGCAGCAGCTGAAGCAGCAGCAGCATCAACAGCAGCAGCAGCATCAACAGCAGCAGCAGCATCAACAGCAGCAGCATCAACAGCAGCAGCAGCTGCACTGCGGTGGTGTTGGTGGCGGTGGTCGACCACAGTGGTTGATGGACAGTCTCCCACTCACGGCCACTGCTTCGACCATGATGATGCATCATCCGCAGCAGCAGCAGCACCATCAGCAGCAGCAGCAGATGGAGATCATTGAAATGGGCGCACGCAACAAGAGGCAGCAGCATCCTCAGCAGCAACAACATCAACAGCAGCTGATGATGATGCATCAGCAACAGCAGCAGCAGCAGCAGCACTTCTCTCCGCGCTGCCGCTACGCAGAGTCGGCGTGCCCCGTGCCCCCGTGCTGCGTGGCCGCCGGGGTCATGGGCGAGGTGATCGAGGTGGACGTGGAGAGACACCGCAGGGAGAGGAGGCAGAGCCGGGAGAGCAGGGAGAGCAGGGGCAGCATGGGCAGCAGGGAAGGCGCAGCAGCAGCAGCGGCGGCGGCGGCGGGGCCAGCCGGAGCGGGCGGCTTCTTCTACGACGAGCGTTCTTTCACCATCACTCCGCCGTCGCCGTTCCGAGATTCGAACTGCTCCGGCGGGAGTTCGGGCTCCGTGTCGCCCACCTCGGAGTGCCTCTCGTACTTCCCGGCGCCGAACAGCTACGCCGCGCTGCTGCTCAAGGATTACACGCAGAGCTCCTCCTCGCTCTGAGTCCCCCCCCGCCGCCACCACCACCGACGACCACGATGATGACGATGAGTTCGTCTCCCGCGCGAGACCGCCCTTGCGCGCGCGAGTCCGTCGAGTCGCCCGGCACGCGGTGGAGGGAGGGGCGGGGGGGTGCAGTTGGCGTGCGGGCCCCGGTGCAAGGTGGGGGGGAGGGGCGGTAGGGTTGGTGGGGGTGGATACGATGGAGGCTCGCTCTTTCTCTCTCTCGCTCTCTTTTTTTTTACGATCAGTGGAAACAAGAAGATGCTCGGTGTATTCGGCACTTTGCTTCGTTCATCATTTCGTAATTTTTTTTGTTTACATTTTTAAACTTAGCTTTATGTAAAACCCCCACCTCTCGCTCACTCTCTCGCTCACTCTCTCACTCTCTCTTTCTCACTCTGTCGCTCACTCTCTCGCTCACTCTCTCGCTCACTCTCTCGCTCACTCTCTCGCTCTCTCGCTCACTCTCTCGCTCACTCTCTCTTTCTCACTCTGTCGCACACTCTGTCGCACACTCTCTCGCTCACTCTCTCGCTCACTCTCTCGCTCACTCTCTCGCTCTCTCTTTCTCACTCTCTCGCTCTCTCTTTCTCACTCTCTCTCACTCTTGTTCGCTCTCTCTCCCCCAAGTCCGCACCCCGGCTCTCCCCCCGCGGACCTCTCGACAACTTCATCTTCGCACTTCGCATCCCGTCGCTCACCCCCCCCACCAGCACCCCCCCCCTACCTCGTAGTCGCGGTGCCCTTCGCACCGCCAGCGCACTCCGTGGCTGCTGCCCCTCGGGGGGGGCGGGGCGAGGGAAAGGGGGTGGAGTTGAGACGGTGCGCTGTGACGTCACCCCGCTGTAACGTCACCTTGCGAGGACGGCAGCTTCACGGTGGAGTCGCTCACGTGGGGGACCTCTTGCGGTCGAACGATCGCCGCCTTACGGCTCAGCGCGGGTTGCCGATGCAACGGCGCGAACGACGCTCGAGGCGTGGAGGAGGCTCAGTCTAGCCGACTTGCTGTCGGTTTAGAACAAAGGCTCGAGGCGTTTGTCATTGACAAACGCCGTGTGGAACCTCGAAGGCGAAATGGTAATGCCCCAGGTGACGTTTCGGGCGACGACCCTTCCTCGCAGCGCACATGGTCGTTTAAAGGGGCGAATCGCACGGAACGTTGCACGTATGTATGCTGGACTTCTTTCGCGCCGTACGTAGCCAACCGCGCTAATCGGAGGTGCGGGAGAAAGAAGAACAAGCTGAACGTACGAAAAGCACTTGGAATGAAATACGTTTTCAAAAACGTTGCCCGTTCTATCGATTTATTTATTTCTTCGTATGGCAACACGCGCACGCGCGGTGTACGTGATGAATGTGTTGTTGTGGTTGTTGTTGGCTTTGCTTAAACACCACTGCCAACGCGGCTGCATGGCCAAGTAATGAATCTCACACTCAGATTATATTATTGGTGCTGGTGGCGGAGGTGATTTCGTTTTTTTTTGTAAAGCGGACTTCTCAAAGAGACGGAAGCCGATGGAGTTGGGGAGGGGGGTAGGGGAGGGGCTGTTCGTGAAAAGGGAAGGGAGACGTCTACAAATAATTGAATTCTGTTGATTTGAAGATGCGTGCGTTGATGGTCGCGATGGTAATGCTGCGTTTCATTATCAGCAGCGCACGGACGATCCCATCACGGGTCCACACACACGGAGGTGGGAGGGAGGTCGACAGTACTACTCCTGGCTGCCTTTGTCTCCCCAGTGGCGATGTTCAGACACCGCACCAGGTACTCATTTAAAACCGAGTCGACCTAGGGGAGCCCCAGAACAGGTTCATATCATCGTCACTTCGTGTTGGCCGTGAGCGAGAATCGAACTCGGATCTCCGCGTCCGTAGGGCAGCGCGCTAACCCGTACGCCACCGCTCCACACACACAAACACGTACACAACGACAAAGATCCCCCGTATAGCCTGCAACAGACTGATTGGGGCAAGTGACCAACTCAGAGCCGGCACCACGTGTTCAGCGGCCACCACGTGTTCAGCTGCCACCACGTGTTCAGCTGCCCAGTGCAGTCACCAATTCAACACCAACAACAACAACATTGTGGGCACCGTCGCCTTGAGAAACAGCTACGACGGTTGTGGCACCGCGGGAGGGAATGAGGGAGGTCAGGGAGAGGGGGAGGAGGAGGTGGTTAGGGAGAGAGGGGGTAAGGAAGATGAGGTGGTGGAGTTAGGTGAGGGTTGCGAGGAGGTGAACGATGTGGAGGTTAGGAAGAGGTGGATGAGGTTGGTGGTGGTTAGGAAGAGGAGGTCAAGGAGGAGAAGGTGGAGGTTAGGAGGAGGTGGAGTAGGTGGTGGAGGTTCGGACGAGGAGTTGGAGGATGTTAGGAAGAGGAGGTGACGGAGGCGATGGAGGTGAAGAAGAGGAGGTGGAGGTTTGGAAGAGGAGCTGGAGGAGGAGGTGGTGTTAGGAGGAGGTTGATGTCAAGAGGCAGATTGAGTTGACAGCTGGCGCTACAGTCGTATAAATATATTATTGCTTTAAATTCCGTCGTTGTCGACAGTCTCTATTCACTTATCTATTAGTCTTCATATATAATTATTCGTATTCCCCTCGGTAGACCTTGTTGGAGAACAGTGGTCGTGGTCGTCGTGGTGATCAGTGCGGGCCTCGAAGGGCGAGCGACCGTGACTCAACATGAGTGGGTGGTGTGTAGTCGTAGTAGCAGTAGCAGCAGTAGCCGCAGTAGCAGCAGCCCTTAACGGCGTCGTGCGGGTGGCTAGTGGTGCATGCGCTTTCGTGTCCCGTCGTGACCGCGTGCCTCTCTCTCTTCTGACGCTCTCACACCTGCGGCGGCCGGGCTCACTCCGTCCCGTGAGTCGGAGCCCCCGGGGCGCCCGTGCCGTGGGAGATGACGCCACCCACCCACCCACCCACCTGTACAACCGTGGGCCACCGTCGTGCAGTGTTTGTCGCAGTTGTGCTGTACCGTTCTATGGCTCTCGGTGCGGGGTGCGCGCACCACGGATGGCCGGAGCTTTGGGCTCTTGAAGACGCTTCCGGCGCGTGACGCGTCAACGTCGGAATATTGGGCCGAGGACTCGGGTCCAATCGGATGGACGCGTGTCACGTTGTGTTCAACGGCCAGATTACAACAACGCACTCACTCACCCACACACTCACGCAACCACTCGGCCACATATCCAGTCACTTATCTACTCACCCACTCACACACTCACCCACTTACACACTCACGCAACCACTCGCCACGTATCCAGTCACTTATCTACTCACCCACTCACACACTCACCCATTTACACACTCACGCATCCACTCAGCTACATATCCACTCACTTATCTACTCATCCACTCACCCACTGACTCACCCACTCATCCACTCACTTATCTACTCGCCCACTCACACACTCATCCACTCACTCATCTACTCACACGCAGACTCGCCCACTCACCCACTCATCCACTTACTCACACACTCACTCATCCACTCACTCACTCATCCATCGACTCATCCACTCACTCACCCATTCACACACTCACTCATCCACTCACTCATCTACTCACACGCAGACTCGCCTACTCACCCACTCATCCACTCACTTACCCACCCACCCACTCACCACACTGCAGGTCACCTCACGTCTTTTTCTCTGCTTTCTCGCGCTGCTCGACTTTGGAATTCCCTCCTCCCATCATTACCATCATCAACACCATCATCATCATCATCATCACCATCATCGTCTCTTTCGCCGCCAACCTTTTAGAGTAAATAACCTCGCTCAATGCACGCAGGGCATGACGAATTCTTTATCACAATATTCAAGAGTGCTGTTTGTTCCTGGCCGTTTGGCGTTTTGAGTCTTTGGGCCTGTGCTCCCCAGCCGTGAAAAGACATTTTTTTCCCCTCCAGAATTTATCCCAAAAAAGTCTCCCAGCACTCGGGAACGAAACGTCGGACACCGTGCCGAACAACACGCCCGTACTGCTAGGGTTGCCACCTCTGATGTTAGAAAAACCGGGACACGTGAGGAGGAAACCAAGGAGGAATATTCCACGCGACGGAAGAGGAGGAAAAACCAACGCGTGAGTGCATCGCATTTGAATGGTGGGATTTATATCTATTGCGCAACTGACAAAAAAAAAAAACTGGAACTGGACTTTAAAATATCCCATGTCCGAGGACAGCAGCTGCCTTCTTAACAACAACAACAACAACGAGGATGGATGATCCTGAGAAAACCCGGGACAGGTGGCAACCCTAGACGACTCGCTACATCCACAGCGGAGAGCTTCAGCACCTTGACCGGTTCGCGATGCACGGCCGCAGCACCCCGAGGACAAATCACGCGGCAATGCGCGGTAATCGTTTGAATTATTATTGTTATTATTATAATTAGTAGTATTATTAGTAGTATTATTAGTAGTATTATTAGTAGTATTAGTAGTATTAGTAGTAGTATTAGTAGTATTATTATTAGTATTATTAGTAGTAGTATTAGTAGTATTATTAGTAGTATTAGTATTATTAGTAGTAGTATTAGTAGTATTAGTAGTATTAGTAGTATTATTAGTAGTATTATTAGTAGTATTATTAGTATTATTATTATTAGCATTATTAGTATTATTAGTAGTATTATTAGTAGTATTAGTAGTATTATTAGTAGTATTATTAGTAGTATTAGTAGTAGTAGTATTAGTAGTATTATTAGTAGTATTAGTATTATTAGTAGTAGTATTAGTAGTATTAGTAGTATTAGTAGTATTATTAGTAGTATTATTAGTAGTATTATTAGTATTATTATTATTAGCATTATTAGTATTATTAGTAGTATTATTAGTAGTATTAGTAGTATTATTAGTAGTATTATTAGTAGTATTAGTAGTAGTATTAGTAGTATTATTAGTATTATTAGTATTATTATTATTAGCATTATTAGTATTATTAGTAGTATTAGTAGTATTATTAGTAGTATTATTAGTAGTATTAGTAGTAGTATTAGTAGTAGTATTAGTAGTATTATTAGTAGTATTATTAGTAGTAGTATTAGTAGTAGTATTAGTATTATTAGTATTATTATTTGTATTATTAGCATTATTAGTAGTATTATTAGTAGTATTATTATTAGTATTATTAGTAGTATTAGTAGTATTATTAGTAGTATTATTAATAGTATTATTATTCAATTGTCTTGTTGAAGCAACGGACGGACATGCGCAAATGTTGCTCTCGTGTAACGCGGACTTCCACACGCGGGCGTGCAACTGAGCAACTCGGTCGCGTGCAACTGAGTAACCCGGTCGCGTGCAATTGTGCAGGATGCTATACGTGGGCGTCTATTGCAATCCGGTTGCGAGCAGTTGCGCAACTCGGTCGCGTGCAACTGAATAGGATACTATACGTGAACGTCCTCTGCAACTGGTTGCGAGCAGTTGCGCAACTCGGTCGCGTGCAACTGAATAGGATACTACACGTGAACGTCCTCTGCAACCGGTTGTGAGCAGTTGCGCAACTCGGTTGCTGTTTGGCGGAGAGACGCAGACTCCCCTTGCTTTGTCGTGACGCGTTTCAGCACCACGTAGCAACGTTTCTAGCGTCGTTAGCGATTGGTTGCAACGATCGGACAATTTTTTTTGTATAAATACGATGCTTGGCAGCGACGTCCGTGTCGCGTAACCACTTGGCTCACAGATGCGGTGGACAACGAAAGTTGGCGGCCAGGGCGGTGATTGAAGTTGCACGACGATTGAGCGCAGAGAAGCGGTCTGATCGGACGTGACTCCTCGCTCAGATGTGGTCTCGGCTATCGCATTAATGTTGTTGTTGTTATTAATATAATAATAATAATAAGTGCTGGCTTGCTTGAAACAAACAAACAAAAAAAACGACTTTTCTTACGTCCGCGTTGTGAGTTTATATCCGGTACATAGGCGTCGTAGCGGCTTGTGATGTTCACGTTTTTTTGAACAGTCGAGCGATGAGGGCTATTGTGATGTCACGCGCGTGTCTGCGCGTGCGCGTGCGTGTGTGTGCGCGTGCGTGCGTGTGTGTGCGCGTGCGCGTGTGTGCGCGTGCGTGCGTGTGTGTGCACGTGCGTGTGTGTGTGTGCACGTGCTGCATCCACGTGGGCTTCGATTTTACTTCGACGTTGATGTCCGATTATCGAGCAAAATGTAATATAGACTAAACATAAAAAGATTATTATATTTAATCATTATTTTGCGTCTATAATATAGGTTTTTTTTGGGGTTAGGTCGTGGAAATATAAATGTGTCGTTAAACCTGCCACCACTCGACACAGCCAACTAGTATGGTTTGTCACGAAAACAGAACGTGTCAATTCGTTACTAGTACAGCAACACCGGTGTGTTGGAGAGCCAAGCCACAACATTTACAATCTGAGTACGACGTGTCGCCAGGAATTACAACCAGCTTCATCAGGCGACAGCCAGATTCGTGGAGAAATCCTCCTGTTAGAGGGGTAGATGTGATGCCGTGAGATTTGTGAGAACTTCGGCTGTGATCTCACCCAAAACAAACCTCCGTTACGGTTGATGTTGGTGGCGAACGTCATTTGCGTCTTTGCGGAGAGCACAGTTGCTTGACAAAATAGATAAGCAGACATTCGTGAACATTGATTCGTAAATTTGTCCACGTAACGACGACAAAAAAAAACCGCGGTATTTTGCATTTACGCAACTCGTCAGCGCCACGTGACCTTCTGGGGAGTGCGGGATTTCAGCAGCATTGAGGCGGCACAAAAAATAAACTCCTTTAAAAAAAGTTTTTTAAAAACAACGATTTTATTAACAACTTCGTTTAACTCACGGTCGAGAAGTTCGTCAATGGCGCCTGAGATTCACGCGGCGCCTGCGTTTTGTGCGATCCGATTCCACAGTTAAGGGACCGCAGCGTTTTTGACCTACACAAATATATATATAAATAATAAGGCGTCCATACAACATGTAAATTGCTTTAAAGTAGCGAATTAATTGATTAATTGATGCCGATTTTGATACAGGCACGCATTGTCACCGGATCTGAGTATGTGCGCAAAATGTGCAATCGATTGGACAACGGGAAGTGGACGAAATTTTGATGACAAGATTTGACCACGACAAACAGAGGAATCAAGTTCAGTAAAACCGTTGAAAAAGCCACCGTGGAACGGTCCCTCACTCCGAGGTGCCTGATCAGCAGGCCCAGCGCTCACTCGAAACCACGCTCTGCTGCTCCGGCCATCGGATGATGTAACGGGGTCGACGGAGTCGCGCCGACACCCCACGTGGTCTGGCCTAGAGCAGTTAATGAGTGGCTACGCTCACAGTGGGGCATCGTGAGCCCAGCGCGTCTGTGCTTGTGTGCACGTTGAACTTCTATCGCAAGGCGCCGTGGGTAGTCGCCTACAGTGCTGATCGGAGGTGCGGGAGGGTGGGGGAAGACAACACCAACCAGCGGTGCACCGAGTAATTCGTTGCCGGCCGTGGAAATGCGATGTTAGCAGTCCGTAGAAAGCGATCGTTCTGGAGAGAAGGCTCGCGATTCTACTGTGTTGTGTATCATATGCAGGGTGCTTCACATCTTCTTAAACACTTATATGGGACTATCGTTTTTAATGGGAAATAAACGGATACTACACTGTAATATGATAACAAATGTTATGATAATAGCTTCGATTTTTTTTATTTAAAGCTTTCGTGACTGCAGGAATTCATATTCTTGGTTCTTTCGGTAAAGTCACGTAGAAGGGAAATAATGAAATAATATTAAAAAATATAAAACAATACAATTCTCACGACATTTCGACTGCAACACAAGCAATCATCATCAGGTGTGAAATCCACAGCAAATTTTTTTTTTTTAAGTGGCGTCTTTTTTTCCCCTAACGTCAGCACCACGGACAGCGATTTAGCAGTTGGTCAGATGGAAGAGTCCATCTATGTTCGGAAAAGAGGAGGGGGGGAGAAGAAAATGGAATGCGGTCTGAAAGTCACCGTAAGCGTGAACATAATCAATTAAGACCCGAAATGGTTGATCAAATCCTTCCAATGATTGCTAAGCCAGAATCCATCTTCTCGGTTGAAATTGTCTCCGTGTTTGTATATGTGGATAGCCTCATGAAGGAGCGCCCGTCTTCAGGTGAAAATTGCATCCCGGCTATCGAGATTTTCACCTGAACATGGGCGCTTGTGTTGCGTTCGAAACGTCGTGATTTATTTTGATTCATTTCTACCTACGTGAATTTGCCGAAAGAACCAAAGAGTATGGGTTCCTGCAGTCACGAAAGCTTCAAATCAAGATATTCTCAGAATTGTTGACATTTTTTCTAAGCACCCTGTATATATAGAGCTATGCGTCCAACTAGGACCCATATCTGAGAGAAAGGGGTCTCTGGATATAATAAGCATCTGGCGAAACTCAGGACTCATTCAAGCAAGACTGACTTCGCTGCTGACGATTCACTGCTTAACGAAAACCAGTCAGTGCTAATAAACACGTGGGCAGGTCGCAAGCGTTTCGTTCAAGCGAGCCTGCCTCTGCTGCTAACGAGTCAGTGTGAGAGTCCAATACCGTTGCAGAGTGTTGTTGTTGTTGTTTTTCTCGTACCGAATCAATGCAGCTGAAATAGTGCACTCTCCAGAAGGCCGTGCTGACCGATGGGATTTGTGTAAAAAAAAAGAAACGTAATTTAAATGTTCTGTATGGACGCACAGGCGTGTGTGTGTGCGTGTGTGTGAGGGCCACGTGTCGTAAGCTCATCTACTTCCTAGCGATTGTTTAGCTCAGTGGCGAGATGTGAACTACCTCGCCTGGTATGCGGGAGGTCGTGGGCTCGATCCCGACCCTGACGCCTGCTGCTGTATATTTGGAGTTTGCATGTCTCTCTCCGTGGTCACGTGGACTTTTCTCCGGGGTCCTCCGGTTTTCCCCCTCCACATTTGCACACGTGCTTCTCGAGTATTTGGCTGCTATACATGTCCACGTGACGAGCCACTTCGTTGAGCTATAATTTGTGGCCAGGCCTCTTTTGAAAAAGAGATAAATAGCTCGAGTGGGCCTTACCTGGTAAAATAAAAAATAAAAATAGATTATTTCAGCTTAAGGACTGCAGTGCGGCTCTTGAAATTCAAAAAACGAAATGGCTTTTGTTGCTCTTGTTGTTGTGGTGGTGGTGGTGGTTGCCTGGCCCTGTGTTAGCTGGTGCGCCAAACTGTGACGGCACGGCCGTCCGGGATTTTGTGTTGTCGCCCTTCGAGGATTTGGTTAAAGGTGGCAGAGTTTCTCGCTCAATAATCTAATAATGTGGGGGAAATAGATGGATATCCACTGAATATATATATGTGTATTTTATTTATGGGTTCAAATATTTCACCCGCTGGATAATCCCTGCGGATCAGATGGAGCATCTCATTTGCAAGGGTGTTCTGGCTGCCAAGTAGATGTATCTGCTCATGGGTAAACTATTCACGTGGCAATGTAATACTGTTCATCTCGAAACATTCTTAAAATTACATTCACATCAGGGCACCATGGTGTATCGTGCAGTCTCAAGTTATAAATCACTCTATATATATATCTCTCTGGTCATTACATCTCTCTCTATTCTACCAGGGTCCCATGGTGCATTAGTGCAGTCCCCAGCTATTATTCACGCAGTATCTCTGGCCTCGCTCTTAGCTCTCTGCTATAAGAAGGGTCGTTGCCCGAAACGTCGCCTGTTATTTATTTGACATTTTACGGCCCACAGCGCTATTGACGATCGTTTTTCATCTTTGTGATTTGGGCTGGAGGGACGGGAGGTGTCTGACTCCTGTGCTGTCCATCATTGGCATGGGGGTTGTCCCGAAACGTCGGTCTTTATGAGTTGACCACATTTGTCAACTCAAGTGGCTTCCCGCTCCCGTGCGCACTGAGGCAGCGGTGCTCATTTCCCATTCACAGCCATGCAGTGCCAGCGGTGGAAATTGCACATTCCTATGACGGGGGCAAGTCTATCCGCAAAACAACCACTGTTGATGGCTACTCCCACACAATGGTATGAATTTTATCGACCCGGAAGTATGATTGGTTGAGTTTGGCCCCGCTCCCCCCCCACGGCCAACCAGGCAGGATTCGAACTCGCATCCTCCTGGTTGTTGCGAGTCGTTCGCTCGACCGCTGAGACACGTGACCAATGTGCGTACGTGCACACGCTGCGCGCGCCTGATGATTTCTAAAGCTCGACACCGCCGTGACGTGGAGAGCGCTGATGATCAACATCATGGATAGAGCCAATAGATGCAGAATAAATGGGCAGGGAGAGAATCAATTATAATTGTTTTGGGAAGAGGTGGGGCCTTTAGGAAAAAATGAGGGGCCTTATAGCGAGAGGTGGGACCTTTCATGAAGAAGTGGGGCATTGACAAGGAGGTGTAGACTTTAAGGAAGAGGCGGGGCCTTTAAGAAAGAGGTGGGGACTTTAATACATCGGTGGGGACTTTAAGAAAGAAGTGGGGACATTACAAAGATGGTGTTGACTTTAAGGAAGAGGCGGTGGCCTTCAAGGAAGAGGTGGGACTTTTAGAACAAGATGACGCTTTTCAGGAAGAGGCGGGGACTTTAAGAAAGAGGTGTGGACGTTAAGTGTGAAGAAGTTACCACCGAGTCGTGCGGGATGAAGCTGGGTCAGGCTTCAGGATCCCTGACGCCCACGTGGTTGTGTTCAGTGCGGCACGGAAGCTGAACGGTGAAGAATAATGTCGTCTCTAGGAGGGGGTGAAAACAGGCCTCAGGAGAGGCGAGGAGGAAAGACACACTGCTTGGCAGACCAAGCGGGAGCGACGTAGAGAACAAGCAGCAAACACCTCTGGAGCTGCCACCGCATTCACTTGCTAATTGCTGTGGCAAGGATTGCCACTCAAGGATTGGCCTACTAAGTCATTCTAGGCGCTGCAAAACCTACAGCTGACCTCGTAAGGCGCAAAAGAATTTGTCCCTCGAGACACAAAGGCCTATGATGATGATGATGGTGGTGAGGAGGAGGGGTGGCTGCCACCAACTTGTCGTCAAATCACTCTGAGGAGCGTTCGTCATCGTCGTCGTCTTCGGCAGTCTCTCGGCATGGTTCAGGGATGAAGTCCATCAGTTGTAGCGGTAGCTCTCGAGGTGGGCGAGGAGTACAATTCTGGATCCGCAGATCTTTGGGCATTGGGGGGGGGGCGACATGCGGTCCCAGATGGAAGTGGAATCCGCAGTGACCGGCTCGGCTTCCTTTTCCTTTCTGTCTTGTTGGCGGTGATTCACTTCGACATCGAGACGCTGGGGGTGGTGGGGGTGGGGGTCTCCAAGTGGGCGCCACCCCGAGGTGGTCGCCAGCCAGCCTGCTGCTTCTCCCAGTTTTGAAGGTCACATTTTTTCCAGCGAGGACTTGATCTGCTCCCCTTTGTCCTCCCCTCGTCCGCTGCCCATTGGAGATCTGCGGGGAAAATGGATCTGGCGGGGATGGCGGTTCTCGGGCACGCGGATGCAGTGGCCGGTCCATCGGAGTTTTTTTTTTTTAGAAGCATCGCTTTAGCGCGGGGGTGGTGTCAGCTTGGAGGTGGACACTCGCATCATCGGTGCAGCGATCTTCCCACTCGACCCCCTTGGGGTTGGCAGAGGTAGCGCCGATGACGGCGATCGAGCGCAGAGACGCGGCGCCGGTCGGTTGTCCACACTCAACCAGTATATATACAAATACTGTGTTCTTGGAATTTCTCTCACTTGATACAGCTATCGTGCTGTGACGGTTCCAACTGAAGACGGAAGCTTGTGTTGCCTCCGAAACGTCGTGATTTTTATTTTATTTTTATTTTACTTTTATTCATTTTAAAATGTTTAACCTACGTGACTTTACCGAAAAAACCTAAGAATATGTCCACACTGTGGCCGCAGTCGAGGAGCGTTGGGGTGGCAACGGCGCAACTCGGAGCTTTGTTTGCCCCGCGGAGGTCGCCGTGGTGGAAGCCGGCGCCGGCGTAGTTTGTCGAGGGTCTCTGTGTGTTTGGATCTCCTCCTGGCTACAGAGGTAAGGGAAATACTCCACGTGTTGAAGGGTCTCTCCGTCGACATAGTTGGGGGGGGGGGGGTGGTTCGGCGGTTGGTTGGAGGACCTCGGTTTGGGTGATGTTCAGGGTGAAGCCAAGTCTCCTATGTGCAGAGTTAAATTTCGATTTCAAGCTTTCGTGACTGCAGGGATTCATCTTCTTGGTTCTTTCGGTAAAGTCACGTAGAAGGGAAATAATACAATAATAAAAATAAAACATAATAAAATAATAATAAAAAACATAATAAAATAATTCTCACGACGTTTCTTTTGTCAAGGCGCTCTTCTTCCCCCTCCAACCCAGCTTAAATATACGCTCCAAGCTTGGTGGTGTTTCATTCTTCAGCTGAGGACGGCTGCTTGCGTTGTGGCCGAAAACGTCGTGAGAATTATTTTATTATGTTTTATTATTTTATTATTTCCCTTCTACGTGACTTTACCGAAAGAACCAAGAAGATGCAGAGTTGAGTACAACGAGGGTCATCTCGATGTCCCGCGCAGAGCGAGCCACACCACGCAGCAGTCGTCCGCCAACTGCAGGTCGTGGATTTCCCTTGCGGTCAGATTTTTCTTCTTCTTTTTTGCCCGAAAGCGTACGAGGTTGAAGAGCTTCCCGTCCACACGGTTACCGGATGCTGTGCGCCAGATGGCAGGCGACCGTGGACGAGGGGGAGGATGACCGTGACCGTGTAGATGGTGAATAAGGTGGGGGCGTTTACACCACCATTGGAACCTCATTTGCCAGTAACTTTTACTGGCAAATGAGGTTCCAATCGTGTAAATGCTTACCCCGAGCTCTCATACTCTGATGGTGCATTGTCTTTGAGTTATGCGCCTTTTAGCGTCATCTGGTCCAACACCATGTGAGACTAGGCTCTAAGGAAAGCTGTCTCGGGTGTGGACCAATCAACTTCAAGGACAGTGCATATATCATCAGAGTTATGTTTTGTGTTTGCATTATGGCTGCAGGTATTGTGGTCCATGCAAACATAACTCCTTGTAAAAAAGGTGTCAGTTTTGTTGCCAGATAGAAGGGTAAAAAAACAATTATCAAGGTGGGGGCGATTATACAAGCCTGTCTTGACACCCGTTCGCATCTGAAAGGAGTCCGTTTAAGATCCCCGCCACTTGGCAGGGTGGCGGGGATGTGGTGGTGCCGGAGCTGCAGGGTGGTGAAGAACTTCTCCGGACATCCGAAGGGCTTCCCGGTTGAGGGGAGTCAGATGCCTAGGTTAGGTCGATGAATGTCAGGAGCGGTTTTTGATGCTGCTCCCAAAAACTTTTCCCATGCACTTAAAGAGCCGCCTTCAACAAATTATTCAGAACGATCGCCACGATCACTGCTGTAACACAAGTATATATCATATATTTTTAAATTGTTACGTTTCATCTGAAATTAGTGGAAGCGGTGGTGGTGGTGGATAGCAAGGCGGGTGGTGGAGTGGTGGATGGTAGGTCTGAGTGGCTGGCAATGGAGTGACAGATGATGTTTGTTGCACGATGGATTTTCAATGATGAACGTTGACGCCGTTCATTCTCATGGAGCTGTGAGCACCACGATTATCCCACCACCAACCAACCACGGTGGCGAGATGTTAACTACCTCGCCTGGTATGCAGAAGGTCGAGGGATCGATCCCGACCCCCTGGGATCGATCCCTCGACCGGTTTTTTCCCTACATATTTAGAAACACGCATTCGGAGTATTTGGCTGCGATAGCATTTCAACACGATGATAAGCCACTTCGTTGAGCTATCATTTGTGAAGGCCAGTTGCTTCTGAAAAAGAGATACATCGCCTTACCTGGTAAAATAAAAAAAAACATTGTTTACTTTGAGTTTTGACAAAACCAAGGCAGTTTCTTCGGCAAATCATCACATTATTAAAGTCAACCTGGGTTTGTATAATTAGTTGTTATTGTTGTTATGGTAACACGTGCTCAGCCAGCATGGCCTGGCTGAGTCTCGAGCCTGAGTTTCAGGAGGGTCCTGCTCAGTGATTGTAGGCAGGGAATGCTTTGCTCATTCCTGCGGCCTCCAGCCAGCGGGGTTCTCTCGCTTCGCAGTGTGGCCGCAGACAGGAGAAGGCACCGCGCCACGAGCTCAATTCCATCCCCGGTTGCCCAAACGTTTTGTGCAAATCGCGTGTGTTACGCACAAATGAGTCGTAATAACAACACTTCTTTCGGTGACCAAGTCACCCAGAATGCAGCCGGTCTCGCCAGATTTCACAAGCAAAGCCGGCGTTTTAACCTGGTTGGGTAGCCGGATGCGTGACCACAAAGACAAAGACCCCCCGTAAAGCCTTAACAGACTGTTGGGGCAAGTGCTGTTAGCGAGTAGCGCCTATGAAGACCGGCACGGCACACGAGGGGGTGGGTTGCCAGCACCACGCCCGGTCGCCTTTGTCTCCCCAGTAGCGCTGTTTATACACCGCACCAGGTACTCATTTGAGGCTGAGCCGACCTAGGGGAGGCCGAGTGCCGGTTCAAATAATCGTCACTGGTGTTGGCCGTGAGCGGGAACCGAACCTGGTTCGCCAGGTTCGTAGCGCAGCGCGCTAACCGCTACATGACCGCTCCCCACTGGGTGACCAGCACCACCACCACCAGCACCTTCCACCAGGGGCTTGTGTCAGGTGTTGTCGGCACGGGGCTGCAGTGAGGTGGTGGCCAAGAGATGGCGGTGGTGGGGTTTTTCTACGGGGTTCCTCCGGTTTATCTCCTCCCATGCGCGGAGCCAAACTCTGGCGACTCGCGGAATTCATTGGCGAAATATCCCCAATGTGGCAAGCACCCTTATCACGATGGGATGTTTCCCCAGTGCATCATTTCAGATGGCTCTGTCCGGAGTGGGGTCTGCACCCGGCACACCACATCCAGTATGCGTCTCTCGACGGCCGCGGCTGAAAAGCCACGTTGCAGCTTTTCGTTGGTAAATAATTGACATGAATATTATTGTCGTAATCATCATCATCATCATCCAGATACAACATATTTATTCATATCAGAATTCCAAACGTTTACTTTTTTTGGTATTTCATACTTAAACAAAAAAAAAACAATCTAGGCTTTACCTAGCGGGGCAGCTGTGTGTGTACGTCGTGGACTATAGAAAACATTGTTTTTTAACAAAATATATATATATATAACCAGAGGTGTGGACTCGAGTCATGTGACTTGGACTCGAGTCAGACTCGAGTCATGAATTTGATGACTTGCGACTCGACTTGGACTTGCATAACAATGACTTTGTCCCACCTATGAGATGTGGACTCGAGTCATGTGACTTGGACTCGAGTCAGACTCGAGTCATGAATTTGATGACTTGCGACTCGACTTGGACTTGCATAACAATGACTTTGTCCCACCTATGAGATGTGGACTCGAGTCATGTGACTTGGACTCGAGTCAGACTCGAGTCATGAATTTGATGACTTGCGACTCGACTTGGACTTGCATAACAATGACTTTGTCCCACCTATGAGATGTGGACTCGAGTCATGTGACTTGGACTCGAGTCAGACTCGAGTCATGAATTTGATGACTTGCGACTCGACTTGGACTTGCATAACAATGACTTTGTCCCACCTCTGTATATAACACTTAGAAGAAAAAACCAGGAATAAATCAAAACGTCGGTGTGATGGCTAAGCTGTGACTTCGTGCACAAGGTCATTTTTGCAAAGTGGCGTGCGTATGTGTGCGCGTGTTCGTGCGCGTGAATTGTCGCGTCTTTACTTTTGACCGTACATTTAAACAAATCGTTATCTCGAGATGTACAACTGCGAACGAACAAACGAGCGGCCGCAACTTCTTACGTTTAATAATAAGCATAATTTAATCGCGTCGTTGATGTTTGGAGAGATTTCTTTGAAAAGTATATTATAATTTGTCTCCTCCTCCTTCTCCCACACTTTCGTCGTGGGCTGCTTCGAGGTTAAATCTCATCGCGTTGATGTGTTCGTGCCGGTGGTGATGATGATGTCGTTGATGGTGATGACGACGACGGTGTCGGTGATTGCGTGGGCCAAACGGAATCGTTTTAAAAGCGTCGATGTTTTGTATGATAATTAAACTCGTTTTAAACTACACGGGGATGTGGCTCTTTGCGTGCTTGTTGTTATTGTTTTTAAATCGATAATTCCGTATTGTGGTTCTGGTCGCGTGGCCCGGATACGCGAGCTTGTGATCATTAATCGCCTCCCATGGATGCCGGGAATCACGTGGCAAAGCAGGATCAGCCATGCAGAGGTTCACAAGAGGCTGTCACACGGCATGCGAGTGTGGTAGACAGGATCATGCCCTTCCATGCGGGGGGGGGGGGGGTTGGGGTGGGGGGTATAGGGGCCCAGGGCAGTCGCCCCACGTCGCCGTACTCCGAGGGACGACTCTGGATAGGATTGTGAAAAACACATTCCTGCGGAGGGAGCTGGTAGGAACGTCGGGTTGCTCGGTCAATGCCCAGGGTCAACGGCGGCGTGGTGTAATCCGCAAATATGCCCGACTGTGAGGGCGGGCACAAGCCGGCGTGAGTAGGTTGAACGTTGAGTTTTATATGGGCACCACGGGGTGACCAGCCCCTCCCCACCCAGCCCCACCCCTCCCAGCCCCACCTCTCCCAGCCCCCACCCAGCCCCACCATCCCCACACCCAGCCCCTCCCCACCCTACCCACCCTCCCCACCCAGCTCCTCCCTACCCAGCCCCTCCCCACCCAGCCCCACCCTTCCCCCCCCACCCAGTCCCACCCTCCCATCCCCACCCAGCCCCACCCTCCCCTCCCCACCCAGCCCCACCTTCCCCTCCCCACCCTCCCCTCCCCACCCAGCCCCTCCTTCCCCACCCAGCCCCTCCCTGTACGACGGACACAATAATCCCCTGTGGGCTGATGCAACCAGGAGGTTCCTACCAGTATAAACGGCTGTGTTGGGTGTGTGCAGGATGGGTGTGGGAGGTGGGTGTAGAATAAGCAACTGGTAATTGGAAAGAGAACACGGCAGGTCGGTCTTCTAGATAGGAATAGACAATGAAACGGCTGCTCTAAACTAAACAATGTTTATGTTAAAAAAATTTATTTAAAGCTTTCGTGACTGCAAGGATTCATATTCTTGGGTCTTTCGGTAAAGTCACGTAGAAGGGAGATAATAAAATAATATAAATATAAAACAATAAAAATTCTCACGACGTTTCGACTGCAACACAAGCAATCCACGGCAAGAACATTTTCTTGCTGTGGGTTTCACACCTGATGATGATTGCTTGTGTTGCAGTCGAAACGTCGTGAGAATTTTTATTGTTTTATATTTATATTATTTTATTATCTCCCTTCTACGTGACTTTACCGAAATAACCAAGAATAGAATGTTTATGTTACCAGGTAAGGCTCACTGAGCTGTAGGGCTCTTTCGCAGAAGCGACCTGGCGACACGTGATAGCTCGACGACGTGGCTCATATCATCACGTGGACATTTATAGCAGGCAAATACTCCAAACGCGCGATGTTGCTCCTAAATGCGGAGGGAAAAAACCGAAGGAGCCGCGGAAAAATCGACGCCACTACGGGAAGAAAGACACCGCAAACTCCAAATATACAGCAGCAGGCGTCAGGGTCGGGATCGAACCCACGACCTCCTGCACACCGGGCGAGGGAGTTAACATCTCATAGCCACCGCGGTGATGATGAGAGAGAGGGAGACACACAAACTCCAAATATACAGCAGGCGTCAGGGTCGGGATCGAACCCACGACCTCCTGTACACCGGGCGAGGTAGTTAACATCTCCTAGCCACCGTGATGATGATGATGATGAGAGAGAGAGACACCGCAAACTACGAATAAACAAAACGGCGTCAGGGTCGGGATCGAACCCACGACCTCCTGCATACCAGGCGAGGTAGTTAACATCTCCTAGCCACCGCTCCTGGGTATGGCATGACTGATTGTGGCCCAGAAAAAGCTCCGCCCACGTCACTCGCCACTGATGTGAACCGTGACCGGTCACCCAATTCAGGCCGTCGGGCTCAGGGCGCATTTCGCTAACCACTGCGCCACCGCTCCCCCACCACAACCCCCTCCCCCCTTGTTTTTCTTACATAACACAGTACGCACATGTTCAGTGTACTAACAACAACAAACAAACAACACGGAGTGGGGGGGGGGTCTCCTGACCAGTGCAGTGCGAATTCAAGTCCGAGTTTAAAAACAGGGCAAGTTTCGATTTAAAGCTATCGTGACTGCAGGGATTCATCTTCTTGGTTCTTTCGGTAAAGTCACGTAGAAGGGAAGTAATAAAATAATAAAACATAATAAAATAATTCTCACGACGTTTCACCTGAGGACGGCTGCTTGCGTTGTGGTCGAAACGTCGTGAGAATTATTTTATTATGTTTTATTTTTATTATTTTATTACTTCCCTTCTACGTGACTTTACCGAAAGAACCAAGAACAGGGCAAGCGTTTGCCCTGTTTTCGGCGCGGCGTGCCGCATTCGGTGCAGTTCAGAAATAAAGCACTGGGTGCAGTGCAGTGTCGGAGGGCGGACCACCACCATCAGCATCATGAGCAGCAGCAGTTCCCGCAACACCCACAACCGGTACTGCCGGTTCGCTTTCGTTTCACGTCCCCCACTCACACGGGCATCAGCTGATCTGGCTTAATCCAACCACACCCCCACCACGACCACCACGTTCACCATCCCCCCCTAACACACACACACCACTCTCTCCTCCGTCACTCATCATCACCCACGATCATCCACCACCACCACCCCCACCCCCCGACTCCACGCCCTTCTTATTCCATCTCCGCACTCGCTCCACTTTTCGCCTGCCACGGGTACTGCCACCACCACCATCACCACCACGATCGGGCGAAAACTTCTTCTCCGCTCCCCCCCGATAGCCAGCCGGTCGTCTTCTGAGTATTCTTCTTATTCTACTTCTCGTTGCTGGAGGGCGTATCTGAGCTTTGAACACCAGCCAAGAACAAGACGCAACAACAACTCGTGGTGGTGGTGGACCGTGTGAGATTCCGGCCGGCGTGTTTGTGTTTGTGGAGGGCCCACCACCACCGCCACCAAAATCGCATCTCTAGCAACATCGTCGACGCAAGCTCTCACGGTGGTTGCTTTGATTTGGTTTGGTGGCGTAGCCCTGGGCGGTGGGAGCAGGACGAGACGAGCACCGCGTATTTGTAACGTCGACTCGAAACCAAACCAAACAATAAAAAAAACACCAAAATAGATCGCGACATCAAACGGAGCACGCGCCCGCGGGGGACAGGAAACGCAAACCAAACAAGAGAGAGCATGCGCTGTGAGAGTCGGTAGGACATGGCGACAGACAAGAAGGAGTATCTGTTCAAGGTGCTGGTGATCGGAGAGTTGGGCGTCGGGAAAACGAGCATCATCAAGCGATACGTGCACCAACTGTTCTCGCACAACTACCGCGCCACCATCGGCGTCGACTTCGCCCTCAAAGTCGTCACCTGGGATGCCGACACCCTGGTTCGACTCCAGCTATGGGACATTGCCGGTAAGTTTTTTTTAATTGGGGTGTGTGGTGGAGAAAGGGGATGGGGAGGGAGGAGGAGGAGGCAGGTGATTTCGGTGGTGGGTCGGGGGGGGGTCGATGTGAGTTGTAAGCTGCGACTTGGGTTGGGTGTGCATGCGTGGTGAAGTATGGTCAAACAACCCCCATAAAATCCCACACCTCGATTTGAGAATCTGTGGGGGGGGGGTTTGTATGAGGGGCTGAGCCGGCGTGGTGAAGTATGGTCCTACAGCCGCCACGTGATCCACCACGTGGCTTTGGGGTGGGAGACATTCATTCATTCAGCAGCGAGCGGGTTGACAAAGGGGCTTTGCCGTACGTCGTTATTATTACGACTGCTACGAGAACCCTTCTCGCCGCGGAGAGCAAATGTCGACGTTGAGCGAGCGAACGCATCGCGCTGAGTAAATCTCGAAACGTCGGTCGCGATTACAGTTGGGCAGGAAGAGTGGTGTGTGTGTGAGGGGGGGACGCCGTGGGTGGCATGCGCGCAGCCGTGCAATCAGACTGTGTGACCTATTTCGCACGGTAGGGGCTTGATTGTACGGGGTGCTTCAAAACAAATGTGTTAACACTTTTATATGGGACGATGGTTTTTATTGGAAAAAGAACGGATAATACACTGTAACATGATAACAAATGTCGTGTTAATAGCTTCAACAAGTCAGAGTGTCCACTTGTCCGCTTTCATTGTCAACGCGTGCCCGGAATCTTCTCCAGGTTGTCCCCAGAACCCGGAGGGTAGCGCAATTATTGTGGTGTCGTTGCTTCTGAGAAAGAAAACAAACATCAGAAGCGTGAACGTGTTTTTGAAGCACCCTGTCCAATGGCCGAGTGATGTGGTCCGAGACCATGAACCGTGGAGTGGCAGAACAAAGGGCGAGCGGGCGGGCAAGACGGGGCTGGGAGCGATGCCCCCGAGACATCGAGGAGATGGAGCGATGGTGACTTTGGATAATTCCTGCGGGTGTAATACGACGCCGCTTTTTTGTGCAATGCTGAACCGACCTCATGCTGCCGATTTAGCAGCGGATGTGCTCTGTCCACTGCTGGATTGAAGGCATCTTTCCCCGTCATCGTCAGGGCCACGATATCTGAATTTAAATGTCCCTAGTTCTTTTTTAGAATTGACATCGCTGACTCACGGGGGTGGGGGGGGGGGCGCTTCATCTGATGCCAAGCAGCGTTGAGCGATGGACAGAGCCAGACTATGGGGCAACTTTAGCATTCTTAAGCGTTGGGTATTCATGACCGTGTGTGATTTAATAGCAACACCAACTACAGCAATTTCAATTTATAGGCATTAATCCACCGCTGGATAAAGGCCTCCTCGGTCGTGGGAGTTTATTGACCATACTTCACCACACTGGTCAGTGCCGTTTGGTGGATGTGGGTGGGTGGGTGGGAATCCAAACATCGGTTCCAGGTATCACTCGCCACCCATGGTGGCCGTGGCCAGGAATCAAACTCGGGTGCTTGGGTTGGCAGTGGCCTGCGCCACCCGCTACGCCACCACTCCACTCCCAACAATATTTCATAGTCATGCCGTTTATCGGTCAAGGAACGCCTCCATTGAGTGTCTCAGGACCGCTTGTATCAGGAGGCTCCTGTAGTAGTTGAATGTTTATTTATGTAATATCACGGTTTGCTGAGCGCAGGGGGCCCAAAAGGCACAAAACCCCAAGCCTCCAGCAACAAACGGCACTGGCGTCAACGAGTGTAATGGGGTTCTTGGATTGAGCGACGCTATTTGTGTTGCAAAGCCTCGGTGGTGATGGGAGGAGGGAATTCCACAGTGGAGCAGTGCGGTGGTGGTAGGGTGGTGGTACTGTGGCGGTGAAAGTGTGGTGTTGGTGGTAGTGTGATGGTGAAAGTGTGGTGTTGGTGGTAGTGTGGTGGTGAAAGTGTGGTGTTGGTGGTAGTGTGGTGGTGAAAGTGTGGTGAAAGTGTGGTGTTGGTGGTAGTGTGATGGTGAAAGTGTGGTGTTGGTGGTAGTGTGATGGTGAAAGTGTGGTGTTGGTGGTAGTGTGGTGGTGAAAGTGTGGTGAAAGTGTGGTGTTGGTGGTAGTGTGGTGGTGAAAGTGTGGTGAAAGTGTGGTGTTGGTGGTAGTGTGGTGGTGAAAGTGTGGTGTTGGTGGTAGTGTGATGGTGAAAGTGTGGTGTTGGTGGTAGTGTGGTGGTGAAAGTGTGGTGTTGTGGTGGTGGTGGTACTGTGTTAGTGTTGTGGTGGTAGGGTGGTGTTACGGTGGTGGTACTATGGTGGTGGTGGTGGTGGTACTGTGGGTGGGGTAACTATGTTGGTTTGACAAATTCCATTGCAGTTGCATTTTCACCGCAGGATAATTGGGCCACATGTACACACAGCAGCAGTGTCCCCCCTCCCTCGACATCGTAGACCGGATTGGTGATGCCCCCCCCCGCCCCCCCGGTGTGTCAGTGTTCTTAACAAAACTCCGTTCCACCCATGAAGATCAAATCGAGCCCATTTACAGCGAACCAGCGCTACTTATTCATTCCGGTTTCGTGTCGGTGAATCCGTTCACGTGGAAGGGTGCTGCAAGTGGATCGTATGGCTCGTAATAATCGAGGTGGCGGTGACTTGGGGGGTGGGGGGGGCGAGGCGGCCCTTCATCCAGCAGTGGATGGACCATGGCTGATGGGCCCTATTATAACATCGGTCTTTATTTACTTAGCGCACTTGTCATAAAATAATGCTTCTCGGAGCATTTCACATGACGCGTAGCGTTTGCACGAATGCCCTTCATTTAGTGAACACACGTTTTAGAGGCTTGTAGGAAGCAATCCACCGCAGGCAAATATAATTAAAGCGTTACATTGTTGCGCGCGTGTGTGTTCTCGTGTGGAGCGAGCACGTTTGATGGGCCGGAACGGAACACGAGGGTGTGGGTGGCCCAAAACCCACACACGCCTTTGTCTCACCCAGTGGCGGTCTTTACACGCCGGACCAGTTTTGCTCATTGGAGGCTGAGTCGACCTAGGCGAGGCCCAGGAATCGGTTCAGATAATCGCAAATGCGGCTTTCCCTGGTGGTGGCCGTACCTCGTGATATAACCGCACTTGCCCTAAAAGTCTGGTACGCCTATACGGTGGTGGGGGGGGGGGGGGTCTTTGTTGTGTGTCGTGGGGAGTGGAGGCGCAGTGGTTAGCGCGCTTGCGCAACGAACCAAAGTTCCCAATTCGCGCTCACGGCCAACATCAGTGATGGATCGCTCAACCAGTTTTGGGCCTCCACTAGGTAAGTTCAACCTTAAATGAGTACCGTGTGTAAAACAAACCAAAAGATATACTCCTTGGTTCTTTCGGTAAAGTCACGAGAATGGAATACTGCAGTCACGAACGCTTCTTCTAATCGAGAGTGAAACCAAAATATCCCATCAGAACTTGGGAGACAAAGGTGACCGGACATGATTCTCACCACACCACTCCGCCCGTGGGTCGTTCTGGCCTTCGTAGGTGCTCACTAACAGCACTTGCCCCAAGCAGCCTGTGTAGGCTACGCGGGAGATCTTTATCTGTGTGTGTCCCAGTCGTTGTGGTTGTTGTATAATAGTGTACATACAGTACTGTGCATTGCAGAAGTGTCTCTCTCACGCTACGAGCACGGTGCCGAGCCAATGTGTGACCACGGGTGGTTTCTGACACCACCAACCACCACGTCCTTCCAACTTGTCGTCGTCATGAGCCATGATCCATCCACTGCTGGATGAAGGCGTCTGCACCGCCCCCCATCTTCGAATCGTCACCACCCTCCCTGTGGTCACGCGATCAGTCCCCACCCCCCGACCCGCACAGACGCACGCCAATCGATTTTGTCGCTCCATCTCCAGGGTGGAGGGCGTCGCTCCAGCCTTTGGCTGCCATTCCGTCGTTAGTCTCGACCACCGTCCGTCTCTGTGCGTCACGGTGGCTAGGAGATTTTAACTTCCTATACGGGAGGTCGTGGGTGCGATCCCGACCCTGATGCCTGTTGTATGTTTGGAGTTTGCGTGTCTCTCTCTCCCGTGGTGAGACGTTAACTACCTCGCCTGGTATACAGGAGGTCGGGGGTTCGATCCCGACCCTGATGCCTGTTGTATGTTTGGAGTTTGCGTCTCTCTCATCTCGTGGTCGCGTGGATTTTTCTCCGAGTCCTTCGGTTTTTTTCCCCCTCTCCACATTTTAGAAACAACGTCACGCGTTCAGAGTCTTTGGCGACTGCTAGAAATGTCCACAATGACAAGCCGCGTGGTGGAGCTATCACTTGTGATGACCAAGGTCGCTTCTGAAAAGGCAGCTAATCACTCAGCGGGCCCTTACCTGGCAAAAGAAATGTATTATTTTTAGTTCAACACGTAGGCGTTCGCGACCAATATCATCCACAATATAGGTTGTTTTTGGGTTGGCGTAAATGCGCTCTCACCCGCATTTTTAAACCTTTATTATGGATGTGTTTCTTTTTTTAGTTGAAGTCTCTTGTGGCCGTGACTCATTGCCGCTTCGTAGGCTCGTGGGAGACTTGGTTGTGTGAGAGGCGTTCATCATCTAGCAGTGGACGATGATGACGATCGTCAAGTCAGGCTCGCAGTAGATCCCAAGTTTTGCGAGGAGAGGCAGGGATGAGTGCAGGAGATCGCTTGAAGCCCTGGGGGTCGGCCCCCGTTGCCTCCCTTGAATCGCATTCGGTGGCTTTCTTAGGATTTAGCAACGTTTTTTTATTAAGGACCAACACCAACCAACCACCACCACCGTCTCGTATTCACCACACAGAGCATTGCGGCTCTTGAAATTTAGATTTTTTTTTTTCAGAATTCGAGAAAAAAATATTTTTCTCTTATTTTGGTTTGCCCCGGACCCTCCTGCTTTGAGCGGATTGCAAGGTGGATTGTGAAACATCTGGGGATCGCGAGTTCGCGTCGGATTGCAAGGGGTGGAGAGGTCGCATTCATCCAGCAGCGGATTGACCATGGCTCTTGTGGGTGGGAGAGAGAGGGGAGAGGCAGTAAGGAAATAATGAAACAAATCGTGATCGTCGGCACGAGCTGCGCTACCTCGTGACTCACTCACGCGCAAGGGGCAGCCCCCCCCCCCCCATTCAGCATCTCCCCCCCCCAACAGCCCCTCCCCCCACAGCCCCTCCCCCCTTTCAGCCCCTCCCCCCTTTCAGCCCCTCCCCCACAGCGCCTCTCACCCCCAATCCGAATCTGCACAGCTCCCCCTAAAATCCTGACGGCCTCCCCCTCCACCCCTACCCTGCATCCATCGAAAACAAATATATATTTAGACCCCTCGATTTTCTATTCTATTGATATTCAGCGAGTTAACACACGGTTGAGTTGTAGTAATTGCCATTAATGGGGTGGGGGGGGTCAAGGGTGGGGAGGGGTCAAGGGTGGGGGGGGGTCAAGGGTTTGTTTTTTGTCACTATTTATTTTAAATTTTACCGGGTTGGGCCCACTGAGCAGAGGTCGCAATCGGGTACCCCATACCCGTACCCTACCCGATACCCGGCTACCCGTACCCGGCCGGGTATCGGGTAGGGTACGGGTATGGGGTGCGGCCGGGTACGGGTAAGGAATCAAAACCCGTTTGCGACCTCTGCCACTGAGTCTATGGATCTCATTTTCAGAAGCGCCCCATCGTCACGTGCAAATGTGTAACCGCCAAATAGTATAAACGCGTGACGTTGATTCTAAATGTGGAGGGGGAAAAAAATCGGAGGACCCGGAGATAAATGCACGCGATCACGGGGATTCGAGAAAGACACGCGAACTCCAAATATACAGCAGCAGCAGGCGTCGGGGTCGAGATCGAACCCACGACGTCCTGTAGACCAGGCGAGGTAGTTCACATCTCCTAGCCACCGCGGTGTTGCGTTAGCGCAGTCGCAACAACAACAACAAGAAAGACGAAAGGCGTCGTTGATATTGCCGCTGATGGAGTACAGCGAGGAGGGGGGAGGAGGTTCTTGAGGAGTTATCACCCAACTGACTGGCGAGAGGGGGCTGCACTGTTGTCACCAAACGAAACGCACGCGAATCTCAACAAACGAGAACCAACGTTCGGGCATGAGCAGGCAGTAACAAAAGGTCTACGTCTAGATGCAAGTAGGTTCTCTTTATACTGGTAGGAACCTCCTGGTTACACCAGCCCACAGGGGATTATTGTGTCCGTCCGTACGTCGTGCATCCAAAAATGGGAGGGATCGGGAAGGGCGGGGTGGGGAGGGGCTGGGTGGGCTGGGTGGGGAGGGGCTGGTCACCCCGTGGTGCCCTTGTAAAACTCAACGTTTAATCTACTCACGCCGGCTTGTGCCCGCCCTTACAGTCGGCCATATTTGCGGAATACACCACGCCGCCGTTGACCCTGGCCATTGACCGAGCAACCCAACGTTCCTACCAGCTCCCTCCGCAGGACAATATGTTTTCAGTCTCATATTCGCTTCCGTGGGTCGTTTTGTACGGACCAGACGTGTCACTTGAACGGTGGGGGGCAGAGGGGGGGGGAGGTGCAAACTTAGCGGTCGCTTTATGATATCTGGTTCCGTGGGCCATCCCCCTAACAACACACGGGCAGGGGAGGGGAGGGGGGTGCGTGGCTGATGCCGCTCGCTTCTTCTCGAGATTTCCGAACGGAGTCTCCGTCTCGTGACGACGACGTGGCGCTGACCCGAGGCGCGATCGGTTGGGGGTGGGGGGGACATCGAATTACGTTGAGAAATTAGTGGACAAATTGTTAACACGAGAGAGAGAGAGGAGGGGAAGGGTGGTGAATGACAATCACTCGAACGCGATCACGCTGCTACTTGTTCGTAAAATTTCGGCTTTCGACGCTTGTGGGCCGCTATTTTTATTCCACGCAGTGTTGTGCTGAAGGGGGGGGGGGGTTGGCTTTGTGCGAGCGGCTGAGCAGCCGTCACAGTCCCATGCCATCACAAGCGATGCCATTATTATCACCAGGACGCATCTAGAGCGAACGCAGCCCGACCCGGCCCTGTCGGAGATGGGCGAAGTGCCCAAAAACGGTTGGCGGTGGCGAAAAAATATCTCGGCTGCAGCACCATGCACACACTGCACCACCACCACACACCCTGCACCACCACCACACACACTGCACCCTGCACCACCACCACACACACCGCACCCTGAACCACCACCACACACACCGCACCCTGCACCACCACCACACACTGCACCCTGCACCACCACCACACACCGCACCCTGCACCGCACACACTGCACCCTGCACCACCACACACACCGCACCCTGCACTCGCACCGCACACACTGCACACTGCACCCTGCACGAGGACCGCACCCTGCACACACTGCACCCTGCAACCACCACCACACACACCGCACCCTGCACCACCACCACACACACCGCACCACGCACCACCACCACACACACCGAACCCTGCACTGCCACCACACACACCGCACCCTGCACCACCACCACACACACCGCACACTGCACCACCACACACTGCACCCTGCACCACCACCACACACACCGCACCCTGCACTCACACCGCACACACTGCACACTGCACCCTGCACGAGGACCGCACCCTGCACACACTGCACCCTGCAACCACCACCACACACACCGCACCCTGCACTGCCACCACACACACCGCACACTGCACCACCACCACACACTGCACCCTGCACCACCACCGCACACCGCACCCTGCACCACCACCGCACACACTGCACCCTGCCACACTACCACACACACTGTACCCTGCACCATCACCACACACACCGCACCCTGCACCACCACCACGCACCACACCCTGCACCACCACCACACACCGCACCCTGCACCACCACCACACACACTGGACCCTGCACCCTGCACCACACACACCGCACCCTGCACCACCACCACACACACCGCACCCTGCACCCTGCACAACACACACCGCACCCTGCACCACCACCGCACACACCGCATCCTGCACCACCACCGCACACACCGCACCCTGCACCACCACCACACACACCGCACCCTGCACTACCATCACACACACTGCACCCTGCACCACCACCACACACCCTGCACCACCACCACACACCCTGCACCACCACCACACACCGCACCCTGCACGAGCACCACACACACCGCACCCTGCACCACCACCACACACACCGCACCCTGCACGAGCACCACACACACCGCACCCTGCACCACCACCACACACCCTGCACCCTGCACCACCACCGCACACACCGCACCCTGCACCACCACCGCACACACTGCACCCTGCCACACTACCACACACACTGCACCCTGCACCACCACACACACCGCACCCTGCACCACCACCACACACGCCGCACCCTGCACCACCACCACACATCCTGCACCACCACCACACACACCGCACCCTGCATCACCACCACACACACCGCACCCTGCACCACCACCACACGCACCGCACCCTGCACCACCACCACGCACCGCACCCTGCACCACCACCACACACCGCACCCTGCACCACCACCACACACACTGGACCCTGCACCCTGCACCACACACACCGCACCCTGCACCACCACCACACACACCACACCCTGCACCCTGCACAATACACCGCACCCTGCACCACCACCACACACACCGCACCCTGCACCACCACCACACACACTGCACCCTGCACCACCACCACACACACCGCACCCTGCACCACCACCACACACACCGCACCCTGCACTACCACCACACACACCGCACCCTGCACCACCACCACACACCCTGCACCACCACCACACGCACTGCACCCTGCACCACCACCACACGCACTGCACCCTGCACCACCACCACACGCACTGCACCCTGCACCACCACCACACGCACTGCACCCTGCACGGCCACCGCACACACCGCACCCTGCACGGCCACCGCACACACCGCACCCTGCACGGCCACCGCACCCTGCACCACCACCACACACACTGCACCCTGCACCACCACACACACACCACACCCTGCACCACCACACACACACCGCACCCTGCACCACCACCACCACACGCACTGCACCCTGCACCACGACCACACGCACTGCACCCTGCACCACCACACACACCACACCCTGCACCACCACACACACACCGCACCCTGCACCACCACCACACGCACTGCACCCTGCACCACGACCACACGCACTGCACCCTGCACCACCACCACCACACACCGCACCACCACCACCACACGCACTGCACCCTGCACCACCACCACACACACTGCACCCTGCACCACCACCACACACTGCACCACCACCACACGCACCGCACCCTGCACCACCACCACACACACTGCACCCTGCACCACCACCACCTGGTGCGATGTGTAACCATCGTCGCTGGGGGAGATGGAGGCAGCCAGGCGCGTGGGGCTGGCCACCTCCACCCCCTGTTGTGCCGTGTCGGCCTTCATAGCTGCCCGCTAACAGCACTTGCCTCGACAGTCTAAGGGTATACGGGGGGATCTTTGTCTTTGGTGTGTGCCGCGATGCTGATTATCCGCTCTACCATTTACAATAACCTGGCTCGTCACGGCGACGCCCTCCGTCTCGAAATCATACAACGGATAGGCGCGCGCTACATTCGCCAGCGGCGTGCAGCCCAATTGTCACAATGGGGCTGTTCAGGTGCGCTCAGTGCAGTGACGGATTGTCGTAGTAGTAGCTACACATGTAGTAGCTACACATGTAATAGTAGTAGCACTCGTAGCTACACATGTAGTAGCACTCGTAGCTACACATGTAGTAGTAGTAGCACTAGACGCTACACATGTAGTAGCACTCGTAGCTACACATGTAGTAGTAGCTACACATGTAGTAGTAGTAGCACTAGTAGCTACACGTGTAGTAGTAGCTACGGGCCCTGCACTTTCAAGGGCCCCGCGCTAAATTCTTTCGAGCTATAAATTCCGGTTCAGTGATTCTGCACTTGCTCTATTACTATAGTACTACACCACAGCCTTTGGCGACCCCGAACAACCACCGCAGTGGACAGAGCACGGCTCTGCCTCACTCTCACTCATCCGTCTCTTGCTCGCGGTCACGTGACGCACTTCAACCAATCCGTGCCGCATTCTTCGGTTTTTTCGGTAAAAAAACATTTAAAAAAAAACTTAAGAAAATTAATCCTTGCAGTCACCAAACCTTCAAATCTAGAATCCGTGCCGCGTTAATCTCAGAATGTCAGAGCTGCGTGTTTATATATTAGTATACTGCCTTAAACTTTGATGAGCGACTGGGTGTTTAAGGTTAGCGATTTGCCGCATTTTCTGGCTGTGTGGCAAATAAAACAAATGCAATTACTTTATTGTGCACGTAAAACATTATATTTGGAGTTTGTGTTTCTCTCTCCGTGGTCGTGTGGCTTTTTCTCCAGGTCCCTCCGGGTTTTCCCTCCATTTAGAATCAACGTCACGCGTTTAGAGCAATCGGCTGTTACACATTCCACGTGATAAGCCACTAAGTTGAGCTATCACTCGTGGCCAGGTCGCTTGATAAAATAAAAAAGTTAAAGTTTAGTTTCATCGACCGTGGATGACGACGTTTTAGCGATGAGCTTCGCTCTCTGGGTAGGGGCCACTCCGCCTTGCGCAGTCAGATTGTGGCTCTCCACATTCACGCGGCAACGCCTCCACCCTCTCTCGTGACCCTGCCGGGGAATTGTTGCACAAGATGTACTTCCCCTTCTCCCCACCAGCCCCCCCCCAACCCCCCCCCCCCATGTAACTGTCCCCCCCCCCTGCAGGCTTAGCGGGTACCCCCCCCCACTCCGTACGTCTGGCCACCACTTCTCAAGAGGCCTTTCTTTCACCCCTCGTTAGCGGACATGTGACTCTTGGGTTTCGTGCAATTTTGGCAAAAAAAACTGAACAAGAATGCGCAAAGAAGCGTGGCGAGAGTGGAGGGAGGGGAGCGGGGGAGGGGGAGGGAGGGAGGGAGGGAGGAGAGCGGGGGAGGGGGAGGGAGGAAGGAGAGCGGGGGAGGGAGGGGAGCGGGAAGAAGGAGAGGGGGGAGGGAGGGAGGGAGGGGAGGGAGGGGAGGGGAGGGAGGGGAGCGGGAAGAAGGAGAGAGGGGAGCGGGGGAGGGAGGGAGGGGAGGGGAGGGAGGGGAGCGGGGAAGAGGGGGAAGCGTTGGAATTGGCTCGTGTGCAGGAGCCGGATGGATTGTTGCGTCACGAGACCTTGGGAGGTGGCGATGGTTCGGAAGCTTTCATCCAGCAGTGGATCGATCACGGCGGCGGATGGTGACACTTGCTCGGGCGAGGCCTTCTGACAGACACACTCTATAGACAAAGATCCCCCGTGTAGCCTTCATAGACTGTTGGGGGCAAGTGCTTTTAGAGAGCACATAATGAAGACCGGCACCCGGAGGGGGTAGGTTGCCAGCTCAACGCCCGGCCGCCTTTGTCTCCCCAGTGGCGATGTTTTACGCACCGCACCAGGTACTCATTTGAGGCCGAGTCGACCTAGGGGGGAGGCCCAAGACCGGGAATCGTACTTGGGGGGGGGGGGGGGGGGGGAGCGGAGTTCGTTTGCGCAACGCGCTAACTGCTGCGCCACCGCTCCCCACAAGCGCGCACACACACAAGGTCCACACACACACACGGTCCATGCGTGCACATGCTTTCTGCAAATTGCATCGGTTGTCTTTGAGCCTCGGTTTGCTATTCACTGCATCCCACTTTTGTATGTCCTTGGATTTTTTTGTGCAATAAGATAAACCGCCCCGCCCCCCTACCCCGCCCGCCTCCCACCCCACTATGTCAGTAGACGATAAATAAAACAATTCAAGCTGGGATTTAAAAGCAAAAAACAACATTAACAATTACTCTTCGGTTCTTTCGGTAAAGTCACGTAGAAAGAAAATAAAATAAATTAATAGAATACGACGTTTCGATTGCAACACAAGCAACCGTCATCAGGTGTGAATAAATGCAAGCTCGGAGAGAGACACACACACAGAGAGACGCAACACAGACGTGGAGAGAGAGACACATACACACACAGAGAGCCAGACACACACACAGAGAGAGACGCACACGGAGAGACACACACACACAGACACACACACAGAGAGAGAGAAAGACACACAGAGAGAGACACACAGACACAGAGAGAGAGAGACACAGAGAGAGAGAGAGACACACACATAAAGAGAGAGACAAACACATGGGGGAGAGAGACATACAGAGACACACAGAGTTTGAACACTAACAACAATGTAGGTGGTGAAAACGTCTCGCCTGCACAGTTCGGCTTCATGTGCGTGGTTACACGGGGAGGGGGCGGGGCCCGGGGTGGGGGGGGAGGGGCATCTCTAGTGTGCGCAGGCGGTGTAACTGCGTCGGAGCCGCCTCCGTGGGGTGGTTGTGGGGAGCTTGGGGGGGGGGAGGGGTTGTTCGCTGGGGCCGCAGCCCAGCACACCACGGGGATTTGTGTGGGGTCGTGGGTCAATTTACAGCGTCGTCATCATCGTTAGCCGTGATCAATCCACTGACGGTCCACCCCAGGAGCAGTGGTGCATCAAGTGATGTTTTAAGAACCCGATATGAACAGCATCGCGACCTGTAAACGGGCCACGTTTGCGCTCCACATTACACGTGTTAGTTGTTATGATTATTATCGCACGAGAATATTGTTGTTGTGACATTAGACGCGCTTATTATTAGTGTTCCACTTGTGTACCCAGGCAAGCCTCGCGCCGAGTCTCAAAGACTCCGTTTCGGGAGGGTCCTGCCACGTGGGGTGGGTAGTGGAGCGGGAGGTGACGCTGATGATGATGCTGATGATGATGATGGTGTTGATGATGCTGATGATGGTGCTGATGATGGTGCTGATGATGATGATGATGCTGGTGATGGTGATGCTGATGGTGCGTACTCCCATTTCCGTCATTTTCGGCGAATATTCTTTTGCACTGGGGATCCTTAGGCCGATAGCGGTGACATCGTTATGGGGGTTCTGTCAGCTATGGGAGGAAACGGGGGGTGATGGTGGGGGGGTGAGAACACACTCCGTTATGAAAAAATAAGAAGAGGTTTTGACCCATTCCGGCAGTAAAACAGCAGGAGTTGTGTTAAGATGTTCAAACGCCAAATAGAAACCTTTCGCAATGCATCAAGTTTGCATTAACCACACAGCAGAGTACGTGTGGTGAACGTGCTCTAATAGGGTCTCGTCTCACCACCAGCGTCAGACCAGAGAACGCCAAAAGGCGAACAGTACAAAGACAATGCACTATCAGAGCATTTATCACAGCTCTGGGGGTGAGCCGCTGCATCATGGGACCTTTTTTTCCGGTATCGAAGCAAACAAACTCCACTCAGCGGCGCCCGAGTCTGGAATCGAACTCAGGCGTCCTTCGTCCGCAACTCGACTCCCGCGGACGCAGACGGCGGCTCCGTCTCTCCCCGGGCGGTCGCGATCACGGGACTCTCTGCGTTGTTCCTCGGTTCCGATCCGTCTCGCTTTGTGCATCCCCCCACCCCAAGCCCCAACCCCCCCCCCCCCCCCCCCCGATGTTCCGATGTTGGCTCCACTCGTGGCCAGCGTCAGACTTCAAACGGAGCGCCGCGAGCCGTGGAGTGGCAGCAATGCTCGGAGTCTTGCGAGGTGTGGCGATGCACGTCGACTGGTATTGTTACAATGCCCGACGCATGATAGGGGCAGGGCCCCCCCCCCCCTCTTCGCCCTCCCCCCCTCTTCGCCCCCCCTCCCATCCCACCTCCCCCATATTGGCAGTGAAAAGCTATCGGTGACTCAACCGTTGCAGCGTCTCTCCTCCATCCACGTGCAAGTCAATTACAGCCCATCGGCAAAATTACCCACAATCTTCCCGTCAAACATTTCCTGTCTATTAGCGGATCGCGGTTCGTCGCTAGGATTAGTTATTTATTTATTTTTCTGCGTGCATTTATTCCTCTTGCCCGCCCGCCCGCTCACCCCCAAGTTCTTTCAGAAATTATTAAAGGTGTTGGTGTGTGTGTCTGGAGCGAGTTCGAGTCCCCCCTCGCGACCAGGATGGTTGACGATTATCAGCTTGTGCTGCTGGTCACCCGCCCCCTTGTCTGTGTGCCGTGCCGGCCTTCATAGGTGCTGCTCGCTAACAGCACTTTCCCCTACAGTCTGTTACAAGGCTACATGGGGGGGGGGGAGGGGGGGGGCATCTTTATCTTCTTGTGTCTGGGATGGGCGGAGGCGGTTTGGTGGTGGTTGTAGAGAGGTTGACGCATTAGTTAGCGAAACCGCGCTGTGGTTTAACCGACCGGCGACCTAATTTTGAATCCTGATCATGGCCAACATTGGCAGTATTTGAACAATAAACAAACGATTTTTATTTTACCAGGTAAAGCCTCACTGAGCTCTGTAGACCTGGCTTTCACAAATGATAGCTCAACCGAAGTGGCTTATCACGTGGACATTTATGGCAGCCAAATACTACAAACTCTCTTTGATCCTAAATATTGAAGGAAAGCCGGAGGACTCGGAGAAAAATCCACTTGACCACGGGGGGAGAGAGAGACACGCAAACTTAAAATATACAGCAGCAGGCGTCGTCAGGATCGGGATCGAACCCACGACCTCCTGTTTACCAGGCGAGGCGGTTAACATCTCTTAGCCACCGTGGCGGACCGAGTGTTGTTGTTGTTGGGCTCCCTAGCCGGTGACTTCGAGGCAGAGTTCTGACGTTCTGGAGCTTGTCGTAGCTGAAGAAGCGGGCCGCGGATTTTTCGGCGAAACGCCGCGAAACCAAAATCGCTGAACGCAACGGTGAGCGTTGTCCCTCCACTCGCTCACGGTGAGCGCGCTGAAACATCGCACCTCCGATTCGCGTGGTTTGGCTACGTAAGGCGCGATATAAGTTGTACACACATCATCGACGAGGGCAACAACAACCATTGCCGCGGCCTTAAACCGTTTAAATTGTTTGGCCGCGTGGGGTGGAGAAGTGTTCTTTCCGACACAGATGTTTGGCCTGATCATGACCACGGGACTCACTCGACGATCACTTCTTCTGCAGCCACGCATTTGGCGACCAATGCAGCAAAGTGGAGTCGCGCACAAATCCGAAACGAACATTTTTTTTGAGGATCATCCCGAATTTCGGATCTGGGCCAAATTTAGGATGTTTGTTTTTTCCGCTTAATCCTCAAGTTTGGACCACGTCCATAGTTGGCACCGATTTGAAATAATAATAGTGATAATAATAACAGCGACGTCATGTGACTTTAGCCAGGCATTGCAGCAACACCATAGCTACTGCCATCTAGATCCTAATCCTAAGGAATATTAAACTGGCCTTAACCCTTGTTAGGAGTAAATCCTTATCGCAGCCCCAAACAATAAACACTTTGCCCTCGGCTCTAATTCTGCGTTTAATCCCTGCCCTGACTGCAGCCCCATCCCCTTAATGAGGGAAGGGTAATCATCAGTGGAGCGGTGGCGCAGCGGTTAGCACACCGCGCAATGAAAACGGCAACTCACCGCAGAGAGGGCGGTACGGGGGGGGGGGGGGGGGACTGTCCCGTTCATTTTCGACGTTCTGCCGTCATGGCCAACGGCGTGGCGAGCGGTAGCTGAACCTGCGTAGCCCGTCCCCCGAGACTCTCTCGTTTTCAACCAACTTGCGCTGACCACGGCGTGGTGAAGTATGGGTTGGACAAAAGGCCCCCACCCCTTTAAGAGGAAAGCTCATGAAGGAGCAATGTTTTAGTCATTTTTTTGTAAAAAGTTTTAGTCTATTTTTGAGTCTACATTTTAGTCTTTTTTTGTCTTTGTTTCTATTTTTGTTGTAATTTTTTTTGTCTTTTCTTTTTTCGTCTTGTTTAGTCTATTTTTTCGTCTTTTTTTCTATTTTTGTTGTCTTTTTTTCACGCACGGCGTCTGTCCGCGCCGGCGAACCAGAAAATATTCCGTCACCCGGCGGCACACCGCATCGAGCGCACCGCCCCCCCCTCTCGCCGCGTCCGCGTTTACCTGCCTCTGATGCCGTCTCTCAGTCCAGCCGACCGGCGGCCTCAGGACATTCTTGTGGGGTGCGACATTGAGCACGGCAGGTGCGTGTGGGGCTAGCCTTTGGTCGCTCTACTGCTGGATGAGGCCTTCCCACGTGGCCGACCATCAGTGGTGGGCAGCGTCTCAAATGGCCCATCGCGGGTCGCTCCTTCAGCCCAGCGTGGTGAAGTATGGTCTAACCCACCCCTGCCCTCCGCCCCCCACTCCGAGATCGACAAAGCATGGGGGAAGCCTTGATCCAGCAGTGGATTAATGAAAGGCTGTACATCTAATAGAATTGTATATTTTTCGAGAGCGCCTTCACCCAAGGCTCTTGATGACGTAGCTTACACAACGGTGACACAGAATGGAACGAGTTAGAAGGGGCACGCTACGAGGTATTGAGGAATGAGTGACAGCGACAGAGGTATAGCTTAGGGGATCACGGAACGGGGAGGGGAGGGACGGGAAGGGAGTGGAGGGGGGGAGAGAATGGGCGATGTAGAAGAGGTGGCGAGGCTTTAAGAGAGAACGGAAGGAGGTTAAGGAGGTGGTGGCCTTGGAACATGTTAAGATGAAATACGATACCAAATGGGGGATGCGCATTGCTTGATCTACCACTGGGGCAATTCGAATGTAAATTCCGTTGATGCCTGCCTTCTACTCGGATTATAATGGGAGTCGTTTATAGGTCTCGTTTCGTGTCTGATCTGCCCAGTGGGTTTCACTTGGACAATGTTGCGTGTGAATGTGCGCGCGCGTGTGCGTGTCCATGCGCATGTCACATGCCTCGGCGTGTTTGCACGTCACATGCCAGTGCGTGCGTGCGCTGGTATGCGCGCGTGTATGCGTGCGTGCGTGTGTGCGTGCGTGTGTGTGCTTTGCGAAACGTGGAGCCATTTTAACAGCACATCTGCGTCGGCTTGAAACGTTGAGGCTGGCCTGCCTCCTGGGATCCAGCCTGGATTGTTTAAGGAGCTCGCAGATCCCTGAAAGATCTGGACGCGGTCTCGTTCAATGGGCTCCTCTGGCAGGCGAGGCTGCGTTGGCTGGGTCATGCGGTCGGTATGCCCAGCCACCGCATGACAAAGCAGGGCGCCACAGTACTGTTTGGCTGGATAGAGGGGGATAAGCCGGCGCGGCACGGACTGGAGAAAAGATGGACTGATGTGATACAGGAGGGATGTGGAGCTGAGTGGAATTGCCGATGACTGGTACCGGCGGTGACAATATGGGCCTCTGTGGAGGAGGCTCGCGAAGAACGCTGCTGGGCAGTTGGAGGCAGTCGCCCTCCAGCAACAACGGAGGGCGGAGGAGCGACGCTCACAGCAACGAGCGGCGCGCCGGGTGGCTAAAACGCAGCAGGCTGGCGCAGTGGGGAGCGCAGCTGGTGCATCTCGGTCAACCCATGGCACCTGCGTCTGTCAACGTAGCCTGCCAGCAGTGAGCCTTCTGCACCTAGCCTGGCACGAGTGCGGTGGTAACGTCACCGCCACTTCGTGGCGAACGGCGGCTGTTTGATTCTGGGCCTCCCCGAGGTAGCCTCGGTTTCAAATGAATGACCAGGTGCTGTTTATCATCGGCACCTGGGATACAAAGGCGGCCGGGCGTGGTGCTGGCCACCCACTGCCTCGTGTGCCGTGCCGACCTTCATAGGCGCTGCTCGCTAGAACAGCACTTGCCCCAACAGTCTGTTAATGCTATACGGGGGGGAATCTTTGTCTTTGTGGATGGATGTTGGGGCAAGTCCTGCACCGTAACCCTGAACGAGCACCGATTTTGAATGCCGGGTCCAGCGGCGGTGCGGACGGCAGCAACCCAGCACTTTGCCCCGGGACGGCTGTGTGGGTCACACCGCGTGGATCGGGGGGGGGGGTCTTAGTGGCGCTTGCTGTGGTGACTGAGCAGTGAGCGATGACTTTGGAAGGAGGGACCCTCCCCCCCCCACCTTCCCTCCTACCCCCCCCACCCACTCTCCCTCCTACCCCCCCCACCCACCCCTCCTACCCACCCCTCCTCCTACCCCTCCACCCCTCCTTCTACCCCCCTAATCCGAGTCTCGTGACTCGCCCCGTGCCCCAACCGTCACCCCCCCCCGCTTCCCATTTACACTTCCTGCCCGAGCATGCGGGGGAGCGGTGGCGCAGTGGTTAGCGCTATGGACCCCCCCCCCCCTCTCTACCAGGCGACCCGTGATCTATTCCAGCGCACGGCCAACGTCGGTGGCGAATGATGTGCTGAACGCATTTGGGGCCCTCGTCTAGGTAGACTCGGCCTTGAAAATGAGCGCAGTGCCTTGGTGCGGTATGTCAACTTCACCGCTGGGGATACAAAGACGGCCGGGCTGGTGGGCGTGGGGTGTAGTGACCCGGCCACACCAACTACCCGCTTGCTCGCCGTGCCGGGTTCTGTAGGTGGTGCTCGCTGACAACACTTGCCCTAAGAGTCGGTTAAAGCTTTATGGTGGATATTTGTGTGTAAAATGTGGGAGATTGTGTGTGGTAGTGGTGGTCTGTGTGTGCGTGTGTTGGTAATTGCGCAAGTTTCCGGAGTGTTTATGTGGGTGTGGTTGGGTGTGTTTTTATGGATGTGTGTGGTGGTGTGTGTGTGGGGAGCGGTAGTGTAGTGGTTCTTGCGCTGCGCTATGAACCCGGCGACTCGAGTTCGATTCCCGCTCACGGCCAACACCAGTGACGATTATCTTTAAGCGGTACTGGGCCTCTCCTAGGTCGACTCTGCCTCAAATTAGTACCTGGTGCGGTGCGTAAACATCGCCACTGGGGAGACAAAGGCGGCCGCGCGTGATGCAGCCCATCCACCCCCTCGTGTGCCGTGCCAGCCTTACTAGGTGCTACTCGCTAATAGCACTTACCCCAACAGTCTGTGCAGGCTATACGGGGGATATTTGTCTTTGTTGTGTGGAGAGATTAGTTTAGCATTTAGCGCACTGTGCTTCGAGCCTGGCGATCTTCTGATCTGGTGCTGAGCCTCCCCTAGGTCGACTCGGCCTCAAATGATTACCCGGGGTGGTGTCTCAATATCGCCAGAGCTGGTGCGCGTTCGCTTGGTGCGTACTTTTTTTTTTGGTACGTATCTACTACTCCGACTACCGTGTAAAGCCGTGGGATCCCGTGCAAAAAAAACTAATAGCAGCGATGAAGCAAATCGGAGGCCGAAACAAACTGCATCGCGTGCAAAATCGAAAATGCTGCCCAAACCTAAATGGGGGGTATACATAAGAAATTAAAAAAAAATCCCCGTGGTGTCTAATGGGGCAAATCTATTTATGGGCCGATCGTAGAAAGATGACAATCGACAGATGAGCCACAATACCCAGGGGCCCACTGGCCTGCCGCGGGATTCCCTCTGCCTCTGGGAGGCGCGGCCTGGCTCGGGGTGGAGGACCTTGTGGGGGGCGTCAGCACGTCCGCTGGTGACGTCGACGGGGCTCTGTCCGTGATGACCTCTCGACCTTGACCGATGACGATATCGATGGTCGTTCCTGCCGACGTTGGCGTCCAGCTCCTCCGTGCCTCTGTTACCTCGCTTGGCTTCCTGACCTCCATGACCCTGAGCTCTGACCCTCCCTGATCCTTCCTAACCCTCCGTGACCCGCTGTGACTGACACCCTCCTGGCCCTCCATTGTCCTCATGCTCTGACCCTGACCTCCGTGACCGACACCAACCCTCCCTCCATGACCCTCATGCTCTTTGACCCCGACTTTCTGCGACCCTCCGCGACTGACACCCACTCTTCCCTCCATGCGCGGGCACGGGCGCAGGCCAGGAGCGGTTCGGCAACATGACCCGCGTCTACTACAAGGAGGCGGTGGGTGCCTTCGTGGTGTTCGACGTGACGCGCAGCTCCACGTTCGAGGCCGTGGCCAAGTGGAAGAGCGACCTCGACGCCAAGGTGATGCTGAGTAACGGCGGCCCCATCCCCGCAGTGCTGCTCGCCAACAAGAGCGACCAGGCGCCCGACGGCGCCGCTGCGCCGCAGCTCGACGCCTTCTGCAAGGAGCACGGCTTCACCGGCTGGTTCCACACCTCCGCCAAGGTGCGCGTGTGTAACGTGTGTAACGTGTCTCGGTGTGTGGGGAGCGGTGGTGCAGCGGTTAGCGCTATGCCTCGCTTCGGACCCGGCGACCAGAGTTTGATACCCGACGCGTTCTGCAAGGAGCACGGCTTCACCGGCTGGTTCCACACCTCCGCCAAGGTGCGCGTGTGTAACGTGTGTAGCGTGTCTTGGTGTGTGGGGAGCGGTGGTGCAGCGGTTAGCGCGCTGCGCTATGAACCTAGCGACCCAGGTTCGATTCCCGCTCACGGCCAACACCAGTGACGATTATCTGAACCGGTCCTGGGCCTCCCCTAGGTAGACTCTGCCTGAAATGAGTACCTTGTGTGGTGTGTAAACATCGCCACTGGGGAGACAAAGGCGGTCGGGCGTGGTGCAGGCCACCTACCCCCTCGTGTGCCGTGCCGGCCTTCATAGTTGCTACTCGGCAGCAGCACTTGCCCCAACAGTCTATTAGAGGCTACACGGTGGGGGGGGGGGGGGTGAGTCTGTCTTGCATACATGTGTGAATGTGCGTGCATGCATCTTTGTTTGCGAGCAGATTCGTGTGACTTTATTGACACTGGGCACACGTTTGGGGTGCGTCTCGCCGCCTTTTCAAGCGTCTTTATAATCTGGAGTGTGGAGTCATCGGCAGTATAGCCATTGGAAGACGAAAGGCTTGTAATGATTTACGGTGGACTTTGTTTAGCCAAGGTGAAAACTCAGGTGGCCAGGATGCGCGTGTCGTCAGCACCAAAAGGACACGATCCAATATCAGAATCGGAAGTTTCTTTGTATTTATTTACAATAGAGTCACGGCAACGAATTTAATTGAAATCGGCACTGAAACGACCGAAATGGGGAGGGAGCGCCAAAAACGACTGCGTTACAGAACGGGAAAGCGCTTAACAAAAGAGCAAGACGGTGATTTCTAATTAATTGTTTTGGGTTTGGATAAGATGCGTGTCGTCCACCCCTCCTCCACCCGACCAGAGCAACTTGGTAAAAACGTCGCGTCGACCAAACGTGTGCCAACTTGTTGCTGCTTCAGTCCTGCCGCCACCGCCTGTGTGTTGTGCAGAGGCACCTCGTGACCCTGCCACGTGTTTCTTGACTGGTTTATCAGCTGGAGGAGGGGGGGGGGGCGTCACAAAACTTTGATAAAAATGTTAATTTATTTTTCTCAATTTTACACACGATGGGGAAAAAACCCCGCCGCCACCACCACCACCAACAACAAAAAACCCAGCCGAAACCCACGAGTCATGATGGTCGTCTGCGAAAATCCCCCCCCCCCAGCTCCACGTGTGTTTTTTTTTTATGAATCGATGCACACCTTTAACTTCACTTGGGAAAAGTGTCGCATGGCGCGATCCGGCTAGATGGAGCGCAGACGGCGGCAGCGTCGCACGAAACAGGGGCGCCCCTTATCTCCCATCACACACGCGGTGGTGGTGGTGGTGGTTGTGGTGGTGGTTGTGGGGATGGTTGTGGGGGTGGTTGTGGTGGTGGGGAGCGGTGGTGTAGCGGTTAGCGCGCTGCGCTATGAACCCAGCGACCCGGGTTCGATTCCCGCTCACGGCCAACACCAGTGACGATTATCTAAACCGGTCTTGGGACTCCCCTAGGTCGACTCAGCCTCAAATGAATACCCGGTGTGGTGTGTAAACATCACCACTAGGGAGACAAAGGCGGTCGGGCGTGGTGCTGACCACCCACTCCCTCGTGTACCGTTCCGGCGTTCATAGGTGCTGGTTAACAGCACTTGCCCCTACAGTCTGTTAAGGCTATACGGGGGGTCTTTGTCTTTGGTGGTTGTGGTGGTGGCCGAGGGTGTTGAGAAACGCGTCGTCAGCGCTGTGGTTTTTTTGCCGCTGAGGACGGAGACCCGCCCCGCCGCCGTCTAATCCCGAAGTCGCACTTTGCAAGGTTTCGTGCTCCGTGTTTTTTTTAGAACCAAGTGGAAGCCAGATTACAAAACAACCGCGAGTTTGAGACGTCGTGGTGGTCGTAGCAGGAGCCTTTCGCGACCAATATTATCCATAGTAAAAGTTTTTTTTAGGGGTTCGATCGCGTAAACATGAACGTGTCGTTGATTGCAAACGTTGCAGTGTGTTTACTCTCACAATGCACACCGGCTGTGGCACGTTCTGTTTAATCTTGATTTGAAGCTTTCGTGACTGCAGGAATCCATACTCTTTGGTTCTTTCGGTAAAGCCACGTAGGTAGAAAAATAATAATAGATCACGACGTTTCGATCGCAACGCAAGCGACCGTCATCAGGTGGGACACAACCACAGCAAGAAAAACACTGCTGAAGTAGTCCAAATATACAGCAGGCGTCAGGGTCGGGATCTAACCCACGACCACCTGTGTACCAGGCGAGGTAGTTAACATCTCCTAGCCACCGTGATGATGATGAGAGAGAGAGACACGCAAACTCCAAATATACAGCAGCAGGCGTCAGTGTTGGAATCGAACCCACGACCTCCTGTATACCAGGCGAGGTAGTTAACATCTCCTAGCCACCGTGATGATGATGAGAGAGTTGCACACACTCCAAATATACAGCAGCATGCGTCAGGGTCGGGATCGAACCCATGACCTCCTGTGTACCAGGCGAGGTAGTTAACATATCCTAGCCACTGCAATATGCTGCTGTGTGGAGAGAAGTCGGGGGGGGGGTGGATTTGAGAAACCTCCTCCACCCATCTCGCCAATTGCTACAACTATCCCGTGACACTGTAATCGCTGTTCTAGAATCGTGATTCGATGCTAATCGATGAATCGAGGAATACCTCTCGCCACACAAAGCGATCGTCCTCAGGTGGCATAGAGGACAATCGCTTGTGTGGCGATCGAAACATCGTGATCTGTTATCACTTTTCTGCGTGACTTTACCGAAAGAACCAAAGGGCAACGTTCTGTTTACATGACCAAAACCTGACTCGATTAGCTGTGGGGTCGGGTGGTGGAGGGTTTAACGACGCATTTATATTTTACGTTATCTAACCGAACAAAAGGACAAACGTACTCTTAGGTTTGTTTCGGTAAAGTCACGTAGGTAAAAAATAATAATGATAAAATAATAATAAATGAAAATAACTCGATTAAATCACGACGTTTCGGAGGCAACACAAGTCTCCGTCTTCAGGTGGGACAGTCACAGCCGAATTTACTGTATCAAGTGAAGAGGAAATCCAGGAGTCAAGAAATTAAGCTCCTCCCCCTCCCCTTAACCAGAATTCTGCCTCGAGGTCACCGGCGAGGGAGCCGAAACAACAACGACAACAACACTCGATCCGCCACCAGTGGCTAGGAGATGTTGACTACATCGCCTGGTATACAGGAGGGCGTGGGTTCGATCACGACCTGACGTCTGCTGTATATTTGGAGTTTGCGTGTCTCTCTCATCATCATCACGGTGGCTAGGAGATGTTGACTACCTCGCCTGGTATACAGGAGGGTGTGGGTTCGATCACGACCTGACGTCTGCTGTATATTTGGAGTTTGCGTGTCTCTCATCATCATCACGGTGGCTAGGAGATGTTGACTACCTCGCCTAGTATACAGGAGGGCGTGGGTTCGATCACGACCTGACGTCTGCTGTATATTTGGAGTTTGCGTGTCTCTCTCATCATCATCACGGTGGCTATGAGATGTTGACTACCTCGCCTGGTATACAGGAGGGCGTGGGTTCGATCACGACCTGACGTCTGCTGTATATTTGGAGTTTGCGTGTCTCTCTCATCATCATCACGGTGGCTAGGAGATGTTGACTACCTCGCCTGGTATACAGGAGGGTGTGGGTTCGATCCCGACCCTGACGATGCCTGCTGTATATTTGGAGTTTCCATGTCTCTCGCCGCCGTTCCATCGATTTTGTTTCTGGGTCCTCCGGTTTTTCGTTCCACATTTTAGAAACTTGAGATTTCGAGTATTTGGCTGCTATAAATTTTCCACCAAGATCAGCCACTTCGTCATTTGTGTGGCCAGGTTGCATCTGAAAAAATTAACGCGTAAAAACTAAGTTTTTCACTATAAATCCTTTATATGCGTGGCATCGGTTTTATTTTATTATTCATTTCTGTTTTTCTTGAGTAAGCGTTTCATTTTTATCACATTGGTATTTTAAATTAAATATGACATTTTTTTTTCTTCTAAAAAGTGGAAAATTTTGGAAAAAAAAATTTCACGAAAATAAATTGTCAAAATGTCAGCTCGATTGGATCACGGGAAGTGGGTTAAAAAACGACCGGAATATTTGCACGGTCGTAAGCGCGCAAGCAAGTGAACTTAATATAAAGGATTTAAAAAGAGCTACATCCCTTGGTGGGACCCTACCTGGGAAAAATAAATATGGATTGTTTCTATAAACGATTATGCAACCGATTCGATTAATCGACTTATTCGACAACACTCTTAAGTCTATGGGACACTTAAGTCACTGGGACTGTAACTCTGTTTCTAATGTAAGTCGGTGTCTCCGAGTCTATGGATTTCTTTGTAATTAATTGGGTCTCTATGCAAGTCTCTGGCTCGCAGAGTGGACGTATCTGCAACCGGTTGTGAGCATTTGCGCGAGTGTTGCACGCAACTGAATCGCTCCGATGTGCACGTGTCCGCAACCGGTTGCGAGCAGTTGCGCAGCTCTTGCTTGCAGTGGACAACATTCTCTTCGTGCACATCTGGGAACCGCGATTTGGTTGTCGGTGGCGTACAACCCCGCACCTTACCCCACCGCACACGCGAGCGAGCTTGCACATCGTCTCTGCCGTCTATTTATCTCGGAACCTGCACTTACGGTCCAATTACCGGAATTATTTTTAGCCGGGACGAATGTTTCTCTGCCGTCTCCCACCCCACCCGCCCCCCCCGCATTCTCCCCACATCTCGAGTGTTTTCCAGTTGATTGATCTAAAGAGCGTTTTTGAAAATTGCCACGGGTGACAAACGTTCCAATTTTGGAACTGGCATGGAATATTGGAGAGAACGCGCCCCCCCATTACTCCCCCCCCCCCCATTCCCCCTCCCACACCTCCCCACGTCTCTTCTCCCTGCTCTCCCACGGTGGGGTTCCTAACCCAACTAAGCGTCGACAAACCCGCTCCGTCTGTCCTGTGACCCCTGGGGTGTCCGACTGGAGTGACTTGAGTGACTGGGGGGGGTGACCTGTGGTCACGGTGACTCCCGGGCAGGTGATTCTCGGCGCCCCGGTACTTTTGTGTAAAGGAGCGTCGGTGGTCGGCACCTCCGCTGTGGAACTATTTCCATGGTGGTCGTTGTTGTTGTTGGCGCTAAGATCACGCCTGATCACCCAGGAGAACCTCCTCGGAGAGTCTCGTGGCTCTGTTTGCCATGAGGGTCATGCCTGGTGTTGGGAGGAGGGCAATGGTTGCTGATCTGCACGTGTGTGTGTCTGTGTGGGGAGCGGTGGTGCAGCAGTTAGCGCGCTGCGCTGCGAATCCGGCGAGTTCGATTCCCGCTCACGGCCAACACCGGTGACGATTATGTGAACCGGACCTGGGCCTCTCCTAGGTAAACTCGGCCTCAAATTATTACCTGGTGCGGTGTGTAGTAAACATCGCCACTCGGGAGGCAAAGGCGGGTCGGGTGTGGTGGTGGTGGTGGCCACCCACCCCCTCGTGTATCGTCCCGACCTTCATGGGTGCTCGCTAACAGCACTTGCCCCAGCAGCCCCTTCAAGGCTAATACTGGGGGACCGTTGTCTTTGTGGGCGCGTGTGCGCGTGTGTGCGCGTGTGTGCGTGTGCGTGCGTGTGTGCGTGTGCGTGTGTGTGCGTGTGCGTGTGTGTGTGTGTGCGCGTGTGTGTGCGTGTGTGTGTGTGCGCGTGTGCGTGTGTGTGCGCGTGTGCGTGTGTGCGTGTGTGCGTGTGCGCGAGCAGGAGAACAAGAACATCGACGAGGCGGCACGCTTCCTCGTGGGCCACGTGCTCAGCAACGAGCACCTGCTGGGCACGGAGCGCGACGACACGGACACGGTGTCGCTCGAGGGCAGCAGCAGCGACGCGCAGGGGCCCGGGGGCAGCGGGAGGCTCAACCGCAGCGGCAAATCCTCGTCGTGCTGCTAGGGGCACCGGTCGCCATGGCCACCATATCGCCACGGCCACCACACCGCCACACCGGGGGTTGGCCGGCGAACGAACGAGCGAGGGGAGACGAAGACCGACGGCCAGCAGGCAGAAGAGCGAGCGGTCGAGCGAGCGAATGAGTGATTGAGCCAGCCAAGAAATCGAGCTGATATTGCAGACGCGTGATTAAAGCGGGCAAGCGGATCGAGCGAGCCGGCGAGACCGATGAGCGAGATTAGAGGAGCAGACCAGCGAGCCGGCGGGACGAGCAAACGCGACGAGGAGCGAGCGGACTGGCGAGCGAGCGAGCGGATGAGCAGATCAAAGAGCAAGCGAAGCTCTAGGTCAAGGTCAACACTCGGCCAAGTGACCAAACGGAGCACGCGAGCGAGCCAGGAGCCGGAGCCAGCCAGCAGAGCAGCGAGCGAGCCAGCCGTATAGAACTCGCGGAACGACCCGAGATGGCACGCGGTCGGGGGAGTGGGGGGGGGCTTTTGAGAGTAATGGAGACGACAGCAGTGTGTGGGGGGGGGGCAGAGGTTTATGGTTGCCCACTCACTCACTTACTCACCCATTCGCCCACTCACCCACTCACCCATTCGCCCACTTGCACACTCACTCTACCACTTGCCCACTCGCCCGCTTGCCCAACCACTCGCACGCTTGCCCCGCTAGCGCTCGTGTCATTTATTCGTGATGAATCGAGAGGTGTCCTGGAAAAATCCCGATAAGCCACGACACTCGATCTCATCGTCCAGTAAATCGCCCGGGTGGTTCTGGGTGGTGCGGTGCCGGGCGGTGCCGTTTCGCCGGCACTTGCTGAGTGTGGGCAGAGTTTAAGCGGACGATGAAAGCGAATTCACGATTTGTAAATTGTACAACCGTCTGCAGAGAGATTTTCTTTTCTAAACCATCGATGCTCCCAGCATTGCGTGGGCTAGCTTTGCGACGGATATGCAAGCGTGCGTAGATATTTTGTGGGTTATTGTGGAGTTTTAGTCGGCACCACCGTCGTCCGAATTCACCGCGATTGGCCGATGAATTTAGAGGTGGCGATCGCTTGTCCCCCCACCACCCCCTCCGCCCCCCATCCAGTAGAGATCTTGGGTAATGATCTTTTTTTTTCCTCCCAGAGTAACTTCGCTCCTATCGTGTGAACTATGGGGAGTGGAGGAGGTGCCCTGTGGGGAAAACCCTCTATAACCGCAAGCGTTGAATCTGCCCTGAAGGCATCGGCAGCAGCAGCAGCAGCAGCCCGTGTTGTTGTTTTTTTTAGCGGGCTAAGTTCAACGGTTGGGAAAGTGTGAGCTTCGAATGAAGCGTCGAACAAATCTGTTCCGACAACAACAACAACAATAACAGCAGCAACGACAACAGCGGTCAAACGTTAACGGTACCAAAAAAAAATGCATCAGCTAGCCGCGCGGCCGTCTTTACAAACAACGCGATGGTTGTGTCCCCATTTTAACTCGTGGAACGTTGGTGGTCCGAGTCGGGTGCGAGTGGCTCAAATCGCGGACCCCAACGGCGGCGCGAGTTTTGCTCGGGGCTTGCGGTCATCGCGTTGTTCCAGGATTCCTTCCCGGGGGTGAGGGGGGTGGGAGGAGGGGACCAATCGCGATTGGACGAGATGTTCGGGCTCTGCGATTTTGGATCACTTGTGTCCGTTGGGTGAAACTTTTTTCGCTCGGTTCGTTTTGTTGCTTTGCCACGTCGCGGTTGAGTGTCAGCGGCCGCAGCGTGCCGCGCAGAGGGGTTTGGACGCGGATGACGTGCACACTCGCGTACTCGTGCACTCGACTACCGCAACAAAAATCTTCGCCTCCTACGCTGTTGTGCTTCGCGAGCGGTTTTCGAGACTCGGCGACGGTGAGCGATTATTTTCCGGAGCTCGGGCCAAGGACGACTCCTGTTGAGAAACATCTCTTTGCTTTTTAACCCCCCCCCCCACCAACACCAGCACCACCACCTCTTCCGCTATGGAGACATTCTTCATCTGTCCTGGGTTGTTTGCTCTGTTGCTCTCTCTGAGGTCGGGACACCCTTGGCTCTGGGAAGCGAGGGGTTTGTCGTCTTTTTGCTTTGTACAGCTGCTCGGCTGGCTCGGGGTTAGGGATCGTCGGCGTAAGGCACTACCACTGGGGTACGAGGCACGCACTCTTCCATTGTACCCCTGTATTGCAATGTAGGGCACGGTAATTGCGTGAAATATAGGCGTGTGGTTTGGCGGTCATAGAATGAGGTCACGAGTTCAAATCCTGGTTGACGGGGGGGGGGGGGTGGGGATGGAGTTGTGGGGGCAATGGTGGTGGGGGGGGGGGCAATGGTGGTGGGGGGGGGGGCAATGGTGGTGGGGGGGGCAATGGTGGTGGGGGGGGGGGGGAAGGAGGTGGGGGGGATGGAGGTGGGGGGGGAGCTCCTGAAGCCGTCCATCTCTGCAGAATCGATACAATGAGAGCCGCTTTGTGGGAAAATCGCTCAACAACGGTTCTCTTCTATGGATGGACTTTCCCCTGCCATAGGAACGTGGATATTCCACCCCCAGATACTTTTTCGAACAGGGAATCGCGCCGACTCTAAATCTGTTGGTAGACCGATAGCTCGTGTGTGTGTGTTGTCCAATCCACGCGTTCTCCCCCCCCCCCCTCTCTCTCTTGCTCTGTGGTGTCATTCCCAGCGTGCGTCTCTCTTACATCACACCACCACCACCTGCTCGCTCGCGGTGCGTGTGCGTGTGTCCGGCTCGGCTGCTGTGATGGCTAACGCACTGGAACTTGTAATCCAGAGGTCGGTCGGTTCGATTCGATTAGACCACCTCCTGCCTCACTTCTCACCCCCCCCCCTCTCTGCTGCCTCTCCCCCCTCCCTCCTCCTCCTGCCTCTTCCTCCTTAACCCTCCTCCGTCTCCTCCTCACCCCCCTCCCTCCTCTTCCTGCCTCTCCCCCACTCCTCCTCACCCCCCTCCCTCCTCTTCCTGCCTCTCCCCCACTCCTCCTCACCCCCCCCCCTCCCTCCTCTCCCCCACTCCTCCTCACCCCCCTCCCTCCTGCCTCTCCCCCACTCCTCCTCACCCCCTCTCCCTCCCCCGCCTCTTCCTCCTTAACCCTCCTCCATCTCCTCCGTCCTCCTCAACCCCCTCCCTCCTACCCCCCCCCATCTCCCTCTGTGCACACAGCAATATAAATGGTTGCGCCACAGTGAAGTCGAGCAGTGGGGGGGGGAGGGGGGGTCACGCGTGGTGGGGTGAAGTGTGGGTGCTGAAGCCCGCCAGGGGTTCCACTTGTCATGAGATGTGTTTTTTGGTTTGTTTGAATCTCGGCACCGGACAGCTCCCAGCTGAAATGAATGCTGCTCCCCCCACCCCTCGCCTGTCCCCCAATACGTCCTGGGCCATAGTGTGGAAGAGTAGACCAAAACACCCCCCCCCCCCCCCGCCCGCCCGCCTCGTAATAGGTGGCTGTCTCTCTCGAGCTCTGTCCGCGCGAAGGCCCCTTCCACCAGCAGTGACGTGAGTGAGCGATTGCAGGGCCGCGCCCGTGCCTTTTTAAAAACCATTCAAGTCAATAAATGTAGACGTTAATAGGGGTTCGCAAACTCACCGCTGTGCACGTGTTTAGTAATGGCGAGTGAGTTACGAGTTGCACGCGCCCGATGATGAGTAAACCAGTAGTTCCACGTGATGTAATGGAGGGCTGTGTGTGTGTCACGTGCGCATGGGTGGAGCGGTGGCGGAGTGGTCGGCGCACTGCTGCTCACCCGACCACAGGCCTGGGTTCGACTCCCCGAAATGGCCAGCCAACATCGGCGTCGACGATTTTCAACTGTCCTGGGCTTGCTGCTTCTCTCGGTCGATTCGGCATCGGGGAGACAAAGGCGGTCGGGCGTGGTGTCCGCCTCTATAGGTACTCGCCAACAGCATGTTCCCCCACCAGCTGAAGCCGGGTGATCTTTTTTTGTCACGCGTGGTGTACACACAAAAGCAACGATTCCCCGTATAGCCTCGTATGACTGTTGGGGAAAGTGCTGTTCACGAGCAACTACGAAGGCCGGGATGGTACGCGAGGGGGTAGGTGGCCAGTACCACGCCCGGCCGCCTTTGTATCCCTACTAGCGATGTTTGCACACCGCACCAGCTACTCATTTGAGGCCGAGTCGACCTAGGGGAGCCCCAGGACCAGTTCAGATCATTGTCACTTACGTGTGTGCCATGAGCGGGAATCAAACTCGAGTCGCCGGGTTCGTAGCGCTGCGCTCTTAACCGCAACACTACTGCTCCCCCAACACGCAATGTACACAAACAAAGCAAACACACACACACGGGATCTCTCACTGAATCCACGTCGGCGTGAGGGGCTGTAGTTTCTCCATCATCAGGCTCGTGCAGCCGTGGTGTAAACCACTCTGTGTGCCTCGGAACGGAGAAATACCCTTCATGGGATTGGAGCCAGCGCGCTCCCCCCCGCCTTCCCCCCCCCGCCTTGAGGCTGCTGTTTAGCAACCATCGGGTGCGTGCAGCGTGTGAATTCTCGGTGTTTCGACCAGGGTGGCTCGCGAGGTCTGAAGTATTCACAATCACCCCCCCCCACCCACCCCGATCTGTGTAATTCCCCCAACACTGAACCCCCCCCCCCCCGCGCACCACGTTAACCAACCTCCTCGCCACCGTTCTCATTACCACTTGTGTGGCCTTAATAGCGAAACTAGAAATATAATTGGTGACGTTTCGGGCAATGGCCCTTGAGAGCACGCAAACAACGTTTTTTCTCGCAATCAGCAGACTCGTGCAGCGTTGTCAACTTGTCCAATGGGGCCGCCTTCGTAGCACGGAATATATATTTTGTGTGCTCTGAAGAAGGGCTATTGCCTGGAACGTCGCCTATTCCTCTTTTTTTAGGCCACACGCAGCGCTATCGGCGAGTGTTTGTGGACTGTGCTGTCGGTGCACCACTGGCGGCTGATTTTTGTCGGTGTTCACTGTCGTGACGATCACGAGACGGGGGAAATAAAAACGAAACGAGGTGCTGCAAGCTCTCTACCGTGCGGTGTGGCGGTGTGCGATTTCGCGACTCGTGGCAACAGGCGGGGGGGGGGGGGGGTTGGTGGACACTTGAGGTCAAGAGGTCATTGGTGGTGATGCCACCGTCTTGCCATACAGCTTGTCGACGACCAGCGAAGGACCACTGTGACAGTCTCAACATCCACCACCTCGGGCCCGTGGTTCTTTACTGCAGGGCCCACGGTCCCACGGACGACCCCTGGTGACCTTTAGTGCGGCCCCAGTGAGAAGGCCCCACATCATTATCATCATGGTGCTTCTGTCAAACCTGCCCCCCCCCCCTCCAATGGTTTCATAACACTGACGGTGTCTTGTCGGCGAAAGTGACTTCCCCTTCCCCGGTGAAAATGAGTGAAGAACACTGGGCTAGGGCTTCGCCTGGTGAGTTTGTGAGTGGGCGAGCGAGCGGGCGAGTGAGTGAGTGGGCGAGCGAGCGAGTCGATGAGCGGACTGTGAGTTGGTTTGGGAGCGATGGAGGTGGTTTGTGAAGCGAGTTGGTTGGGTGTGAGCGTGCGGGTTTGTGAGTTTGATCCAGTGCTAGGATTGATTGCGAGTGGATGAGCGAGTTTGTGAACTCTGGATGAGTGATCGAGGTGAGTACGTGGAGTTTACGCGTTATGGTTTTAGTTGAACTTGGCGACTCTTGTGGTGAGTATAGCTACTTTAGCGCGTGTGGTAGGTGATTTTGTGAGCGGACGAGTTTAGTAATTGCGCTTCGGGTGATTTGTGAGCAAGTGATTTCGTGAGTGCGGGTGAATTTGTGAGTGCGTGGTTTGATCGAGCGAGAGAGCGAGGTTGAGCGAGTCGGTGCAGTTACAAGCTTCGTGGTTCAGTGAGCGGTTTGAGTGACTGAGCGTGGATTAGAGCGAGCTGTGTTATGCGTGGTTGAGGCGGTGGATGAGCGAGTAGGTAAATGTTTGTGGCAGAGCCTCTCAATGATTGATGGAGGGCGGTGAGTGAGTGACATTTCCGCACCCCCCCCCCGACCCTCTCCCGCTCTGTAAAATAAACAAGTAAAACCCGTAAAAACAAAGTTTTTCACTTTAAATCTGTTATATGCGTGGCGGCTAGAGCCCTTTGGCTTGAGATGGCTGCCACCTATGGGTCAGATGATTGCATTGCACCATTAAGCAATTGGTAATTAAATATATTTTTGTCCTAAATGTAAAATTTAGGAATTTTTTTTCACGAACATTAATTGTCACGCACAACGAGTCTGTGTGCAAAATGTCAGCTCGATTGGATCACGGGAAGTGGGTTAAAAAACGACCGAAATATTTGCACGGTCCTAAGCAAGCAAGCGAACTTAATATAAAGGATTTAAAAATCGCCCTCTGCCGCGTTCTGTTGACGGCGCTGTCTGGGGCAGATCGCCGGAAAACAAACCCACACACTCCATGAGATAGTAAGCTCTAATTTGCTGATGTCTGCTTGCATGTGCAGTGACGTTAAATTGATCACTACGGCGCGTAGCGCCAAGCGCAGATGCTAATACACCGTGCAGTACCATTCAGTGGGCCGCTAGGGGCATGGTCCTGGGTGCTAGCAGGATGAACCCTGATGAGTCTTACCGACAGGAAGGGGTTAGCCTCCACCAGCGCCGCAGGGAATCATCACAGTGGGCCACAGGAAGAGTACGGTGGGGGTGGGGGTGGGGCTGGTGGTCGGGGCCATGTGGGGACGAGTCACCCCGGCACCGGGTTAAGCACGTGATGGGCCGGGGTGAGGAATGTGGGCCGCAGGTGAACGAGGGGGCACGGGAGGGCTGAGAACGTCTGGAGAGTTCCCGGAAGAGGCGTGGTTAAGGGCGGAGCCAGAAGGAACAGGTGCAGTGTAGCCTGGAACCGTCGGGAAAGTTCTGGACGGAGGGCACGGCCGAGGGTGGAGCCAGGCCGCGCCGAGAGAGATACAAGTTCAAGTTCATTTATTAGGTATAGCCCTGTGAGCCATTCGGCTCTTGAATCGGGTGCAACCGCAACAAACAAAAAAACAAAAACATGAACAAAAAAACATCTTAAAGTGAATAAGTGACTAAGTGCAAACAGAACATCCAAGAAAAGACAGCAAAATGTTGCAGAAAAAGCACCGTACACCAACGCTGTGTGCAAAAATCAAAGTGGGATGCAAGTCAAACAACAACAAACATGGCCAAACCAAACAACTTTTCGAAATCACCATAAAAAAAAGGGAAGCCTTAAGAACAGATCGGGGCTGTCTGCAGGTGAAGTGGAACCCAAGTGCTGCGTCTACGTCTTCGTCCCCGTCTACGACATCGTGGGTCAGGCAGCACGTTGGCTGCTCTGACCCGATTATAGTTATCCCGTATGCAAGAGAAGTAAGGTGTATTGTGGTCTTATGCGTAACAAGAGGTGAGAATAGGTGTATTTAGACCCGTGTGTAACGGTGTTGCGTAACGTGTAGAATCAACGTTGCCTCCGAAATAGTGTCTCTGACTCGCTACACACGTGTAGCGAGTCAGTTCATAGCGCACTGCGCTATGAACCCGGCAACCCGAGTTCAATTCCCGCTCACGGTCGGTAGCGGTGACGATTATTTGAAATGGGTCTGGGCCTCCTGTAGGTCGACTCAGCCTGCAATGAGTACCTGGTGCAATGTGTAAACATCGCCACTGGGGAGACAAATGTGGTCGGAGATGGTGCTGGCCACCCACCCCCTCGTGTACCGTGCGGACCGTCATAGATGCTACTCTCTAACAGCACTTGCCCCAGAAGTCCGTTAAGGCTACACGGGGTATCTTTGTGCTCTCGTGGGGCTTGTTCCCTCCGTTGACTGCCGCTCCGATGTTAGTCTCGACCACTGGCGAGATGACCTGCATCAGGCCCTGAGCGTGTGTCCTCTCATCCACGTGTTCCTCATTCTGTCTCTCGGTGTCATCCCAAGCATGTCCTCTCATCCGCCTCCGTTTCATCGATACTTGACCAATTGGCCGTGTCGGGTGGAGGAGGGTTCACAACACACACGGTTACATGCGCCATCTGACCCTCCCTCCACCACCCACTCCCCCCCCCCCCACACGAATCCCAATATTTGGTGGCGAAAGCCTACGCGTGTTAATCGTATATTATATTTTTTTTATTTATCCACTGCTAATTAAACTCGCCGGAAGAAAAAAAAAAATCTACGCGTTGCTCGCAACGACGCTTCCGCGGATCTTTATCGGTGCGGCTGAGCTCATCGCCCTGCAGGGGCAAGCAGCATTAAGCGCCCGAGCATGTCACCCGCCTTGATCTAATGGCTATTCATTAGGACCAGCAGATCGGCAGAGAGACACCCACGGGAACGACACCACATCGCAGACTGCATTATACCCATAACTCTACCCCCCCCACCACCACACACACACACACCCCAAACAATCAACTCCTCTTCACAACTCATGGTGCAATCATCATCATCACCGCCGCCGCCGCCGGCGTCACTCCACGTGCGGTGTGAAGTATGGGGCGGCGATACAGCCTCAGCAGTCGCCTCGTGTTGTGGTTCGAATCCCACAGGCCGCCCTGGTCATTGCCGCAGGGACCATATTAACCGTATCAACAGGACTGCCGCTGCTACGACGACGTTAAAGATCGCCTTTGGCGGAGTTCGAAAACGAGATTTGGCCATGATGTACCTTGGCTTGCCCGCCCCAAATGTGCCAACGTTCTAAAAATCACGACACAAATTGGTCACTTGCGATTCCGCACAGCAAGTGACATCCCCCACCCCCCACCCTCCCCTCCCACCCCCCGCTGTGACACTACTGCAGGCTGTGTCTGTGAAACACAACGGCGATGTTCCTCCGCGTGGCGAATACCAAAATGTGCTCGGTTATGATTATTCCGGTTGAATAAGCCCCGCACACACACGGGCCCGCACGGCGTGGATAGAAGCTGTCATCCAGCAGTGGATTTGGACACGTGGTCTGGAGTACAGTCGTGTGCGCGTGTGCTGGGACGTCACGTGTCCTCAAAAACAGAGCTCGTCACGCCGGGGGGCGGGGCGGGGGATGGGGGTTAATCCTTCGCGTTAACACAAATCTGGGTATTGGTTTAGCCATGTTTAGCCATGTTTGTTGGTTTAGCCATGTTTGTTTGTTGTAGTACAGAGTTAGACTGATGGCCTTAATCTAAGTTGTCTTGTGGTTGTTGTTGGTTGTTTGACTTGCATCCCACTGGGATTTTTGCACAGGGTTGGTGTACGGTGTTTTTTTCTGCAATATTTTGCTGTCTTTTCTTGGATTTTCTGTTTGCACTCAGTCACATATTCACTTTAAGATTTTTTTTGTTCATGTTTTTGTTTTTTGTTTGTTGCGGTTGCACCCGATTCAAGAGCCGAATGGCTCACAGGGCTATACCTAATAAATGAACTTGAACTTGAACTTGGGGTAACATTTGCAGAAAATACAAGGAAAACATTCCACGTGCCTTTATGTAAATCAGCTGGAGCCTCCCGCAAACCACGTGACGTCTGTGCCCCCCCCTCCCCCACTCTGAGTCTCCTCCCCTCACCCCGCCCACTGTGAGAACAGACGCCGCTTCCTCCTCGAAGCGTTCTCTCTCTTACCTCTCCCGTTCCGTTCTTTGTTCCCATCCATTACCTCCTTGACTCGGAGGCGAGATGTTAACCACCTCGCCCGGCATGCAGGGGGTCGTGGGTTGCGGAGGGTCGCGGTTCGAATCCGACCGGCTGCCCTGGCCATTGCTGCGAGATCGTATTAACAGTTCAAGAATACTACAACTAGTACAACTTCGCTCACACGGGACGTTAAGAGTATTTTGCTTCTGCTATGCATTACAACGTGGTAACCCACTTCGTTGAGCTATCATTGATGGCGAGGTTGCTTCTGAAAATGAGCTTTGTAGGCTCAGTGGGCCTTACCTGATAAAATAAAAAGTAGTTTAAAGTTTAAAGACCGTGTACTCCCCTCCCGCGCACACAGTACACACACACACACACACAGTACACACACACACAGTACACACAGTACACACACAGTACACATGCACACAGTACACACACACACAGTACACACACAGTACACATACACACAGTACACACACACACAGTACACACACAGTACACACACAGTACACACACACAGAGTACACACATACAGTATACACACACGGTACACACACGGTACACACACGGTACACACACAATACACACACAGCACACACACAGTATACAACACACAGTACACACACAAAGTACACACACAGTACACACAGTACGCACACACTACACACAGTACACAACACACACACACAATACACACAATCAATGTGTCCCACGTTCGACCGCTTAGCCGCATGTGGAGTTCATTAAACATGCATGATGTAGAGAATCTTGTGTAGAATTAGGTTAGCCGCATATGCGCGAAATCACACAAACCGAACCTCGCTCAGAGCCAGGGAAACCTGCACAGCAAGTCCTCGTTTAACGCGGTAGATGCGTTCCTGAAAAGTGCCGCGTTGAGCGACAACCATTTGGCCGTACGTGATGTAACGACAAAGTTTGTCGAGATACTATGCGCTTCTGCATTCGCACCGAAAGATGGCGGGACGTAACAGTCGTACTAACTGAGGGCACGCTGCTGCCACGTTACTGCGTCATTCCGCGTACTGCATCGCACCGCTCAGCCGCGCAGCTCAAGAAAGTAGTTCGCCGTATACCGTTTAGAAAGCCGCGCTATAACGGGAGCGTGTTTCGCGCTATAACGGGAGCGTGTTTCGCGCTATAACGGGAGCGTGTTTCGCGTTATAACGAGGCGCGTTTCGCGTTATAACGGGAGCGTGTTTTGGCGCTATAACGGGAGCGTATTTCGCGTTATAACGGGACGCGTTTCGCGCTATAACGGGAGCGTGTTTCGCGCTATAACGAGAGCGTGTTTCGCGTTATAACGAGGCGCGTTTTGCGTTATAACGAGGCGCGTTTCGCGTTATAACGGGAGCGTGTTTCGCGCTATAACGAGACGCGTTTTACGCCGTCGTCGTTACCACCACCGCCATCGTCGTCATCGCCGTCGTCATCGTCGTCATCGCCGTTGCCATCGCTGTCATCATTGTCACTACCGCCGTCGTCATCGTCGTCGTCATCGCCATCGTCGCCGCCGACGACGAGAGAGGGAGGGAGGGAGAGGGAGCCATCTTCCTCGCCCGTGTCTCTCTCCCCGTGTCTCTTTCTCCCCGTGTCTCTCTCCCCGTGTCTCTCTCCCCGTGTCTCTCTCTCCCCGTGTCTCTCTCCCCGTGTCTCTCTCTCCCCGTGTCTCTCTCTCCCCGTGTCTCTCTCTCCCCGTGTCTCTCTCCCCGTGTCTCTCTCTCCCCGTGTCTCCCCGTGTCTCTTCACGGTGGCCGTGTGGGTGGAGTTCACGATGGTTGTCTGTGTTGTGTGATGATCTTTAATTGCAATTAAAACACTCCTTGGCAGTATAAAAAAAGGAGGGAGTGGGAGGGAGGGAGAGGGACCGTGAATCATTGGGGAGCCTCATGGACTCGCCGATTCTTGGTCGGCGGTGCGGGGTGGGTAGGAGGAAGGTTCATATTAAAAAATAAAACAATTTATTACTTTATTATTTCCATTCTACGTGACTTTACCGAAAGAACATTTTATTATTTTATTATTTCCATTCTACGTGACTTTACCGAAAAAAAACCTAAGAATATGAATCCTTGCAGTCACAAAGCTTCAAATCTAGAATTAGGAGGAAGGTGTTGACGGTGGGGGGGGGGGGAGCCGAGCATGTTGCGAGGTGCGAGGCACCGTGAACCTGCTGTGCAGCGAGCGCACCACACAGATGGATTCAAGAAATCCGCCGCTGTTGCTATCAACCTCACAACCCCCCCCTCCCGGGGCAGCGGGGAATGCGGAGTTGATAATGCATCGATGCAATGAGCAGAACACGTGGCCTGCTGTTGCTGCTGCTGCAATTGTTGCTGTGTCGCCTGACTCAACACCGAAGCGTGGGAGAGGCGATTAGCATAGTGGGAGGTGATACGGCAGTGTCGCTTGCGGGATCCGTCTCTCTCTCTCTGTGTGTGTGTGCGTGGGTGTGTCTCTGTGTGTGTGTCTCTCTGTGTGTGTCTCTGTGTGTGTCTGTGTGTGTCTCTGTGTGTGTGTCTCTGTGTGTGTCGCTCTCTCTGTGTATTTCTCTGTGTGTGTGTCTCTGTGTGTGTGTGTCTCTGTGTGTGTCGCTCTCTCTGTGTGTCTCTGTGTGTGTCTCTCTGTGTGTGTGTGTGTCTGTGTGTGTCTCTGTGTGTGTCGCTCTCTCTGTGTGTGTCTCTCTCTCTGTGTGTGTGTGTGATGGTGTAGTGGTTAGCGCGCTGCGCTATGAACCTGGGTGACCCGGGTTCGATTCCCGCTCACGGCAAACACCAGTGACGATTATCTGAACCGGTCCTGGGCCTCCCCTAGGTCGACTCAGCCTGAAATGAGTACCTGGTGCGGTGTGTAAACATCGCCACTGGGGAGACAAAGGCGGTCGGGCGTGGTGCTGGCCCACCCACCCCCTCGTGTACCGTTCTGGCCTTCATAGGTGCTCGCTAACAGCACTTGCCCCTACAGTCTGTTAAGGCTATACGGGGGATCTTTGTCTTTATCTTTGTCGCTCTGTGTGTGTCTGTGTGTGTGTCTCTGTGTGTGTCTCTCTCTGTGTGTGTGTGTGTGGGGAGCGGTGGTGCAGCGGTGTGGTGCAGCGGTGTGGTGCAGCGGTGTGGTGCAGCGGTGTGGTGCAGCGGTGTGGTGCAGCGGTGTGGTGCAGCGGTGTGGTGCAGCGGTGTGGTGCAGCGGTGTGGTGCAGCGGTGTGGTGCAGCGGTGTGGTGCAGCGGTTTGGCGCTACGAACCCGGCGACGCGAGTTCGATTCCCGCTCACGGCCAGCAACACCCGTGACGATTATTCTGAACCGGTCCAGGGCCTCCTCCTCTAGGTCCACTCAGCCTCAAAATGAGTACCTGGTGTGTAAACGTCAGCACCGGGGGCACAAAGGCGGCCGGGCGTGGTGTTGTTTCATTAAGTACCCCACGTATTCGGCGGACCCAAACATTCTTCCTCGCCAGGGGCCCATTTATATTTTTGGATCCAGTCCCAAACGGAGGCCAATGTAGATCTCGCGGCGATGTGAGCCTTGTTGTGTTTACATAATGGGTGCGCCGAATGTTTTTAGTTCCAGCACCATCACCACCGCGTCGTGGAAGTTCCAGTCCGTCACTGGGTGGTGGAAGTCCCAAGTCGTGGAAGTTCCCAGTCGTGGAAGTCCCAAGTCGTGGAAGTCCCAAATCGTGGAAGTTCCCAGTCGTGGAAGTTCCCAGTCGTGGAAGTTCCCAGTCGTGGAAGTCCCAAGTCGTGGAAGATCCAAGTCGTGGAAGTTCCAAGTCGTGGAATTTCCCAGTCGTGGAAGTTCCAAGTCGTGGAAGTTCCAAGTCGTGGAAGTCCCAAGTCGTGGAAGTTCCCAGTCGTGGAAGTTCCCAGTCGTGGAAGTTCCAAGTCGTGGAAGTTCCAAGTCGTGGAAGTCCCAAGTCGTGGAAGTCCCAAGTCGTGGAAGTTCCAAGTCGTGGAAGTTCCCAGTCGTGGAAGTCCCAAGTCGTGGAAGAAGTCCCAAATCGTGGAAGAAGTCCCAAGTCGTGGAAGTCCCAAGTCGTGGAAGTTCCCAAGTCATGGAAGTTCCAAGTCGTGGAAGTCCCAAGTCGTGGAAGTTCCCAGTCATGGAAGTCCCAAGTCGTGGAAGTTCCCAAGTCGTGGAAGTTCCAAGTCATGGACGTCCCCAGTCGTGGAAGTCCCAAGTCGTGTAAGTTCCCAAGTCGTGGAAGTTCCAAGTCGTGGAAGTTCCCAAGTCGTGGAAGTTCCAAGTCATGGAAGTCCCCAGTCGTGGAAGTCCCAAGTCGTGGAAGTTCCCAAGTCGTGGAAGTTCCAAGTCATGGAAGTCCCCAGTCGTGGAAGTCCCAAGTCGTGTAAGTTCCCAAGTCGTGGAAGTCCCAAGTCGTGGAAGTTCCCAAGTCATGGAAGTCCCAAGTCGTGGAAGTCCCTAGTCGTGGAAGTCCCAAGTCGTGTAAGTCCCAAGTCGTGGAAGTCCCAAGTCGTGGAAGTCCCAAGTCGTGGAAGTCCCAAGTCGTGGAAGTCCCAAGTCGTGGAAGTTCCCAGTCGTGGAAGTTCCAGTCCGTCACTGCTTCGTGGAAGTCCCAAGTCGTGGAAGTCCCTAGTCCGTCACTGGGTCGAGAACGGGCATTTGCAAAGCTGAGATTCTGCTGCTGCTGCTGCTGGCTACGAGGAGAGGGCTTCAGCATCGAGAGAGCCGTAGAGAGTTGGCGTCGCCGTTCCTCCCTGCTCCGTTGCAGGGAGTTGTAGCCCACGGTGGGCTGACTCCACGGTCCATAGTCTGGGCCACACTCGCGCGACCCGTGGCCTCTCGCGTCTTTGATTTTCAATTCGTGAAGGAGACGTCGCGCATCGGCCTTGCTGGTGAGGTTCTGACTCGGCTGGTGGTCGCACCGGCGTGTGCGAGGAATGCAGAGTTCGTTGTTGACGAACGCGTTCAGTTTTATTTTCATTTCTTTGTTTGTTGGATATCTGCACTAAAAAAAATCCAATCTTCCCCCCCGTTTCATTTTTTTGTCCTATTCTGTCAAATACCCCCGTGGCCATTTTTTTCCACAAGGCAAGCACCCCCCTCCCCTCCCCCCATCCACCCATCCACCACAAAGACAAAGATCCCCCGTATAGCCTTAACAGACTGTTGGGGCAAGTGCTGTTCGCGAGCAAATGTGAAGGCCGGCACGGCACGCGAGGGGGTGGGTGGCCATCCACTCACCTACATACCCATCCAGCTACCCATATACCCATACATCCACCCATCCATCCACCCACCCACCCAACCACATAACTCATCCACCCACCCATCCAGCTACCCAGGCACCCACTCACCCACCCTTATACCCACCCACCCACCTACCCATCCACCCACCCACCCATCCACCCATCCACCCACCCATCCACCTATCCATCTACCCACCCACCCATCCACCCACCCACCCATTCACCCACCCATCCACCCACCTACCCATCCACCCACCCATCCACCCACCCACCTACCCATCCACCCATCCACCCATTCACCCACCCATCCACCCACCCACCCACCCACCCACCTTCCCATCCACCCACCCACCCAACCACATTCCCATTCACCCACCCATCCAGCTACCCAGGCACTCACTCATCCATCCTTATACCCACCCACCCACCTACCCATCCACCCACCCACCCATCCACCCACCCACCTACCCATCCACCCATCCACCCAACCACCCACCCACCTACCCATCCACCCACCCATCCACCCATCCACCCATCCACCCACCCACCTACCCATCCACCCATCCATCCACCCACCCATCCACCCATCCACCCACCCACCTACCCATCCACCCATCCATCCACCCACCCACCCATCCACCCACCCACCTACCCATCCACCCATCCACCCAACCACCCACCCACCTACCCATCCACCCACCCATCCACCCATCCACCCATCCACCCACCCACCTACCCATCCACCCATCCACCCACCCACCTACCCATCCACCCACCCATCCACCCATCCACCCACCCACCCACCTACCCATCCACCCATCTACCCACCCACCCATCCACCCACCCACCCACCCATTCACCCACCCATCCACCCACCCACCTACCCATCCACCCACCCACATACCCATTCACCCAACCACATACCCATCCACCCACATACCCATCCACCCACCCATCCACCCATCCACCCACCCACCTACCCATCCACCCACCCATCCATCCACCCACCTACCCATCCACCCACCCACCCATTCACCCACCCACCTACCCATCCACCCACCCATCCATCCACCCACCCACCTACCCATCCACCCACCCACCCATTCACCCACCCATCCACCCACCCACCTACCCATCCACCCACCCACCCATTCACCCACCCATTCACCCACCCACCTACCCATCCACCCACCCACCTACCCATCCACCCACCCACCCATTCACCCACCCATCCACCCACCCACCTACCCATCCACCCAACCACATACCCATCCACCCACCCACCCATCCACTCAACCACATACCCATCCACCCACCCACCCATCCACCCAACCACATACCCATCCACCCACCCACCCATCCACCCAACCACATACCCATCCACCCACCCACCCATCCACCCACCCACATACCCATCCACCCACCCACCCATCCACCCAACCACATACCCATCCACCCACCCACCCATCCACCCAACCACATACCCATCCACCCACCCACCCATCCACCCAACCACATACCCATCCACCCACCCACCCATCCACCCACCCACCCATCCACCCAACCACATACCCATCCATCCACCCGACCACCCACCCTCCGGCATCGTAAATTATTGCCTCGGCCATGAACGCCGGGCAACCTCGGGTTGGAGTCCAATGTGGCAGGAGGGCCTTCAATCAGCAATGTGGCAGGAGGGCCTTCAATCGGCAATGTGGCAGGAGGGCCTTCAATCAGCAATGTGGCAGGAGGGCCTTCAATCGGCAATGTGGCAGGAGGGCCTTCAATCGGCAATGTGGCAGGAGGGCCTTCAATCGGCAATGTGGCAGGAGGGCCTTCAATCGGAGCAGCGCACGCTTGGACGACCGTGTGAAGATGCAATACACTCGTTTCGCTATGAATTACGCGCTGACTCGTATGACTCTTTATTTCAGGTGGGTCCTCCTGCTGCTGCTGCCGCTACATTAATGTTTATCTTAAGGTGTTTTCAGCCACTGAATGTGTGTACGTTCAACTTTCTCACACCGCCCGTAGCCAAGGGTGCGGGGGAAGGACAAGAAACTCACCACACGAAAAAAAGTCGTTCTACAGAAATGAGATTTTAATCTACGTTATACCGGTAAGAACCACCTGGTTCCACCAGCCCACAGGGGATTATTGTGTCCGTCCGTCCGTTGTGCATCCACAAATGGGAGGGGTGGGGCTGGGTGGAGAGGGGAGGGTGGGGAGGGGCTGGGTGGGGAGTGTGGGGAGGGGCTGGGTGGGGAGGGTGGGGCTGGGTGGGGGGTGGGATGGGTGGGGCTGGGTGGGGAGGGGCTGGTCACCCCGTGGTGCCCTTATAAAACTCAACGTTTAACCTACTCACGCCGGCTTGTGCCCGCCCTCACAGTCGGGCATATTTGCGGAATACACCACGCCGCCGTTGACCCTGGCCATTGGCCGAGCAACCCAACGTTCCTAGCAGCTCCCTCCGCAGGAGGAATGTGTTTTAAAAGTGCACAGCTCCAGTGGCTTCCTAATATCGGAAGGAAGAGCGTTCCAGACGGCCGTAGAAGCAGCGCATCTGAAAGTGCCGCGCGATGCGGTGAGCGCCGTCTTTGTTCGACGGCTGAGCCAGAAGCCGCTGCTGCTGCTGCGGCTGCTGCTGCTGCTGCTGCGGCTGCTGCTGCTGCTGCGGCTGCTGCTGCGGCTGCTGCTGCGGCTGCTGCTGCTGCTGCTGCGGCTGCTGCTGCTGCGGCTGCTGCTGCTGCGGCTGCTGCTGCGGCTGCTGCTGCTGCGGCTGCTGCTGCGGCTGCTGCGGCTGCTGCTGCTGCGGCTGCTGCTGCTGCGGCTGCTGCTGCTACTGCTGCTGCGGCTGCTGCTGCGGCTGCTGCTGCTGCGGCTGCTGCTGCGGCTGCTGCGGCTGCTGCTGCTGCGGCTGCTGCTGCTGCGGCTGCTGCTGCTGCTGCTGCTGCTGCGGCTGCTGCTGCTGCTGCGGCTGCTGCTGCTGCGGCTGCTGCTGCGGCTGCTGCTGCGGCTGCTGCTGCTGCGGCTGCTGCTGCGGCTGCTGCTGCTGCTGCGATGGATGATCGGAGCTCGCGTGGAGTGTTCTTGCTCCTTGGCGAGATCAAGCGAGGTGTTGTGGTTCGTTTGTGGCAAGCACCCTGCGTGTGTGTGATGAGTGCTTGTGGTTACTGTTGTTGTTCCACGTGGGAAGAGGAAACCGGAGCACTCGGAAAAAAACCCCACGCCTTGCGCGAGGGGACAGCAACAACGACTGCAACAACGACGACTGCAACAACAATGACAACAACGAAGACAACAACCACAACAATAACAACGACAGCAACAACGACGACTACAACAACAATAACAACGACAACAATGACGACAATGACAACAACAACGACAACAACAATGACAACGACGACGACAACAACGATAACAACGACAACAACAACAACGCTCCATCCCCTTACGGAGATTCGTCCACACACTTCGCTGCACCGCCTTCTCGTGGCGAGCCAGGGGGCCACGTCACCTCCTCGACTCCCACGGGTAGAAGAAGCGAGTTCCACAACATTCGTGCGGTGGTCCACCAACCCCTCGCTGCTGCTGCTGCGTCAGCAGTGCTGGGGGTCACGGGCAGTCACGTGCAGCGTAGCCACCACCACCACCACGGCCAGGTCAGGCGTGTGCAGGTGGTGTCGTTAATGCACAGTGGGCGATTTAAAAAAGATTACGTGGGGAGCGGTGGTGCAATGGTTAGCGCACGCTGCGCTACGAACCCTGCTACCGAGGTTCGATTCCCGTTCACGGCCACCACCACCCCCTCTCGGCTATTTGCACAACACGGGCCCAAGACGTCAAACGGCCAGCAACGAACAGCGCTCTCTAAGCTATACATGGATACGTTTTAACGCGTGTTCTTGGATTGAGCGAGGCTGGTGTTTACCCAGGAAAGCTTCACTCGCTCGACCGTAAAGACTTTAATCGGTAGGGTTCTGCTGAAATCACTCGCCGCTGATGTTAACATTGGTTTCCGTAAGCCGCCCGACTCTGCTGCTAACCACTGCGCCACCGCTCCAACCGTAATAATCTTCTATATATATAACGCACGCGGGGTGTCATTTCGAAGATAATCATCTCTGATTATCCAAAAATACGGCTTGATTGTGGAGTGACTCATTGGTTTGACGCACACACGGAATGGAGAGCGCCATATAAACGAAAACGAAAGTGTTTTTTTATTTATTTTACCAGGTGAGGGTCTTCCTGAGCTATAGTGTTCTGTTTCACAAGTGGAATATCATCGTGTGGACATTCATAGCAGCCCAATACTCCGAACGCGTGATGTTGATTCTAAATGTGGAGGGAAAACACAGAAGACCTGGAGAAAATTGCACGCGACCGTAGGGAGAGAGACACGCAAACTCAAAATATACAGCAGCAGGTGTCAGGGTCGAGATCGAAACGTACAACATGCAGTGTACCAGGCGAGGTAGTTAACATCTCATAGCCACCGTGATGATGATGAGAGAGAGAGAGACACGCAAACTCCAAATATACAGCAGCAGGCGTCAGGGTCGGGATCGAACCCACGACCTTCTGTGTACCAGGCGAGGCAGTGAACATATCCTAGCCGCCGTGATGATGAGAGAAAGACACGCAAACTCCAAATATTCAGCAGGCGTCAGCGTCGGGATCGAACCCACGACCTTCTGCGTACCAGGCGAGGTAGTTAACATTTCCTAGCCACCGTGATGATGGTGAGAGAGAGACACGCAAACTCCAAATATACAGCAAGCGTTAAGCTCGGGGTCGAACCCACGACTTCCTGCATACCAGGCGAGGTAGTTATTATTTATTTACTGACGATATTCACAACGTGTTGACTTCGTTCTCTGAGAAGGCATCGCCTCTACAATGCGCCCCCTTTCAGAAAGCTTGTGTGGCCTTTGAGGACAGGTGATTATGAAAATGTCAAATTGCTGTGCAAAAGAGGGTAATTAAAATGTGCCACGTGTGTCTGCTCATCATCTGTCTGTGTGTGTGTATGGTGTATGATGTGTGTAATGTATGTGTGTGTGTAATGTGTGTGTAATGTGTGTGTGGTGTGTGTGATGTGTGCAATGTGTGTATGTGGTGTGTATGTGTGGTGTGTGTGTGTAGTGTGTGTGTGGTGAGTGTGTGTGTGGTGTGTGTGCGTGCGTGTGTGGTGTGTGTGCGTGTGTGTATGTGGTGTATGTATGTGGTGTGTGGTCTGTGTGTGTGGTGTGTATATGTGGTGTGTGTGTGGTGTGGGTGTGTGTGTGCTTTACATGTAGTAGCTGCTACACGTGTAGCTACTACACGTGTAGTAGCTACACATGTAGTAGCTACGGGCCCCGAACTTTCAAGGGCCCCGCGCTAAATGTTTTCGAGCTATCAATTCCGGTTCAGTGATTCTGCACTTGCTCTATTACTATAGTACTATACCGCCTTAAACTTTTATGAACGACCGGGTGTTTAAGGTTAGCGATTTGTCGTGTTATCTGGCTTCATAGAAAATGAAAAAATACAATTACTTTACTATGCAAGTTACTAAATTTGTGTTTTAATATTTGTGTTTTTTTAAATTAATTTAGGGCCCCTTGGTAACATATGCTACAGGCCCCGCACTAGTTTCATCCGGCACTGACCACAACAGCCACAGTATGACCACAACCATCATGACCACAACTACAGCGGCATCGTGCCCACAACTATAGCGGCCACGATATAACCACACCGGCCGTTGAGTGCACGCGGATGGACATTTAAGTAATCGCTAATTAACGGTGCGTTTGTTTTCGTATCAAAGAGCATGGGACGCAATATTTGAAGCGGACAATTCCCGTCCTCTCCACAGTATGCCCGTGCACGTGAAACAGGGGTGGGGAACCTTGTTTCTGCCAAGGGCCATTTGGATATTTATAACATCATTCGCGGGCCATACAAAATTATCAAATAAAAAATTATCCTGTTATATTTGGTCAAACATTAAATTAACTCACCCCTAATGTGATGGCTGGAACTGCTTCTCTTTGGGCGAGGCGTGTGATGTTAGCTGATATCGATGATGTTGCTAACTCGCAACTGCTTTTCCAGGTTTGCTCCTAGATTTATTGAATTTCGAGTCCCGCCTGCGGTTGCCTTGGCAGGGCCAGAGACCAAATGATTTCGCGGACCTTATACGGCCCGCGGGCCGGACGTTCCCCACCCCTGACGTAAAGTAATCGTCAGTGTTTTTGTTACGCATTCCCATCAGCAACGCATCCCCACCAGTGTCTCATCAGCAGTGTCAGGCTGCTTGCTTCCATCAGCGCTGGGCGAATTGTCAGATTTTTACAGACGAAGAATCAGCTTCGCCATTCACTGTCTCATCAGCAGTGTCAGGCTGCTTGCTTCCATCACCGCTGGGCGAATGGTCAGATTTTTTATAGACGAAGAATCAGCTTCGCCATTCACTGTCTCATCAGCAGTGTCAGGCTGCTTGCTTCCATCAGCGCTGGGCGAATTGTAAGATTTTTTTACAGACGAAGAATCAGCTTCGCCATTCACTGTCTCATCAGCAGTGCAGGCTGCTTGCTTCCATCAGCGCTGGGCGAATTGTCAGATTTTTACAGACGAAGGATCAGCTTCGACTTTCAGTTCCTCATCAGAAGTGTCAGGCTGCTTGCTTCCATCAACGCTGGGCGAATTGTCAGATTTTTTTTTATAGACGAAGAATCAGCTTCGCCATTCACTGTCTCATCAGCAGTGTCAGGCTGCTTGCTTCCATCAGCGCTGGGCGAATTGTCAGATTTTTTATAGACGAAGAATCAGCTTCGCCATTCACTGTCTCATCAGCAGTGTCAGGCGGCTTGCTTGATCCGACGCTGGTGAGCTGCCCAGATCTTTATTATAGGCAAGGGGAGAAATATTCTGTTTTTTTTCGGTAAAGTCACTTAGGTAAAAATAAATAATAAAAATAAAAATAATAGAAATAATAATGGAAATACAATTATAAATCACGACGTTTATAATTGTATTTCTATTATTTTTATTATTAATTTTTACCTACGTGACTTTACCGAAAAAACCTAAGAGTATGAATCCTTGCAGTCACGAAAGCTTCAAATCTAAAAGCAAAGGGGAGCCCTCCCTCTGATGATTTCGTGTTGAACAATGGAGTTGAGTTTTTATGTTGGAGGGAAATTGGGGGTGGCTGCGGCTTCTATAATTGATGGAACAATAAATAAATAAAAATGATCGTATCCGCAGCAAGAAGAGCAACGCGGTTCAGATGAGAATGTTCCAGACATCGACTCTCAGCTGACGCTAGAAATCAGCGGAAGCCTCCTCACCCCCCTCCCTCCCCCAGCCCACAACCACCCAACAAACCCCACAATCTCCACCGGGCAGACGCAGAGGTGTTGCAAGGCAATGAAGGTTAAAAGGCGCAGCCCTGAAAATTGCCTCTGTACGCCACCGCGACTGACCTTGAGCCCCCCTACTCACCCGAGATGGGGATTTTGGCCTCCTCTTCCAAGCTGGACAGACGTCTATCGGAATAAAGGGGTGGGGTTCTAGATTTGAAGCTTTCGTGACTGCAAGGATTCATATTCTTAGGTTTTTTCGGTAAAGTCACGTAGGTAAAAATTTTAAATTAATAAAAGTAAAATAAAAATAAAATAAAAATCACGACGTTTCGGAGGCAACACAGACGGAAGCTCGTGTTGCCTCCGAAACGTCGTGATTTTTTATTTATTTTACTTTTATAAATTTTAATGTTTTACCTACGTGACTTTACCGAAAAAAACCTAAGAATAAGGGGTGGGGTAGTTACTCACACTTTGACACCCACCGCTAGCGGCCTACCAACCAATCTACTAACAAGTGTGGTGGGTGCAGAGACGCATGCACTCTGCTTGTGGGTGGTGGACAGAGGCGGGGACGATTTGAAAAAAAACACCACCACCACCACCACCAACAACGGCATCAAAAAACAATCGCAACTTCCAATCGTTGTTTCAACCTCCGCGAAGTGCACTCAAGTTGACTCTCCCCACGAATGTCAAGGGCCAATGTGGTCCCTTGACCCTCAACAGCAAGGTGGCAGCATTCCTGCAATGGTGGATGTGGGCGGCTGGTGGTGGTGGTGGTGTTGGAGGGGGGGAATCACTTCCGCGGATTTCTCATTGGCCGATGGCCACGTGGATTGCGTTGGTCCTTCGCTCCTTTGCATACAGCGAGGTTGCTCCGGTGCATCACGTGGTCTGCGCGTAGTTCAATTAGGGCGATCGGCCAATGAACGCGTTTGCACCGCTTTCGCTAAAATGTGCAGAGTGCAATTTCACTCCCCGTCTGCCCCCCACCCCCGTACCACAGCGCCCCCCCCCCCCCCACAACTTCCATTCCCACCCATCCCCCCAGCGATGTGCAGGCTTAGGGTTGCCATGGAGACCTGGAGTGCGTGGTAATTGAGCTCCGTGTGTGAGAATGCGTGAGAGGTCGCGTGAGTTCCCAATGATACGTGATCATTTGCCGTATTGCCCCCCGATTATAATACGCTCCGGAAAGTAAGACGCAGCGCCAAATCGTATGCCAGGTGCCAATAAAGTGATTACAAATCTGATCGCACGCATACACAGAGGCTCACCTACTGGATAATAAGACGCATCCAAACGTGTGCTTTTACTGGTAGGAACCTCCTGGTTACACCAGCCCACAGGGGATTATTGTTTCCGTCGTGCAGGGAGGGGCTGGGTGGGGAGGGGCTGGGTGGGGACGGGAGGGGCTGGGTGGGGAGGGTGGGGTGGGGCTGGGTGGGGAGGGTGGGGGTGGGGAGGGGCTGGGTGGGGAGGGGCTGGGTGGCGAGGGGCTGGGTGGGGAGGGTGGGGTGGGGAGGGGCTGGGTGGGGAGGCGCTGGGTGGGGAAGGTGGGGGTGGGAGGGGTGGGGCTGGGTGGGGAGGGGCTGGTCACCCCGTGGTGCCCTTATAAACCTAAACGTTTAACCTACTCACGCCGGCTTGTGCCCGCCCTCACAGTCGGGCATATTTGCGGAATACACCACGCCGCCGTTGACCCTGGCCATTGACCGAGCAACCCAACGTTCCTACCAGCTCCCTCCGCAGGAGGAATGTGTTATATAAAGGAGGTGTGTGTTATCATCCGGACAATACGGAAGTTTGTTTCATTCACGCGACGTGGATTTACAGCCTCCCCCACGAGCGACACGGCCTGGGGTTTGCTTGACCATACTTCACCACGCTGGTCAAGTGCGGCTTGGTTGATGAAGCTATGTTGTTTTTATTTTTTACCAGGTAAAGCCCACTGAGCCCTGTAGCTCTTCTTCAGAAGCGACCTTGGACACAAACGATGTCTCAACGCAAGTGGCGTATCACGTGCAAATTTGTAGCAGCCGTTGATTCTAAATGTAAAGGGAAAAATAATATACAACAGGCGTTAGGGTCGGGATCGAACCCACAACGTCCTGTAAACCAGGCGAGATAGTTAACATCTCCTAGCCACCGTGATGATGATGAGAGAGAGACACACACACTCCAAATATACAGCAGCAGGCGTCAGGGTCGGGATCGAACCCACGACTTCCTGTACACCAGGCGAGATAGTTAACATCTCCTAGCCACCGTGATGATGATGAGAGAGAGACACGCACACTCCAAATATACAGCAGCAGGCGTCAGGGTCGGGATCGAACCCACGACTTCCTGTACACCAGGCGAGATAGTTAACATCTCCTAGCCACCGTGATGAAGGTGGGGGTCACCCCGCGACCGGGTCGGACATCACGCGCCACTGATGCCAGCCGTGGACGAGAAAAGGGGAACTCACGTCGCCAGGTTCAATGCGCGGTGCGCTAACTGCGGCGCCACATGCGGCAGCGTCACGCAGTGTGCCTGCTGACGTCACGCATCCCCCCCACCACCCTCCGCGTGGGCCGTGTATTAATCCAAAACATTTTTATACTTTTTGCATTGTGTACAGTCTGCAAGCTACCCACATGCCAATTTTCAAGTTTGTTGCATGTTGGGAAGTATGCTAAACATTTCGAACAGACACGCATATTCACACATTTCCCTTTTATATATGGAAATATTGGTTGCGAAAGCCTGCCACGTGTTAAACTAGCCAACTCAGCAAATGCCGAGCAAGATCTGCTCGGTGCAAAAAGTCGGGGGCGAATTTTGGTTGTTTTCGAGCGCGGGAACTTCCATGGATTTCTGTTCCACTTCTGCAATTGGGATGGATAAATCAGGGTAGAATATGTATTTTCCGCGACAGGAATATGATTAAAGTCGTTTCGGCAATCCTCGGTTATCTGTATCGCACTCTCGCACACGCGTGCAGGGACGTATTAAATTTGTTTTTATTGTTGTTTGTATCTCAGAGGGGTTCGTAAATACGTGACCAGACTGAAACCGTCAGCTCACGATTCCGACTCGGGTTCTAGTCCCAGCTCGGCCTCTCTATCTAACACTCGATGGATCTCTGTGTTCGGCTGTGGATGGGTATGCGTGTCAAAACAAAAACTAAACTATATATTTTTTATTTTACTTGGTAAGGAGGCCCAATTGAGCTGCATAAGCTCTTTTTCAAGAAGCGATCTGGCCACAAATGATAAGCTCAACGAAGTCGTGTGGAAATGTTTAGCAGCCCAACACTCTAAATGCGTGATGCTGAGTCTAAATGTGGAGTGGAAAACCAGGAGGAACTGAAGAACAATCCACGCGGCCACCACGGGGAGAGAGAGAGAGACGAAAACTCCAAATATCAACTAGGCATCAGGGGTTGGGATCGAACCCACGACCTCCTGTATACCAGACGAGGTAGTTAACATATCCTAGCCACCGTGATGATGATGAATGAGAGACACGCAAACTCCAAATATACAGTAGGCGTCAGGGTCGCGATCGAACCCACGCCCTCCTGTATACCAGGCGAAATAGTTAACATCTCGCCATCAAGGGGTCTCTATGTAAATCCACGTGTTTCTATGGGGTGATAGCAGTGGTTATTTTTTACCTGGGGGTACACGCACCCCCTGGGGTTGCGAGATGCCCTTTCTGGGGGTGCGAGACGATGGCCAGATTTTATTAGAAGTTTAATTATTAGAAGAATCGACAACACAAATTGAACACGGGCACGTTCAGTGCCAACTTACTTTGTTTCACCAAACCCCTATATATTTTTCGATTTAAAGCTTTCGTGACTGCAGGGATTCATCTTCTTATTTTATTATGTTTTATTTTTATTATTTTATTACTTCCCTTCTACGTGACTTTACCGAAAGAACCAAGAAGATGAATCCCTATACATTTATTAACATTGTAATTGTTTTGAATGACTGAGAACCAAAGGGTTGCAAGGCTGCAGTACAGGTTGCAAGGCTGCAGTACCTGCAGTGTGGTGAGTGAGTGGACGAGTGAGTGAGTGGATGAGTGAGTGTGTTGTTGTGACTTGCAGTGTGGTGAGTGAGTGGACGAGTGAGTGAGTGGATGAGTGAGTGTGTTGTTGTGACCTGCAGTGTGGTGAGTGACTGAACGAGTGAGTGGATGAGTGAGTGAGTGGATGAGTGAGTGTGTTGGTGTGACCTGCAGTGTGGTGAGTGACTGAACGAGTGAGTGAGTGGATGAGTGAGTGAGTGGATGAGTGAGTGTGTTGGTGTGACCTGCAGTGTGGTGAGTGACTGAACGAGTGAGTGAGTGGATGAGTGAGTGAGTGGAAGAGTGAATGTGTTGTTGTGACCTGCAGTGTGGTGAGTGAATGAACGAGTAAGTGAGTGGATGAGTGAGTGAGTGGATGAGTGAGTGAGTGGATGAGTGAGTGTGTTATTGTGACCTGCAGTGTGGTGAGTGACTGAACGAGTGAGTGAGTGGATGAGTGAGTGAGTGGATGAGTGAGTGTGTTATTGTGACCTGCAGTGTGGTGAGTGACTGAACGAGTGAGTGAGTGGATGAGTGAGTGAGTGGATGAGTGAGTGTGTTGGTGTGACCTGCAGTGTGGTGAGTGAATGAACGAGTAAGTGAGTGGATGAGTGAGTGAGTGGATGAGTGAGTGAGTGGATGAGTGAGTGTGTTATTGTGACCTGCAGTGTGGTGAGTGACTGAACGAGTGAGTGAGTGGATGAGTGAGTGAGTGGATGAGTGAGTGTGTTGGTGTGACCTGCAGTGTGGTGAGTGACTGAACGAGTGAGTGAGTGGATGAGTGAGTGAGTGGATGAGTGAATGTGTTGTTGTGACCTGCAGTGTGGTGAATGACTGAGTGAGTGAGTGGATGAGTGAGTGAGTGAGTGGATGAGTGAATGTGTTGTTGTGACCTGCAGTGTGGTGAGTGAATGAACGAGTAAGTGAGTGGATGAGTGAGTGAGTGGATGAGTGAGTGAGTGGATGAGTGAGTGTGCTGTTGTGACCTGCAGTGTGGTGAGCGAGTGGATGAGTGAGTGAGTGGAAGAGTGAGTGAGTGGATGAGTGAGTGAGTGGATGAGTGAGTGTGTTGGTGTGACCTGCAGTGTGGTGAGTGACTGAACGAGTGAGTGAGTGGATGAGTGAGTGAGTGGATGAGTGAGTGAGTGGATGAGTGAGTGAGTGGATGAGTGAGTGAGTGGATGAGTGAGTGAGTGGATGAGTGAGTGAGTGGATGAGTGAGTGTGTTATTGTGACCTGCAGTGTGGTGAGTTAGTGGATGAGCACCACTGCTCTGTAGAGTTTGCGCAGTGCCACGCAGCAAGAAGGGCCTAGGTTTGAGTCCCGACTCGGGTTCTGCTCTCTGTGTAGAGTTTGTGTGTTCTCTCTCTCCCCTTCCCCGTGGTATCGGCCCAAAACAACCCAAAGCTGAAACATTGCCTGCCAATGACTCAACTGTGATCACACAGCAGCAGCAGCAGCAACATCACCTCCTCAGACATACTCGATAGGACCCTCTTGAAAAAGAGTCTTGAGACTGAGTGAGGCTTTCCTGGCTAAATACGTTTAATAGAAATAGTAACACGTGCAGTATACTTCTATGGGTCTCTGTGTAAGTCTATGGGTCTCGGTGTAAGTCAATGGGCCTCTGTGTAAGTATATGTGTCTCTGTACGTCTATGGGTCTCTCTATACGTGTATGTGTGTATGTGTAAGTCGATGGGCCTCTGTCTAAATCATTGGTGACCGGCCTGAGGCCATCGTCAACTCGCTGCGCTCGATACGCCGGTTTAATCGAAGGTGGCTGACACCCGAATTCATTGCGACGAGATTCAAGACAAGTGAAGGGTTTGATTGACAGGTAGGCAAGTGGGGAAGAGTGGGGGGGGGGGGGTGGTGGAGGGGGGGGTGGTGGAAGGAGGGGGTAGAAGTTGGGGGGGGAGGGGGATCAGCTCAGATCAGTGACCCCCACGTGCTCTGTGATCACGTGCTCTCTTGGGAAATAGCGCAAAGCGCTGCACCTCGTGGGGTCAAAAGGAGCGGTGAGCGGACGTCTGGGATTGAGATGCGTGGCTCCTACCGCCCTCTCCTCTCCAATCGTGGGGGGCTGGAAGGGGGGCGGACCGGCCCGCCCAAGGCACCCCCCCCCCCATTCGAGATGCCGCTACCTCGAGCATCCAGCGGCGTGAGTGACAAAGACGTGGCATCGATGAATTATATCGATTATGTGGTCGTAACGGCTCGCCACTGCGCGTGCGTTGTTGCAAAAGTTAATAATAATTAAGTATCGAGTATGTTAAGGTGTCTGTGTGTTGGGAACCGTCGTTATTAGGGGTGAGCGCGCTGCGCTACGAACCCCGCCACCCGAGTTCGATTTGCGCTCACGGCCGGCACCAGTGACGACTAATCGAATCGGCCCTGGGATTCCCCTAGGTCGACTCAGCCTCAAATCATTAGAACCTGGTGTGCCGTGTCAAAATCGCAACTCGCGAACAGCACTTGCCCCAACAGTCTGTTAAGACTATACGGGGAGGGGGGGGGGGTCTTTGTCTTTATCGAGATGATGCACCTCCAGAGTCAGCTGTGTCTCTACACATCTGGGGAGATTCTAAGGGTGGATTTTTGCAAAGCACCGGAGGTCGTGTAAGCTACAACCGGTGGCTTGGCGATGCTTTCAACCAGCGGTGGATAGAACGTGGCAGCCGCAGCTGCTGCTGCTGCTGCTGAGGATGATGATGATGACCGTGGCCTTGAGGCCCCCCATCATGTAAGGCTTTGGTTGTTGCGCGTGCGTGGCAGCCTGTCCAACCTCTCCGTCGATCCTATCTTGCCTCGCCTCTCAAGAGACAATTACAGGAGAAAGGAGGGGGTTGGAGTGTGGGGGGGGGGGGGTGCACTCAGGTTCGGGGGGCTGGAGGGTGCATATCATGACGCGTACTCATCATCGAGTCAGTAGAAATCCGTGGAAGGCGAGTTGACGTGCGCGTGTTTATTCATCATGGACCCTGCTTACGTGTATTGCCATTGACGCTTCCACGGATTTCTGAATCTGGGTGCTGGTCATTGTAATCACACGAGCGCCACGTCGTGCTCGTACGTGGGTTTACGAGTAGGTTGATATCCGAGCGTCCACGGATTTCTAAAACTTCATTGAGATTTAGCGAGCGCGCTTCGCGCCGCACGTGTTGACCTTGCGGTTCGGGCTGTCGCAGATTTCTAAAGCCTGGGGATCCGTTCATTACAATTCCGAAAGCGTCGCGATCGCGTCGCGCGCGTTGTTTGCGAGTTCTTTCTCTCATTCGGGCTTCTGCGGATATCTAATCCACATGCACCCGTACGTCTTCTCATGAGTATAATTGCGATGTTGGGCTTCCGTGGATTTCTAAAGCTTGGGACCATTTACTTCAATATCATGAGCGCGCAGCGCTCAGCGCTTCCGCGGATTTCTTAAGCCTGATGCGCCTCGCGTGTTTACGCGAACGTTGTGATCGTGGCTGACGCGGATTTTTTGTGGGGAACCTTTTTGTTGCAATTCCACTCCAGCTCGCAACGCGGGTTTATTTTTTCCTTAAATCAGAGCATCCGCGGATTACTTTAAATCGATGAGGGGTGTGGTGAGAGAAAGAGAGGGGGGGGTGTTCTTTTGCTCATCGCATCGCGCTGCGCAGATTCGTTACATTGCGATGAGGGCTTCCGCGGATTTCTAAAAACCCGTGACACCTTCATTGCGATTCTGTGAGCGCATCGCTCTGCAGCCCCCTTGGCTGTCTACCACGCGGTATCTGCTGCCCCCTTTCTCCTCCTCCTCCCTGCATATCAGAAATGTGAGGCAGCTGCTCCACGCCGAGCCACGTGTTACCGGCCAGTAACAAACAGTGACCGTCAAAGTTGTAGTAGCCTGGACTAGTGTCAAGCGCTTCTCGCAGTGAGTTAAGGTTGTCGTTATTTTTTTTGAGCTTGGGGGCAAAAGAGACGATGGTGGTGATGGTGGTGGTGGGTGGAAGAGATTCTACAGTGGAGCAGTGGGAGGGAAGGGGCAGAGAGAAAGAAGTGAGATGATGACCTGCTGTGTGGTGAGTGAGTGAGTGGATGAGTGAGTGTGTTGTTGTGACCTGCAGTGTGGTGAGTGAGTGGACGAGTTAGTGTGTTGATGTGACCTGCGCTGTGGTGAGTGAGTGGGTGATTGAGTTAGTGGATGAGTGAGTGTGTTGTTGTGACCTGCAGTGTGGTGAGTGAGTGGATGAGTGAGTTAGTGGATGAGTGAGTGTGTTGTTGTGACCTGCGGTGTGGTGAGTGAGTGTATGAGTGAGTGTGTTGTTGTGACTTGCAGTGTGGTGAGTTAGTGGATGAGTGAGTGTGTTGATGTGACATGCAGTGTGGTGAGTGAGTGGGTGAGCGTGTGGATGAGTGAGTTAGTGGATGAGTGAATGTGTTGTTGTGACATGCAGATTGGTGAGTGAGTGGATGAGTGAGTTAGTGGATGAGTGAGTGTGTTGTTGTGACCTGTAGTGTGGTGAGTGAGTGGATGAGTGAGTTAGTGGATGAGTGAGTGTGTTGTTGTGACCTGCAGTGTGGTGAGTGAGTGGATGAGTGAGTTAGTGGATGAGTGAGTGTGTTGTTGTGACCTGTAGTGTGGTGAGTGAGTGGATGAGTGAGTGGATGAGTGAGTGTGTTGTTGTGACCTGCAGTGTGGTGAGTGAGTGGATGAGTGAGTTAGTGGATGAGTGAGTGTGTTGTTGTGACCTGCAGTGTGGTGAGTGAGTGGATGAGTGAGTGAGTGGATGAGTGAGTTAGTGGATGAGTGAGTGTGTTGTTGTGACCTGTAGTGTGGTGAGTGAGTGGATGAGTGAGTGAGTGGATGAGTGAGTTAGTGGATGAGTGAGTGTGTTGTTGTGACCTGTAGTGTGGTGAGTGAGTGGATGAGTGAGGTAGTGGATGAGTGAGTTAGTGGATGAGTGAGTGTGTTGTTGTGACCTGCAGTGTGGTGAGTGAGTGGATGAGTGAGTGAGTGGATGAGTGAGTGTGTTGTTGTGACCTGCAGTGTGGTGAGTGAGTGGATGAGTGAGTTAGCTAGTGGGTGAGTGAGTTAGTGAGTGGATGAGTGTGTGAGTTAGTGGATGAGTGAGTTAGTGAGTGGATGAGTGTGTGAGTTAGTGGATGAGTGTGTGAGTTAGTGGATGAGTGAGTGTGTTGTTGTGACCCGCATTGAGTGGATGAGTGTGTGGGTGAGTTAGTGAATAAGCAAGTGGATGAGTGAGTGGGTGAGCGAGTGAGTCAGTGGTGAGCTGCATTGTGGTGTTGGAACACAATGTGGACCAGACGACAGAGTATCTGGGTATAGACCCACAACTCAACACTCGCCCAGACACTCAGTCATTCACACACACTCACACGTACACACACTCACCCAGACACTCAGACATTCACACACACTCACACGTACACACACTCGCCCAGACACTCAGTCATTCACACACACACTCACACGTACACACACACACCCAGACACACATTCACACACACTCACGCACACACGCACACACCCAGACACTCACACATTCACACACACACTCACGTACACACCCCTGCCAGACACTCAGACATTCACACACCTTACCCACCCACCTACAAACCTGCTGATGTACACAGACAAAGATCCCCCGTGTAGCCTTAACAGACTGTTGGGGCAAGTGCTGCTAGCGAGCACCTACGAAGGCGATACGATGTGGTGGGCGGCCACCACCGCACCCGGCCGCCTTTGTCTCCCCCACTCATGCGCATCTTCACCCGTACATCCACCCATACACCCACTCACCTGCTCACCCTGACCTCACCCACACGCCAAGCGGTGAGTCGCCTGGCGATTACCATCGCTCACCCAGAGGCCCCCCACAACGAGAAAAGTTAAATAAACCCTCGCAGGGCGTTCATTGCCCCCTCCCCCCCGCAGCCAAAAATAAAACAGGACCCTACGGGGTGGGCTGGTAGGAATAATACTAATACCGGTACAGGGATATCGACCGGGTATAGAGGAGTTAAAAAGAAAATGATTTGTGCATGGGGGGTGAGCGATGACGTCCACACCCCCCTCCCCACTGACCCGCGCGCCCACAGAGCAAGGATTGCAACAGGCGATGTCATTGGCTGCGTCGGATGCGACGGCCATCTTGTTTAGTTCATTTAGTTCACGGATCGCAGGGGGAACGGGCGGCCATCTTGTCGGACGGACGGACGGACGATATAATCAATTGGTGGTCTGGTCCATTTCGTTCCTACCAGTAATAACAGAACCCTGCGGGGTGGGCTGGTAGGAATAATACTAATACCAGTACAGGTATATCGATCGCACACACACGCGCACACACACACGCACATACGCGCACACACGCACATACACGTACACACGCACACACACACACACGCACACACACCGCACGCACACACACACACGTACACACACATGCACGCACGCACACGTAATGAAGTTGTGTTGCTACGCTTCCAGTTCGCCGTGAATAACGATCCGAAGCCCAATAGCGCCCATTCATCACGCCGCTCGAGTGGGCCGGACACGCACACACGCACGCACACACACAGTCACACATATACACACACACACGCACGCACACACGCACACACAGACACGCACACACACGCGCATACACACGCACACACACGCACGCACGCAAACACACACGCACACACACACACACGCGCATACACACGCACACATACACGCACACACATACACACACGCACGCACGCGCACACACGCGCACACACACACACGCACCTCTCACCTGCAAGGCAGCGGTCGCCGCTTCTCCTCCCACATCTCTCGTCGCGGCAGCTGTAGCGATGGTGCAAGTTTGTTTTTATCATCAATTCCTCCTCCACCCCTCCCCGCCACTGTTCACCCACCAGAATAAATGAGTTCGCCCATAGTCAGTCGATCACAAAGTTTCGCCGTGAGGCGCCGGAAGCGACGGCCATCTTGTTTAATTCACAGATCGCAGGGGGAGCGGGCGGCCATCTTGTCGGACAGGGTCCTGCCAAGTGTTTGCAGTAGGGGGCGATGTTGATACACGGACGGACGGACGGACGATATAATCTATTGGTGGTCTGGTCCACTTCGTTCCTACCAGTATAAATGACTCCTCCCCCCCTCCACGATGTGCCCCCCCCCTTCTCCTTCACCCTCCACATCACCAGCCGGCTCCGCGTGTTTGTTCCCCCCCACCCACCACCAACGCCACGAGCCTTTGATGTTTAATTCACTCTGTGGGAGAAGGGGGGGATGGAGAGTGGGGCTAGTGGGGGGGTGGAGGGGGGGTTGGGATAGTGGGGGGTTGGAGGGGGGGATAGTGGGGGTGGAGGGGGGGTTGGGATAGTGGGGGGTGGAGGGGGGGGCTAGTGGGGGGTGGAGTGGGGGTAGTGAGGGGTGGAGGGGGGGGATAGCGGGGGTGGAGGGGGGTAGTGGGGGGTGGAGGGGAGGATAGTGGGGGGTGGAGGGGGGGTTGGGATAGTGGGGGGTGGAGGCGGAATAGGGGTTGAGATCGTGGGGGGTTGGGGAAGTAGTGGGGGGGGGGGGTACGAGTGAGGTGGGGTCGAGTGGGAGGCGGTCGTGTCGCGGTTACGTGGTGCTGGCCACCCACCCCCTCGTGTGCCGTGTCGGCCTTCGTAGGTGCTCGCTAACAGCACTTGCCCCAACAGTCTGCGAAGGCTATGCAGGCTATCTTTGTCTTTGTGGCGTAGTGCTAAAGCGTGGCTACTCATGCACCACTTGACGATATAGAAATCACGTCTGGCTCGTGTGGGAGGAAGAGTAGACCAAATACCCACGTGACCTGGGCCTTCTAGAGCGGCCTCCAGTGGAGGCCCCTTCTACCACCAGCGGCGTGATAGGGTAGTTTCAGAGCTGCGCCTTTGCCGACTGCCTTCTCGCTGTCCCCGTGTGTCGAGAATGTGACGTTAATCCCGACGCCCGGAGAGGTGGTGACGATTTCGGATCAAAACGACGCCAGGTTTGGAGGCTCTGAGCACAACTCAAAGTTGTCAAGCTCTGAGTCACGAATCTCGGAATAGATAAATAAACACAATCCTTCAAACGGCGTCTATTGCCAATAGTTTTGCATCATTAGAGTCCTCGTAGAGAATAACATTAAGGCAATAAATACGCAGACGCTATTTGAATGTTGAGTCAGCCTCGCTTGAATGTATGCTATCTCACTGTCAGATGTTTACAGACAAGGATTGGTTTCGACCGGCAGACAGTATCACAACACATTCCTCCTGCGGAGGGAGCTGGTAGGAACGTTGGGTTGCTCGGTCAATGGCCTGCAGGGTCAACGGCGGCGTGGTGTATTCCGCAAATATGCCCGACTGTGAGGGCGGGCACAAGCCGGCGTGAGTAGGTTAAACGTTGAGTTTTATAAGGGCACCACGGGGTGACCAGCCCCCCCACCCAGCCCCAGCCTTCCCACCCCCCACCTTGCCCCACCCTCCGCACCCAGCCCCTCCCCACCCTCCCCTCCCCACCAGCCCTTCCCTCTCCACCCAGCCCCTCCCTGCATGACGGACACAATAATCCCCTGTGGGCTGGTGTAACCAGGAGGATCCTCCCGGTATGATTTCCACAATTACACATTAAAACAAACAAACAAACACACGTCATATGAATAATTAAAGCGATGCAGTTGCAAGGTTAAATTCACACGTAAACTCGCGTGATTTTCATAAGAGAGTCGGTTTCCATGACAACAGAGATTGCAGAATGGAGATGGCAAGGGTCTGGGTGGTTCTAAGGGACTGGGTGGTTCTAAAGGTCTGTGTGGTTCTAAGAGACTGGGTGGTTCTAAGGGTCTGGGTGGTTCTAAGGGACTGGGTGGTTCTAAGGGATTGGGTGGTTCTAAGGGACTGGGTGGTTCTAAGGGTCTGGGTGGTTCTAAGGGACTGGGTGGTTCTAAGGGACTGGGTGGTTCTAAGAGACTGGGTGGTTCTAAGGGTCTGGGTGGTTCTAAGGGTCTGGGTGGTTCTACGGGTCTGGGTGGTTCTAAGGGACTGGTGGTTCTAAGGGACTGGGTGGTTCTAATGGACTGGGTGGTTCTAAGGGTCTGGGTGGTTCTAATCGTCTGGGTGGTTCTAAGGGACTGGGTGGTTCTAAGGGTCTGGGTGGTTCTAAGGGTCTGAGTGGTTCTAAGGGACTGGGTGGTTCTAAGGGTCTGGGTGGTTCTAAGGGACTGGGTGGTTCTAAGAGTCTGGGTGGTTCTAAGGGTCTGGGTAGTTCTAAGGATCTGGGTGGTTCTAAGGGTCTGGGTGGTTCTAAGGGTCTGGGTGGTTCTAAGGGTCTGGGTGGTTCTAAGAGTCTGGGTGGTTCTAAGGGACTGGGTGGTTCTAAGGGTCTGGGTGGTTCTAAGGGTCTGGTGGTTCTAAGAGTATGGTTGGTTCTAAGGGACTGGGTGGTTCTAAGAGTCTGGGTGGTTCTAAGGGACTGGTGGTTCTAAGGGTCTGGGTGGTTCTAAGGGACTGGTGGTTCTAAGAGTCTGGGTGGTTCTAAGGGTCTGGGTGGTTCTAAGGGACTGGGTGGTTCTAAGAGTCTGGGTGGTTCTAAGGGACTGGTGGTTCTAAGGGTCTGGGTGGTTCTAAGGGACTGGTGGTTCTAAGAGTCTGGGTGGTTCTAAGGGTCTGGGTGATTCTAAGGGTCTGGGTGGTTCTAAGGGACTGGGTGGTTTTAAGAGTCTGGGTGGTTCTAAGGGACTGGGTGGTTCTAAGAGTCTGGGTGGTTCTAAGGGACTGGGTGGTTCTAAGGGTCTGGGTGGTTCTAAGGGACTGGTGGTTCTAAGAGTCTGGGTGGTTCTAAGGGACTTGTGGTTCTAAGGGACTTGTGGTTCTAAGGGTCTGGGTGGTTCTAAGGGTCTGGGTGGTTCTAAGGGACTGGTGGTTCTAAGAGTATGGGTGGTTCTAAGGGACTGGGTGGTTCTAAGAGTATGGGTGGTTCTAAGGGACTGGGTGGTTCTAAGGGTCTGGGTGGTTCTAAGGGACTGGGTGGTTCTAAGGGTCTGGGTGGTTCTAAGGGACTGGTGGTTCTAAAGGTCTGGGTGGTTCTAAGGGTCTGGGTGGTTCTAAGGGTCTGGGTGGTTCTAAGGGACTCGTGGTTCTAAGGGTCTGGGTGGTTCTAAGGGTCTGGGTGGTTCTAAGGGACTGAGTGGTTCTAAGGGATTGGGTGGTTCTAAGGGTCTGGGTGGTTCTAAGGGTCTGGGTGGTTCTCAGGGACTGATTGATTCTAATAGTCTGGGTGGTTCTAAGGGTCTGGGTGGTTCGAAGGGACTGGTGGTTCTAAAGGTCTGGGTGGTTCTAAGGGACTTGTGGTTCTAAGGGCCTGGGTGGATCTAATGGACTGGGTGGTTCTAAGGGACTGGTGGTTCTAAAGGTCTGGGTGGATCTAATGGACTGGGTGGTTCTAAGGGACTGGTGGTTCTAAAGGTCTGGGTGGTTCTAAGGGTCTGGGTGGTTCTAAGGGTCTGGGTGGATCTAATGAACTGGGTGGTTCTAAGGGACTGGTGGTTCTAAAGGACTGGGTTGTTCTAAGGGTCTGGGTGGTTCTAAGGGACTGGATGGATCTAATGGACTGGGTGGTTCTAAAGATCTGGGTGGTTCTAAGGGTCTGGGTGGTTCTAAGGGTCTGGGTGGATCTAATGGACTGGGTGGTTCTAAGGGACTGGTGGTTCTAAAGGTCTGGGTGGTTCTAAGGGTCTCGGTGGTTCTAAGGGTCTGGGTGGATCTAATGGACTGGGTGGTTCTAAGGGACTGGTGGTTCTAAAGGTCTGGGTGGTTCTAAGGGTCTGGGTGGTTCTAAGGGACTGGGTGGTTCTAAGGGTCTGGGTAGTTCTAAGAGACTGGTGGTTCTAAGGGTCTGGGTGGTTCTAAGGGTCTGTGTGGTTCTAAGGGACTGGGTGGTTCTAAGGGTCTGGGTGGTTCTAAGGGTCTGGGTGGTTTTAAGGGACTTGTGGTTCTAAGGGACTTGTGGTTCTAAGGGTCTGGGTGGTTCTAAGGGTCTGGGTGGTTCTAAGGGACTTGTGCTTCTAAGGGACTGGGTGGTTCTAAGGGTCTGGGTGGTTCTAAGGGACTGGGTGGTTCTAAGGGTCTGGGTGGTTCTAAAGGACTTGTGGTTCTAAGGGACTGGGTGGTTCCAAGGGACTGGTGCTTCTAAGGGTCTGGGTGGTTCTAAGGGACTGATTGGTTCTAATAGTCTGGGTGGTTCTAAGGGACTGGTGGTTCTATGGGTCTGGGTGGTTCTAAGGGTCTGGGTGGTTCTAAGGGACTGGTGGTTCTAAGACATTCTGATCCAAATTTCGTGCGAAAATCTGGCAACTGTGAACGGACGATCAGACGCGCGGCGCAAGATTGTTTGGATTGTCCAACGGTGGAAGTTGTTGTTGTTGTCTGGGAACAAAGAAAACACGGAAGGACCCTGGAAGAAAGGAAGACCTCACGGAGATCGGCTCGACCATGACGACATCATGAAGAGATCGGCGCCAGACAGATGTGCGGCCGCTGCTGGAGCCGTATTGGCACCAAGGCAGAGAATGTGACAGCTATGGGGCTATCTGCAGTGCCGGACTAAGCTCGTGCGGGGCGTGTATTGTACGTTGCTATTAAGGGGCCCTAAATAAAAAATAAACACTTAAATATTAAAACATGTAAAATGTTAACTTGCTTAGTGAAGTAATTGTATTTTTACATTTGCTATACAGCCAGATAATGCGACAAATCGCGAACCTTAAACACCCAGTCGTTCATAAAAGTCGAAGGCGGTATAGTACTATAGTAATAGAGCAAGTGCAGAATCACTGAACCGGAATTGATAGCTTGAAAGCATTAAGCGCGGGGCCCTTGAAGGTGTGGGACCCGTAGCTACTACATGTGTAGCTACTACATGTAGCAGCTGCACGTGTAGCTACTACATGTGCAGCTACTACATGCGTAGCTACTACACGTGTAGTAGCTACTTGTGCTACTACTACATGTTACAGCTACTACATGTGTAGCTACTACACGTGTAGCTACTACACGTGTAGTAGCTACGTGTGCTACTACTACATGTTACAGTTACTACATGTGTAGCTACTACATGTGTAGCTACTACACGTGTAGTAGCTACTTGTGCTACTACTACATGTTACAGCTACTACATGTGCAGCTACTACACGTGTAGTAGCTACTTGTGCTACTACTACATGTTACAGCTACTACATGTGCAGCTACTACATGTGCAGCTACTACACATGTAGCTACTACACGTGTAGCTACTAGTGTAGCTACTACACTAGTAGCTACTTGTGCTACGAGGGTAATCCGGCACTGGCTCTCTGCCCAATGGATCGTGATGACGATGACTAATGATGGTCACAACAGGTCAGACAAATAAAGAGCATATCTACGGACAAGGGGCATGTCAATGAAGATGAAAATAGCCGGGATGCGGGAGCGGAACGCGTGCTATCCGCTTGTTTATATTCGCTGGTGAAACAAAAACAAATATCCATCACGAGTTCCCACGAGGAGATTACTCTGACCACGCCCGATCCTCATGACGGAGGTCCATCGCCCGAAACGTCGCCCATTGTATTTATTTTCCCATTGAAGGCCACGCGGTGTTGCTATTGAAGAGCGTGTCGAGTTTCTGCGATTTCTTTTTACATAAAAGCGCTTCATAGCTCACCAGATTCCTCCAGTCTAAATACAGATTCTGATTAAAGAAACATGCTGTTTGAGTTGTTGTTGTTGATTGTGCACCACCGTCAACGCAGCAGTAGCCGCAGCATCGCCAGACATTAATTCGTTTGATTTAAAACGGTATCCCAGAGTTACAAACGCACCCTGATTGCCATCATTACACACACGCTGAAGCTGCTGCTGCTTCTGCTGCTGCTGCTTCTGCTGCTGCTGCTGCTTCTGCTGCTGCTGCTTCTGCTGCTACTGCTGCTGCTGCTACTGCTGCTGCTACTGCTGCTGCTGCTACTGCTGCTGCTGCTGCTGCTACTGCTGCTGCTGCTACTGCTGCTGCTACTGCTGCTGCTGCTACTGCTGCTGCTGCATTGCGCAGTGATGAATAACACTGGTCAACACACTTTTTCTGGCATAAGGTATTCCAAAGGTCTTAAGGTAATTTTTGGGTGCTGATTCCAAATCTGGCAGCAGTTTTTGTCTATCGCATCAAGTTTTTTGAGATATCAAATATTGCAATTTCAATAAAAACTGCGGAAGAAAAAGATTAAATAAATGTGGATATTTACATAAAATGATATTATAAACACACTATCCTAAAAATACAGCACCGTATTTTAACACTAAAGCAGTCACTGACTCGCATCAACTTGCAATCATAAGTGACAGAGTTAATTTCGGGTAAAATCAATGAAAATGGGGTATGCCGAGAGCATAAAAATGAGATGTGATAGAGCAAATCTGAGATCATATTTTGAATCAGCACCCTGAAATTAGTCTAAAAGAGCTGCAAAAGTCCAGGCGAGAAAAAAACGTGTTTTTGTTGACCAGTGTAATGTAATGGTTAATAAATAAATAAAACGGCTCGACACAACATCAACTCTCGTGACCCCTCTCTTCCCCTCTGGCCTCTCTCTCTACGTACCACGAAGAAGGGCCATCGCTCGAAACGTCGTCTATTATAAACCTATCTTTTTTTAAAATGCCGCGGTGTTATTGGCTAACGCGCCGTAGTCGTTCCGTCGTTATTAACTTCACTTTCACAAATGCACTCCAAGCTGATCTCGTCCGTCTCAGCAAATATATATATATTTTTTATCGTGAGCTTACAGAATCGATAGTCGTCCATGGATCGATGCGGCGTTACATCCCCCGACACACACCGTGCATCGCCGCATTCGCTGCGACATTGGGAGGCGGCGTGAGTGCCACGGTGGCTATGAGATGTTAACTACCTCACCTGGTATACAGGAGGTCGTGGGTTCGATAACGACCATGACTCCTGCTGTATATTTGGAGTTTGCGCGTCTCTCCCTCATCATCATCGCGGTGGCTAGGAGATGTTAACTACATCGCCTGGTATACAGGAGGTCGTGGGTTTGATCACGACCATGACTCCTGCTGTATATTTGGAGTTTGCGTGTCTCTCTCTCATCATCATCACGGTGGCTAGGATATGTTAACTACTTCGCCTGGTATACAGGAAGTCGTGGGTTCGATCACGACCATGACTCCTGCTGTATATCTGGAGTTTGCGTATCTCTCTCATCATCATCACGGTGGCTATGAGATGTTAACTACCTCGCCTGGTGTACAGGAGGTCGTGGGTGCGATCGTGACCCTGACGCCTGCTGCTGTATATGTGGAGTTTGCGTGTATCTCTCTTTCTCTCTCTTCCCGCGGTGGTGGCTTAGATTTTTCTCCGCTTTTCCCCTCCACATTTAAAATCAACATCACGCCTTCAGAGTATTTGGCTACTTTACATTTCCACACGACGACAAGCCACTTCGTTGAGCTATAATTTGTGGCAAGATTGACTGCTGAAAAACAGCTATATAGCTGGTGAAATAAAAAATAAAAAAGTTTATTTTTAAATAGTTTAGGAGGATGGATGAGGAGTGGCAGTGGGGGGGGGGTATAGGAGGAAGACCACAGGGTCTCATCAGCCCAGACCATCTTCGTTTCTGTGGTACCCACTCGCTTAATTACGCGCGGCTATATCACTCATTGGGGAGCACGTGACTACGCGCGTGTGGTGGCATTCACAGCTGTTCGGTAAATATGCAACGTTGGGCCAGCTTTAGTGCAACGCTGGAGGAACGTTGGTGCAACGTTGGTGCAACGTTAGACCAACGTTGGTGCAACGTTAGACCAACGTTGGTGCAACGTTTGGCCAACGTTGGTGCAACGTTAGACCAACGTTGGTGCAACGTTAGACCAACGTTGGGCCAACGTTGGTTCAATGTTGGTGCCGTCGTTGGCACAACTGTTCCAACCGTTTGCCCAAGTTTGCCGGGTACAGGGCGAGCTCTGAGTCCCGAGTTTTAACGTGTAACTCTATATCCTCTGTTACGGAATGTAAGAGTGTGAGTAATGATGCTTCTTTGTACGTAACGCGTGGTCGTTCGTGCAAATGTGCATCTCTCACCATCATCCCGCTTTCCGCGGACACAGCTGGAAGGCAGCAGCCGCGTCGTGGGGGTTAGCCGGCGCTACCAAACAATTTGCCGACGCTCTGCGCTCCTCTGCGTACGAAGATGTTTCCAGCCAATTCACGAGGGCGCATTATACACGTGGGAGGAGCACGGAGCGCCCGGAGAAAAACCGACACGTGCGAGGGGGCAACACTCGATCCCACGCATAAAAGGCGGATGATACATAACCGGGCGGTGTTCGGCTATGCGCGTGACCTGTAAAGCCAGCGCTTGTGTGGGCAGCAGCGAGGGTTGACGGATCACACAAAGGTGGCGTGAACCTCGCTTGGCATGAGTTACCCTGTCTCGCCAGAAGACGCAACAGTCGCACGTGGACTCCACCTGTTCCACCCGCTACCTCCTCTCCCCCCACCCCCCAGGTTGTGGACACTCGTTAATTCGCCCACGACACCTTGATACACAGAGGATCGCAGAGTTTGGGCAATTGTTGGCATCACCGCGTGGCTGGCGACTGCTGCTGCTGCCTTCAATGCCTCCCCCAGCCGCTCCTCTCTGTTCTAGATTTGAAGTTTTCGTGACTGCAAGGATTCATACTCTTTGGTTTCTTCGGTAAATTTAAATAAATGAAAACAACTAAATAAAATCACGACGTTTCGGGCGCAACACAAGCGTCCTTCTTCAGGTGGGGACCACGAGAGAGAGAGCGAGCGAGCGAATTCTGCGCGGCGCCGTCTCGTTACAATTGACGCGATTGTTGAATCGCTCTTCCCGGCGATTACTGCTGCGGGTTAAAATGTTTGCAATGGGAGCAGAGCGCGATTCTCTTCCTGCCTTCCTTCCTCCGTGGCAATTGCAGGTGCAGCCACCCTCCTCCAGGCGCGTGCAAGGCTCCTCCGGGCTTGGTAATTGCGTTGCCGCGTTATTGCCACCGTCTGGCCCGGAATATAAAAACAATAAAATGAAGGTAGCTATATAAATATATATTAACCCTGGTGCAAAGATACACGGGCACAATATCTGACATTCGCATCACGCACAGCACATCAATTATGGGGAGGTGTGGCGTAGAGGGTCTGTGGTGTGAGTTCGATTACCGGCCACGGTTAATATCATCGGTGGTGCGTGGCATCTGAACCGGTCCCTCAACAACCCCTCAATCCACTGCTGTGCTTCACCAAACCCACACGGACCGGCGCGGTGAAGTATGGTCAAACAGCCCCCGTAACTGAGACACGGCATAGGGAGGGCCTCAATACTGGCTGTGCGCGACGTGGAATGTCACGCGACGCGTACCGTGAAATACAGAGGCGCAGCCCTGCAATAGCTCGCGCACGCCACTGCTGGCGATTCGGCCTCCACTAGAGGGAGCTCTGGCGATCTACTCTACAGTCGAGAGGGTGTCTTTAGTCTTTTCTTCCACGATGGCCAGACGTCTTGCAAGAGGTGGGAGTACCAACATCTTACCCCATCACCAGGCGATCGGGTGTGACATGCGTGGTGTGCAAATTCTTTTGTCAAGGCGCACCTTCCCACCTTCCAACCCGGCTTAAATATACGCTCCAAGCGTGGTGTTGTTTCATTCAGACGATGTCTCCCCGACAGACCTGGTCTTCACCTGAGGACGGCTGCTTGCGTTGTGGCCGAAACGTCGTGAGAATTATTTTATTATGTTTTATATATATTATTTTATTATTTCCATTCTACGTGACTTTACCGAAAGAACCAAGAAGATGCGTGGTGTGCCCGTTTGTACTGCTGGGTGGACAGAGGCGGCGAAGGGGGGGGGGAGTTTGGGGGGCCTGGGCGTTGGGGGGGGCGGTTAGAACTCAGGCACTGAAGAGATGTTATCTTCCTCGCCTGGTATACAGGAGGTCGTGGGTTCGATCACGAGCCTGACGCTCGCTGTATATTTGGAGTTTGCGTGTCTCTCTCTCTCATCATCATCACGGTGGCTAGGAGATGTTAACTTCCTCGCCTGGTATACAGGGGGTCGTGGGTTCGATCGTGACCCTGACGCCTGCTGCATATGTGAAGCTTGCGTCTCTCTTTGTCTCTCTCTCCCCGTGGTCGCGTGGATTTTTCTCTGGGTCCTCCGGTTTTTCCCTTCACATTTAGAATCAACGTCACGCGTTTAGAGTGTTTGGCCGCTATGAATGTCCACGTGACGATAAGCCACTTCGTTGAGCTATCATTTATGGCCAGGTCGCTTCTTTTAAAAAATCTGTACAGCTAAGTGGGCCTTGGCTAGTAAAATAAAAATAAACAAATCGTAGTTTTATAATTTAAATAATAAAGAAGGACCCATAAATTTAGATTTAAAGCTTTCGTGACTGCAGGGATTCATCTTCTTGGTTCTTTCAGTAAATTCACGTAAAATAATAAAATAATAAAAATAAAACATAGCAAAATAATTCTCACGACGTTTCACGACGTTTCGGTCACAACGCAAGCAGCCGTCTTCAGGTGGAGAACAGGTCTGTCGAGACTCTGCCTTCTCGACAGACCTGTTCTCCACCTGAAGACGGCTGCTTGCGTTGTGGCCGAAACGTCGTGAGAAATGTATTTTATTATGTTTTATTTTTATTATTTTATTATTTCCCTTCTACGTGACTTTACCGAAAGAACCAAGAAGAAGACGTACCCATGATAATTGGTTTTTTACCCTTCTATCTGGCAACAAAACTGACACCTTTTTACAAGGAGTCATGTTTGCATAGACCGCAATACCTGCAGTCATAATACAAACAAAAGACATAACTCTGATAATGTGCACTGTCCTTGAAGTTGATTGGTCCACACCCGAGACAGCTTTCCTTAGAGCCTAGTCTCACATGGGTTGGACCAGATGACGCCAAAAGGCGCACAACTCAAAGACAATGCACCATCAGAGTATGAGAGCTCGGGGTAAGCATTTACACCATTAGAACCTCATTTGCCAGTAAAAAATATGATAATTGGTTTTTTACCCTTCTATCTGGCAACAAAACTGAAGTTTGTTGCCAGATAGAAGGGTAAAAAACCAATTATCATATTTTTACTGGCAAATGAGGTTCCCAAAGTTTTTTACCCTTCTATCTGGCAACAAAACTGAAGTTTGTTGCCAGATAGAAGGGTAAAAAACCAATTATCATATTTTTACTGGCAAATGAGGTTCCCATAGTGTAGATGCTTGCCCCGAGCTCTCATACTCTGATGGTGCATTGTCTTTGAGTTGTGCGCCTTTTGGCGTCATCTGGTCCAACCCATGTGAGACTAGGCTCTAAGGAAAGCTGTCTCGGGTGTGGACCAATCAACTTCAAGGACAGTGCACATTATCAGAGTTGTGTTTTTTGTTTGCATTATGACTGCAGGTATTGCGGTCTATGCAAACATGACTCCTTGTAAAAAGGTGTCAGTTTTGTTGCCAGATAGAAGGGTAAAAAAACAATTATCATATTTTTACTGGCAAATGAGGTTCCCATAGTGAAGACGTACCCAGTTTATTTCGACGGATCGAACCGTAGGCCTCCCGATTGCAGAGACTCAGCAGCGTCACTTGCGAACTATTTCCCCGGCACCGGGCAGAGTTCGGAAATAGCTTTTTGGATTTAAATCCTGACGTGATGTGCAATTTTTTGTGGGCAATTTTCTATAATTAATTCAAACGTTGTCCTTTAATAATGCCCCGCACAGGCGCGTGCCGATCCAGTTGGCGTCATTGGCCCCGTAGAGAGCAGATAATAATAATACTCTTGCATTTCGTTTCGCCGCTTATGCGCGCTGTATAATGTAAAACGCAGGGCCGTTGTAATTCATAGGACGGCTAGGTATGGCGAAATATCCCCCAACGAGTTCTCTCACCTCGCGCTGTCCGTGGTGCTGAACCCAGCGGATTTCATTCTGTGTTGCCACTATTATTATTATAGTAATTACTAAAAGTCCCCGTGACTTTCAGGAGGGTCTTGCAATTTTTGTTATCAGTATGGAGGTGGGGGTCGGGGGGGGGCGATTGCTATGCCAATCCCAACAGAGTGTATTTTTCGTTCTCACATTTTTCTTTTTCAAATTTACAAAAAAAAATAACGTGACCGTGAAAGAAGTTCAACGTACACGCATTGCATGCTGGAGCTTTAACATCTAATGCAAGCAGACGGTGGGTGCAGGATGTTAACACGCGCACAAGTGTTAACCAGGGCGGCCGCTCGTTTCGAACCGTGAATTATGAATCGATATCGACTCACAACGCACGGATCGTATCTGCAACAATCGTATGGCGTGTGTACGCATCGATGCGCCTCATGAGCTGAACGTGACACACCTCCACCCACTAAAGGCCGCTAAAATTCAACACGATTTTAAAGCCGCGTTAGGGGCCGTCCATAAATGACGTCACGCACCTAGGGGGGGGGGGGGGGTCAGACATTTGTGACGATGTGTGACGAGCGGGGGGGAGGGGGGGGTGAGAAATGTGACGTCACATCAAAATGCGCAACTTTGAATTAATATAGACAATACGTTCTACTTAATTGAATAGACTTTTTAATACATGCTTTTTCCTACAACATCAGAGTGCAGCGCTACATTAAATACGCACTACAAAGACAATAGTTTAAAGCGATTTGAAGCATGTTTTATTTTCAAAATGGAAATATGGTTTTGACGCCATGTGACGAGGGGGGGGGGGGTAAAAAATCGACCAAAATCGCGTGACGTCATTTTTGGACGGCCCCTTAGCAGGTTTGGCTCTAATGGAAAAAAAATGTCTTTGTATATTTTAACCCAGTGGCTCAAATATAATATCGCCTCTGTGCAGCACCAACAACTGATGAAATGAACACATTCCTGCGGAGGGAGCTGGTAGGAACGTTGGGTTGCTCGGTCAATGGCCAGGGTCAACGGCGGCGTGGTGTATTCCGCAAATATGCCCGACCGTGATGGCGGGCACAAGCCGGCGTGAGTAGGTTAAACGTTGAGTTTTATAAGGGCACCACGGGGTGACCAGGCCCTCCTCACCCAGCCCCACCGCTCCCACACCCCACCCAGCCCCACCCTCCCCACCCAGCCCCTCCCCACCCTCCCCTCTCCACCCAGCCCGACCCCTCCCATTTTTTGATGCACGACGGACGAACACAATAATCCCCTGTGGGCTGGTGGTAGTTTTCATGCGACTCCGACTCAGTTGTTGTTTCTTTTGTTTGCACTGATTTCGATTTGCTGCTACTCGGTTTTGTTTTTTGCTCTTCTCATCTTGGCGGCACCCATGTCACTCTCTCGCAGACGAGACTCATCCTGGTGTCCTGAGCTCTTCTCACCTGGTTCATGTTAAAACAAACTTACTCGCCTGGTGAAGCGCGCTGCAGCCGTCGGCTCTTTCTCAGAGGCGACCTGGCCACGCGTGACGATAGCTCCTCATCATCGCAGTGGCTGACATCACCATCATCATCATCAACATCATAATCGTCATCATCATCACCATCATCATCACCATCATCATCACCATCATCATCACCATCAACATCATCACCATCATCACCATCATCATCAACATCATCACCATCATCATCATCACCATCAACATCATCATCATCACCATCATCATCATCAACATCATAATCATCATCACCATCATCATCACCATCATCATCATCACCATCATCATCACCATCATCATCAACATCATCACCATCATCACCATCATCACCATCATCATCACCATCATCATCAACATCACCACCACACGTGGGAATTCATAGCAGCAGCCAAATCATGTTAACGCGAGTTGAGTCTAAATGTGGAGGAGGAGGGGGAAGAGGAGGGGGTGGAGGAGGAGGGGGAGGAGGGGGAGGAGGGGGAGGGAGGACGGGGAGGAGGAGAAGACGAGGAGGACGGGGAGGAGGAGGGGACGAGGGGGAGGAGGAGGAGAATGAGGAGGAAGAGAGGGGGAAGGAGGGGGAGGAGGGGGAGGAGGGTGGGAGAAGGGGGGGAAGGAGGAGGAGGGGGGGAAGAGGAGGATAAGGAGGAGGTGGAGGAGGAGGAGGGGGAGGAGGAACCCGGAGAGGAACCCACGCTGGGACCACCACGGGCAGAGAAAGAGAGAGAGCACACGCGGACTCCAAATCTACAACAACAACAACAGGCGTCGTCAGGGTCCGGGATCGAACCCACTGCCTCGCCACCTCGACCGCCCCCCTCGCCGATGCAGCATCAACTTGACTGAGACTCGGTTTACTCTCCGCGCTGCCGCTGCCGCTGCAGCCGCCGCCGCTGCTGCTGTTGTATCCGCGACGAGATGGAGACGCGCTGTCGTTTCATTCCACCGCTGTCGTCGCGAATTTTTGACGCCCGCGGGCTGCCGGGACGGACCGTGCCACGCATCATCACGGCGCTCCGATCGCGCCACAACGACCACCAGCGGGTGGCCGGCGGAACGTGGAGTGGGGAGGGGCGGGTGGCGGGGAGGGGGGGGTGTGTTGGGGGTGATGGGGGGGGAAGAATCTGGATCCGTGCCTTGCTGGGTTTGCTGCTGCCAAGGAGAGGCATGGCGATGGTGGAGGAGGAGATGGAACCACGTGGTGGTGGTGGAGGAGGTGATGGAACCACGTGGTGGTTGTGGAGGAGGAGATGGAACCACGTGGTGGTGGTGGAGGAGGTGATGGAACCACGTGGTGGTTGTGGAGGAGGAGATGGAACCACGTGGTGGTGGTGGAGGAGGAGATGGAACCACGTGGTGGTTGTGGAGGAGGAGATGGAACCACGTGGTGGTGGTGGAGGAGGTGATGGAACCACGTGGTGGTGGTGGAGGAGGTGATGGAACCACGTGGTGGTGGTGGAGGAGGAGATGGAACCACGTGGTGGTGGTGGAGGAGGAGATGGAACCACGTGGTGGTGGTGGAGGAGGTGATGGAACCACGTGGTGGTTGTGGAGGAGGAGATGGAACCACGTGGTGGTGGTGGAGGAGGTGATGGAACCACGTGGTGGTTGTGGAGGAGGAGATGGAACCACGTGGTGGTGGTGGAGGAGGAGATGGAACCACGTGGTGGTGGTGGAGGAGGTGATGGAACCACGTGGTGGTGGTGGAGGAGGAGATGGAACCACGTGGTGGTGGTGGAGGAGGAGATGGAACCACGTGGTGGTGGTGGAGGAGGTGATGGAACCACGTGGTGGTGGTGGAGGAGGAGATGGAACCACGTGGCGATGGTGGAGGAGGTGATGGAACCACGTGGTGGTGGAGGGAGGAGGAGGATAAGGGGGTAAGGAGGTGGTTGATGGAGAGGTTGTAGTGGGGGACGAGGAGGTTGTGGCGGTGGTGGTGGAGGAGGGAGGAGGAGGAGTGGGGAGGAGTGGGGGAGGAAGGTAAATCTCTCTCCACTCCCTCGCGTCCCTCGGCGCGCATCCTAAGCGCGACATTGGATTGTGCCAATCACGGACTCGCAGTTGTCGACAGCGCGCGGCTCATGGTCGAGGAGGAGGAGGGGGATGGGGGGTGCGGTGTTTGGAGGCGTTTGTGCGGAATTCTTAATCGGCGTTGCTCGCTCGTTCGTCCTCGCGGTGACTTAATTATGGTTCAACTCTCGAGTTCCCGACTCGCTCGCTCACCTCCCTCCCTCCCTCGATCCGCCCGCAAAAAAAAGAAGACAAAGATTCCCCGTATAGCCATTGGAAGACTGTTGGGGGCAAGTGTTGTTAGCGAGCACCTATGAAGGCCGGCATGGCGCACGAGAGAGTGGGGGTTGGGGTTAGGATGTGGTCACTTTTACGCATCAAAGACAATTATCCCCCGTTTCGCTCTGTTAGCGAGTGGCACCGATGAAGGCGGTACACGAGGGGGTGAGTGAGTAGCCCCCACGCCCAGACGCCTTTGTCTCCCTAGTGGCGATGTTTACACACCGCACCAGGTACTCATTTAGAGGCTGAGTCGACCTTGGGGAGGCCCAGGAAGGACCGGCTCAGATAATCGTCACCGATGATGCGGCGTTGGCCTTGAGCGGGAATCTCCCGGTTCGTAGCGCTGCGCGCAAACCACTCCACTGTCGCCCCCAGATCACCTGCTCACCCTGCCTGTCTCTCTCTCCATTCCTCTCTCTCTCTCTGTGTGTCTCTCTCTCCCTCTGTTGTTGAAATATATAGAGTCACACAGAGATCCATAGAGTCACACAGAGATCCATAGAGTTTATATATAGAGTCACACAGAGATCCATAGAGTCTACACAGAGATCCATAGCTTACATAGAAATATATAGAGTTACACAGAGATCCATAGAGTCACACAGAGATCCATAGAGTTTATATATAGAGTCACACAGAGATCCATAGAGTCTACACAGAGATCCATAGCTTACATAGAAATATATAGAGTTACACAGAGATCCATAGAGTTAACATAGAGATCCATAGTTTACGTATAAATCTCTGTCGCTTTCCCTCCATCACTCTCTCATGTTTTTTATTTTTCTCCCCCGCCCCCCCATTCACCGTCTCCCCTTTTCTCCCCCCACCCTTCCTCTCTCCTTCCCTCAATCGCGCTCTCTTTTTCTCTACCCCACCACACGACGTTCTTTCTCTCCTTCAGTGTCTCTAGCGAACTCTCTACTTGAATTTCTCTATCGCTCGCTCGCTCTCTCCTTTTCTCTCCCTACTCCCCGCTAGCGTTTTTTCTCCTTTAATGTATCTATCGCTCTCTCATCCTCCCCTCTCTCCCTCCCTCTCTCACTCTCTCTCACCTCCCCCCATCTCCTTCTCTCCCCCCTCCTCTCTCTCTTTTTTTTTACGATCAGTGGAAACAGGAAGATGCTCGGTGTAGTCGGCATTTTGCTTCGTTCATCATTTCGTTTTTTTTATTTTTAAAATTTTAAACTTTGCTTTATGTAAACCCCCACCTCTCGCTCACTCGCACACTCTCTCCCCCTCCTCTCTCTCTCCTCTCTCAAGTCAAAATGTTATCACTCATTCACAATGCAGCCCGTTTCGTCGGTGCCACGCGCATTGATTGGTCGCGACATTGACTCCTCCTCGCGGCGCGCTAGCGGTCACGAATGCAGAGAGCGGTGGCACAGTGGTTAGCACGCTGAACACTCGTGCGAACCGAGTGACCCGAGATCGATTCTTAACCATTACTGCCTGGGCCTCCCCCCCCCCCCTTAGGTCGAATCAAATGAGTCCCTGGTGCGGTGTGTAAACATTGACACTGGGGAGACAAAGGCGGCCGGGCGTTGTGCTGGTCATCTCACCCCGTTATGTGCCGTGCCGGCCTTCATAGGTGCTCGCTAACAGCACTTGCCCCAACAGTCCGTTACAGGCTATACGGGGCATCTTTATCTTGGCGGTGGTGGTGGTGGTGATGATGTCAATGATTTTGCTGCGGGTGATTGTGCATCGTTAGCACAGCGTGACGAATCGTTCGCTGTACGCGAAGGCGATGGTAATCGAAGGTAGGGGTAATGGTAGGGGTAATGGTAGGGGTAATGGTAGGGGTAAAGGTAGGGGTAATGGTAGGGGTAATGGTAGGGGTAATGGTAGGGGTAAAGGTAGGGGTAAAGGTAGGGGTAATGGTAGGGGTAAAGGTAGGGGTAATGGTAGGGGTAATGGTAGGGGTAATGGTAGGGGTAATGGTAGGGGTAATGGTAGGGGTAATGATGAGGCCCAGGGCAATGCTCTGGTTAGGATGCGCCACGGTAACTCACCAAAGGCAAAGATGCCCCGTGTAGCCTTCAACAGACTTTTTGGGGTAAGTGCTGTCAGCGAGCACCTATGAAAGGCCGGAGTGGTATACGAGGGGGTGGGTGGCCAGCACCACGCCGTCTTTGTCTTCCTAGAGGCGATGTTTACACACCACATCAAGCAATATTTTGACGCTGAGTCGACCTGAGGGAAATCCCAGGACCGATTCAGATAATCGGCAATTGGTTTTGGCCGTGAGCAGGAATCGAACTCGGGTCGCCGGATTCGTAGCGCTACACGACCGCTACCCACACTTTAACTCATTGCAAGCATAACAACAACGGTATCGGATTGAGTTCATTTATTTTATTTCCTACACGGATGGCGATTCCCTTTAGCCAATTGCTGCCCGGAATATTTTACACGGGAGATCCGTGGTGTCGCGTGAGCACAGCAGCAGCAGCAGCAATAACAAAAGTTTAAAGAAAAAAAAATACGGCAAGGTGCAGACCTGCAATTCCTTTGACTCACTGCACTGCTAACGGAAGGGGCTTCCACCAGAGCAGTGGTTCTTAACCTTCACTGCAGCCTTGCAACTGCAGCCCTTTGGTTCTTCACTGCAGCCCTTTGGTTATCAATTGTTATGAATGTACAACGCCAATAAACACATTGAGTATGATGAAACAAAGTATGGGGCCGTCCATAAATGACGTCACGCACCTAGCAGGGGTGGGGGGGGGGGTCAGACATTTGTGACGATGTGTGACGAAAGGGGGGGGGGAGGTTTGAGAAATGCGACGTCGCATCAAAATGCGCAACTTTAAATAAATATAGACAACACGTTCTGCTTAATTAAATCGACTTTTTAATAAATGTTTTCTCCTGCAACATCAGAGTGCAGCGCCATACTAAAAACGCACTACAATGACAATAGTTTAAAGCGATTTGAAGCATGTTATATTTTGGGGGGGGGGCAGAGCTTTTTGACGTCATATTTAAGAAAGGGGGGTCTGACTTTTTGTGAGGTCGTGTGACTAAGGGGGGGGGGGGATAGAAGTGGGTCAAAAATCGTCCCAAATCGCGTGACGTCATTTATGGACGGCCCCTAACCTGTGACTTACATGCTCGTGCTGAATTTGTGTTTTCGATTATTTACCTTCTAAAAATAAGAAATATATCTGCCCGTGTCTCGATACCCCAAGAAAGGGGGTTGCGTGCACTGCAGGTGAACAATAATAATGATGATCATTTCGATTTAAAGCTTTCGTGACTGCAGGGATTCATCTTCTTGGTTCTTTCGGTAAAGTCACGTAGAAGGGAAATAATAAAATAATACAAATAAAACATCATAAAATAATTTTTTTTGGTTCTTTTCGGTAAAGTCACGTAGAAGGGAAATAATAAAATAATAAAAATAAAACAATAAAATAATATTTATATTAATAAAAATAAAACATAATAAAATAATATAAAATAATATTTTATAATGTTTTATTTAAATAAAAATAAAACAATAAAATAATATAAAATAATATTTTATAATGTTTTATTTAAATAACAATAAAACATAATAAAATAATATGAAATAATATTTTATTATGTTTTATTTTTATTATTTTATTATTTCCCTTCTACGTGACTTTACCAAAAGAACCAAAATGATAATAATGATGATGAACACGTAGAAGAACCACCGCGCTTGAGTGAGCTCCCGCGCGCCTCTCGTTCATTCATCCATCGCCACGTGGACGACGAAGGAAGCGTTGCGACCGACCGCACGTGACCTCTCGCGACAGCGTTTGCATGAGACCCGCTCTCGCTGCCAAACACCGGCGTCTTGAGTGGATCGTTTGATCCACAGGTCACGGGGTGGGGGGGGGCGAGGTGGGGTGTGGGTGCCGTTCCTTTGAGAGGGGGGGGGGGGTCGCAGTTCGCTTGGAACGTAGACCGACGGCTGAAGTTGCGCCTGATTTAGCTGCGCGAGTTTGCGGGCTAATTAGGCTGCTGCTGCTGCTTCTTCCAAGCTTGATCGTGCGTAACGGGAAGGGGTGGGGTAGGCGGCATCACCACCAAGGTGTTACAGCCTCGCGTCACTCTACACTACAATGCTGTACACTATACACTACTATACACTACACTACTATACACTACACTACTATACTATACACTACACTATACACTACTATACACTACACTATACACTACTATACACTAGGCTACTATACACTACACTACTATACACTACACTATACACTACTATACACTACCATACACTGTATTATACACTACTATACACTACACACTACTATACAGTACACGACTATAAACTACACTACTATACACTACATTATACACTACACTACTATACACTACACTACTATACACTACACTATACGCTACTATACACTACTATACACTACATTGCTGTACACTACACTATATACTACTATACAGTATACACTACTATACACGACACTACTATACACTACACTATACACTAGTATACACTACACTATTATACACTAAACTGTACACCACACTCTACACTACACTATACACTACACTCTTACAGACTCACGCCCCCTCGGTGTGGGACTATCTCTGTGTGCATCGGCAACATCAAAGGCACTCCGACTGCTTTCAAGAAACGTCTCAAGGAACATCTCAAGGAACATCTCAAGAAACGTCTCAAGGAACATCTCAAGGAACATCTCAAGAAACGTATCAAGGAACATCTCAAGGAACATCTCAAGGAACATCTCAAGGAACGTCTCAAGAAACGTCTCAAGGAACATCTCAAGAAACGTCTCAAGGAACATATCTGTCTGTGTCTGGGTCTCAGGGCTTTCGAGCAGCCCCTAAGCTCGGCTCCGCGCCTGTGAGTTGTTGACTTGTCTGCAACATCTGGCGCGCTATAAATGTCGTCATTAAATTTCGATTTAAAGCTTTCGTGACTGCAGGGATTCATATCCTTGGTTCTTTCGGTAAAGTCGCGTAGAAGGGAAATGATAAAATAATGAAAATAAAACATAATAAAATAAAATTCTCACGACGTTTCGGCCACAACGCAAGCAGCCGTCCTCAGGTGAAGACACAGAGCTGAGGATGGCTGCTTGCGTTGTGGCCGAAACGTCGTGAGAATTTTATTTAATTATGTTTTATTTTTTATTGTTTTATTATTTCCCTTCTACGCGACTTTACCGAAAGAACCAAGAAGATGATATTGTATTTTTATTATTTTATTATTTCCCTTCTACGCGACTTTACCGAAAGAACCAAGAAAAATGTCGTCTTCTTGGTTCTTTCGGTAAAGTCACGTAGAAGGAAAATATTAAAATAATAAAAATAAAACATAATAAAATAATTCTCACGACGTTTCGGCCACAATGCAAGCAGCCGTCCTCAGGTGGAGAACAGAGCTGAAGACGGCTGCTTGTGTTGTGGCCGAAACGTCGTGAGAATTATTTCATTATGTTTTACTTTTATTATTTTATTACTTCCCTTCTACGTGACTTTGCCGAAAGAACCAAGAAGATGATGTTGTATTTTTATTATTTCATTATTTCCCTTCTACGTGACTTTACCGAAAGAACCAAGAAGATGATGTTGTATTTTTATTATTTTATTATTTCCCTTCTACGCGACTTTACCGAAAGAACCAAGAAAAATTTCGTGATTATTATCATCATCAAAACGAGGACTTCTTTCACACGTGCCAGCTACGTTTTGCGCTCACAGCTTACCAATCCGTTCGCGTAATCCCTCCCTCCCCTCCCGACTCCCCCCCCCACCGCCTGCTTAAATAAAGGGCGTGATTGATTAGAGCGGCTCACAAACGCTCACTTCGGAAATCAATTTGTGTGAAATGTCATGGCTTAACACTCCAAAGACAAAGATCACCCCCACCCCTCCACCGTGTAGCCTCAACAGACTGTTGGGGCAAGTGCCTATGAAGGCCGGCACAGCACACGAGAGGGTGGGTACGCAGCACTACGCCCGGCCGCCTTTGTCTTTCCACTGGCGATGTTTACAGACCGCACCAGGTCCTGTCAGGGCAGATCTAATGGGGCTCTGTGCTTGTGGATATACTTGAGGCTATGGGTCTTCGTGTGATTGCGTGAGTCGCTGGGTTAGTCTTACATGTCTATGGGCCTCGATGTAAGCCAATGCATTTCGATGACATTTGATGGGTTTCTATATTAAGCCTATGCGACTCTATTCAAGTGTATTAACCTGTATGTAAGTCTATGCAACTCTATGAGTCTCTCTGTAATTCAATGGTGACCTGCAAGGCACCGTGTTTTTGGATCACAACTTAGTATATGGGTCTCTGTGTGGGTTACTGGTGACCATTACAACACATTCCTGCGGAGGGAGCTGGTAGGAACGTCGGGTTGCTCGGTCAATGGCCTGCAGGGTCAACGGCGGCGTGGTGTATTCCGCAAATATGGCCGACTGTGAGGGCGGGCACAAGCTGGCGTGAGTAGGTTAAACGTTGAGTTTTATAAGGGCACCACGGGGTGACCAGCCCCTCCCCACCCAGCCCCACCCCTCCCACCCCCCAACCAGCCCCTCCCCACCCAGCCCCTCCCCACCCTCCCCTCCCCACCCAGCCCCACCCTCCCCACCCAGCCCCTCCCCACCCTCCCTGCACGACGGACACAATAATCTCCTGTGGGCTGGTGTAACCAGGAGGTTCCTACCAGTATAACGCAATCATCTTCACTAACCTGCCCTTAAAACAACCCTAGCCCACCATCATCCTGCTACTGCTACTCCCTAACCCTCAGCAACGACCAGGTATACCCAACCCCTATCACTACCCCTATAACTACCCCTATCACTACCCCTATAACTACCCATACCCCTATCATGACCCCAACCCCTATCACTACCCCAACCCCTATCATTACCCCTATCACTACCACAACCCCTATCACTAACCCTATCACTAGCCTATTACTACTCCAACCCCTATCACTAGCCCAACCCCTATCCCTACCCCAACCCCTATCACTACTCCACCCCTATCACTACCCCAACCACTATCACTACCCCAACCCCTATCATTACCCCTATCATTACCTCAACCCCTATCACTACCCCAACCCCTATCACTACCCCAACCCCTAACACTACCCCAAACCCCTATCACTACCCCAACCCCTATCACTACCCCAACCCTATCACTACCCCAAACCCCTATCACTACCCCAACCCTATCACTACCCCAACCCTATCACTACCCCTACCCCTATCACTACCCCTACCCCTATCACTACCCCAACCCCTATCACTACCCCATCCCCTATCACTACCCCAACCCCTATCACTACCCCAACCCCTATCACTACCACTACCCCTATCACTACCCCAACCCCTATCACTACCACAACCCCTATCACTAACCCTATCACTACCCCAACCCCTATCACTACCCCAACCCCTATCACTACCACAACCCCTATCACTAACCCTATAACTACCCCAACCCCTATCACTACCCCAACCCTATCACTACCCCAACCCCTATCACTACCCCAACCCTTATCACTACCCCAACCCCTATCACTACCCCAACCCCTATCACTACCCCAACCCCTATCACTACCCCTACCCCTATCCCTACCCCTATCACTACCCCAACCCCTATCACTACCCCTATCACTACCCCTACCCCTATCCCTACCCCTATCACTACCCCAACCCCTATCACGACCCCTACCCCTATCACTACCCCAACCCCTATCACTACCACTACCCCTATCACTACCCCAACCCCTATCACTACCCCAACCCCTATCACGACCCCTACCCCAGCCCCCCATTAACCACTTCCGACTGTCCTCCTTACTGTCACCACCATAACTACACCACCCCACTCTTTATCTCAAATCGCTCTCATCTCATGCACAATTTTCTAATTATTGTTAAGCGCCTTGCTCTTAGGCGCTATCCAAATCTATATGCTGTGAGATTAAGTCACTGCACCGCACTGAAGAAACCCCAATTTTCAACCACGGGCAGTGGCTAAAACCCGGATCCGAGCCCAGGATTCAAGCGGTTCTGGGACCTCAGCAGCTCTGATCCCCGTGTCACGCGGCCGCCTTCACTGCCGTTATCACGAGCCAACGCAGAGCTCAGCACACACACCGCATCTTCCCACGGTATTCAGCGCCTCTAGGTGAGACCCTGAACATGCCCATTCACTACGAAAATCAATAAAAGTCACGACCGCCTATGCGCTAAGATCATAGCTTCCGCGACCAACCACAGCTCCTCGCCTCTCTCTCCGTCGGAATACGCGCGTCCGTGTTTTCGTGTTGATTACACTGGTCAACATACTTTTTCTGGTATAAGGTATTCCAACGGTTTTGAGGTAATTTTGGGGTGCTGATTCCAAATCTAGCATCAGTTTTTGTCTATCACATCAGGTATTTAAGATATCAAATATTGCATTTTCAATAAAAACTGCAGAAGAAAAATATTAAATAAATGTGGATATCTAAATAAAATAATATTATAAACACACTTTCCTAAAAATACAGCACCATATTTTAACACTAAAGCAGTCACTGACTCGCAACAACTTGCAATCATAAGTGACAGAGTTAATTGCGGGTACAATCAATGAAAATGGGGTATGCCGATAGCATAAAAATGATGTGATAGAGCAAATCTGAGATCATATTTTGAATCAACACCCTGAAATGAGTCTAAATCAGCTGCAAAAGTCCAGGCCAGAAAAAAAATGTTTTTTGTTTTGTTGACCAGTGTTATTAAACTAAACTATAAACAATTTCGATTTAAAGCTTTCGTGACTGCAGGGATTCATCTTCTTGGTTCTTTCTGTAAAGTCACGTAGAAGGGAAGTAATAATATAATAAAAATAAAACATAATAAAATTATTCTTACGACGTTTCGGCCACAACGCAAGCAGCCGTTGTGGCCGAAACTGCGACATGGCTGTCGCAGTTGACGGCTCAGCGAAGCGGCTTCTCGTCGTGTCGAAATGTACAGCAGCCCAATACTCTGAACGCGTGGACGTTGACTCTTAATGTTGACGGAAACGCCGGAGGAACCGGGGAAAATCCACTCGACCACGGGGGGAGAGAGAGAGAGAGACACGCAAACTCCACAAATACAGCACGTGTCAGGGTCGGGATCGATTGATAGACGACGTTTTGGCCAATTTATCTTATTCAGAGCACGTGGTGGTGGTGGTGGTGGTGGCTACGCACGTGGCTTGCTGGAGGCAGCAAGCTAGGGTTGGCGGATCACCGCATGATTCCCTTGGGCTTCGAGGAGGAGGCGCACCCCGTGACTCACCAGTAGAAGGCGGTGCAGCAACAATGTGGACTCCCACCTGTACTGGCTGTAAGGCATAGAGTGTTTCTCCCTCGCACTGGGAAGACAAAGGCGGCTGGGCGTAGTGCTGGGTACCCACCCTCTCGTGTGCCGTGCCGGCCTTCATAGGCACTTGCCCCAACAGTCTGCTAAGGTTTTAATTTTCGATTTAAAGCTTTCGTGACTGCAGGGATTCATCTTGTTGGTTCTTTCGGTAAAGTCACGTAGAATTGAAATAATACAATAATACAAATAAAACATAATAAAATTATTCTCACGAATTATTTTATTATGTTTTACTGCAGCTACATACTATTAACACTCCTTCCCTTTATTAATGCTACCCCTATCCCCTCCCTTTGATGCTGCTAATCCTGCATAATGCACGGGCATAATGACTTTAAACCCCTCGCCAAACCTCCTACGCATTTCAAAAGTAGTACTAATCGCATATCTGAATTTCCCATAAATATGCTAAATTCCTCTTGATATGCAAATTATTTTGTCCAGGCGCTCTTCCCCCCTCCATCCCAGCTTAAATAGTCGCTCCAAGCCTGGGGCTTGTCATTCAGACTGTCTCCTCGACAGACCTGTTCTCCAACTGAGGACGGCTACTTGCGTTGTGGCCGAAACGTCGTGAGAATTATTTTCTTATGTTTTATTTTTATTATTTTATTATTTCAATTCTACGTGACTTTACCGAAAGTCTGCTAAGGCTACACGGTGGAGGGGTGGGGGGTGGTCTTTGTCTTTGGAGTGTTAAGCCAAGACATTTCACACAAATTTATTTCCGAAGTGAGGGTTTGCGAGCCGCTTCTCCGACTGGTTCCGATTTCGTCACACGTGTAGTGAGCACTCGTAATGAATTGGCCCGAAACACCTTCGCACATAGAGGACCGCAGAGCCTGGACAATTGTTGGTAGCGCTGGTTCTGCCGCGCGTGCCTGGCGCCTCATCGCGCCTCTGAATTGTCATCGCTCTCTCTCGTTGAGAGTGATGTGTGTGCCCTACGCATGTTGAACTTCTTTTGCGCCGCACGTAGCCAAACTGATGGGCGAATACTGTTCAGTGGCAGAGCATTTCAAGTTAAAATCGCAGGATTGATGTTCGTATCATGATTGTAATGAGCATCGCGCAGGAAAATTTGGACATGACCGTCCGTCCATCATTCCGGATGTGACGTCCAGCCAGCCAGTCAAACTTTAAAAAAAAATCGAATAGAGTATGGAGTATGAAAGTAAGTGCCATCTTCATAGCGCGTAAAAAGAGGGGCCATGGCTCGAAACGTCGCGTGTGTAATGTATTTCCATTGCTACGGCCACACGGTGTTTACTGACAAACGTATCGATGTGTGTGTGCGTGCTTTAAATCGTTGCGTATCTGTTTGTGTCGCAGGTTACGTATTGATTTGTTTGCTTCAGCCATCGATTAGCCTTTCCCGGAATACGAAGTCTGGCCGGTCGGCCGAGAGGTTAGCCAGCCTGCTGGCCAGGCAGACAAGCAGGCAGGCAGGCAGGTCAGGCAGGTAGGTAGGTAAGTAGGCAGGCCAGGCAGGCAGGTAGGTAGGTAGGTAGGCAGGTAGGTAGGTAGGCCAGGCAGGCAGGCAGGTAGGTAGGTAGGTAGGTAGGCCAGGCAGGCAGGCAGGTAGGTAGGTAGGTAGGCCAGGCAGGCAGGCAGGCAGACAGGCCAGGCAGGCAGGTAGACAGGCAGGCCAGGCAGGCAGGCCAGGCAGGCAGGTGAGGCAGGCAGGCCAGGTAGGCAGGCCAGGTAGGCAGGCAGGCAGTCCATGCAGGCCAGGCATGCAGGCCAGGCAGGCAGGCCAGGTAGGCAGGTAGGTAGGTAGGTAGGCCAGGCAGGCAGGCAGCCAGGCAGGTAGGCAGGTAGGTAGGTAGGTAGGCCAGGCAGGCAGGCAGGCAGGTAGGTAGGTAGGTAGGCCAGGCAGGCAGGCAGGTAGGTAGGTAGGTAGGCCAGGCAGGCAGGCAGGCAGGTAGGTAGGTAGGTAGGCCAGGCAGGCAGGCAGGTAGGTAGTTAGGCCAGGCAGGCAGGCAGGTAGGTAGGCCAGGCAGGCAGGTAGGTAGGTAGGCCAGGCAGGCAGGCAGGCAGGCAGGCAGACAGGCCAGGCAGGCAGGCAGACAGGCAGGCAGGCAGGCAGGCCAGGCAGGCAGGCCAGGCAGGCAGGCCAGGTAGGCAGGCCAGGTAGGCAGGCAGGCAGTCCAGGCAGGCCAGGTAGGCAGGCCAGGCAGGCAGGCCAGGTAGGCAGGCAGGCAGTCCAGGCAGGCCAGGCAGGCAGGCAGGCCAGGCAGGCAGGCAGGCCAGGCAGGCAGGCCAGGTAGGCAGGCAGGCAGTCCAGGCAGGCCAGGCAGGCAGGCAGGCAGGCAGGTCAGGTAGGCAGGCAGGCAGGCAGGCAGGCCAGGCAGGCAGGCCAGGCAGGCAGGCCAGGTAGGCAGGCAGGCAGTCCAGGCAGGCCAGGCAGGCCAGGCAGGCAGGCCAGGCAGGCAGGCCAGGTAGGCGGGCAGGCAGTCCAGGCAGGCCAGGCAGGCCAGACAGGCCAGACAGGCAGGCAAGCCACCAGCCAGCCCACGTGACGTGTCGACGGACTGGGGCCGGCAGGTCACGTGGTTCTTCTTCAGGCATGGGGCTCTGTTGGTCCAATCCCACCCGTCGAGCTGGAATTGTTCTCAGAATCGGAATCTGTATTTATACTGGAGGAATCCGATGAGCGATGAAGCTCTTTTTTCACACATGTTCAGTATTCTATTGTCCATTGGGGTGTCACGGTGACTAGGAGATGTTAACTACCTCGCCTGGCATACAGGAGGTCGTGGGTTCGATCCCCACCCTGACGCCTGCTGCATATTTTCGGGTCGCCGATTTCGTAGCGCAGCGCGCTGACCACCAGCTCCCCACAGCAGAGACGAAGACCCCCCCCCCGTGTATTCTACACAGGCTGTTGGGGCACCCGCGGCCGCCTTTGTCTCCCCCCAGTAGTGATGTTTACACATTTAAGTCGACCTTTGGGAGGCCCAAAACCGCTTTAGACATTGGCCACTGTTGTTGGTCGTGAGCTGCAATTGAACTCTGGTCGCCGGGTGAGTGCAGTGCGCGCTAACCGCTGCGCCACCGCTCCCCACCACCCCGACAAAACATGCACGCGTGCGATGGTGTACCCAGACACGTGCAAAGACAAAGATCCCCCGTACAGCATTGTAACAGACTTTTGGGGCAAGTGCTGTTAGCGAGCACCTACGAAGGCCGGCACGGCACACGAGGGGGGTGTGTGTGGCCAGCACCACGCCCGACCGCCTTTCTCTCCCTCGCGGCGATGTTTTACACACCGCAACAGGTACTCATTTGAGGCTGAGTCGACCTAGGGGAGGCCCGGGACCGGTGTAGCCAATCTTCACTTTGTGTTGGCCGTGAGCGGGAATCAAACTCGGGGGTAGCCCGGGTTCGTAGCGCAGTGTAGCGCCAACCGCGACGCTCCCTAATCCCCACGTGCGCACGAACAAAGACGCACAGACACACAAAGACAGACGCAGGCCCCCCTCCCACCCCCCGCGTCTGTGTTGAACCCATTGTACACGGCGACACGAATTGAATTGTGTTTGGGCTCCAAAGGTTCTGTTTACAAACCCATGCGGGCACGTCAATAGAATCACGGGCGCGAGGCAGAGAGAGAGAGGGAGGGAGGGCAAGTGCTAAGACATTGGCGCGCAGAAGCGAACGCATCAGCAGCAAGACTACAATTCGCCTAATGCACACATTCGACCCTCCAACATTAAATGTAAAATATATATCGATGTATAAATCTGCCGTCAAGCCAGCCCACATTGCATGGGAGTGAACATTGTCAGCAGCATTTTGGTTGAATACACGGCGGAATTTCTGGACTGGTTTCGACATTCGATGTCTCATCAGCAGCGTCAGGCTCGCTGACTTGCTTTAATGAACCGATGCTCGTAGATTTATCTTCATATCAGTATCAATTTTTGCCATCATCATTATTTCCTGCACGGTCGTCATCATCATCACACCTTCATTGTTTTCCGTATGCTCATCATCACTACCACCACCACCACCACCATTGTTTTCAGAATGATCGCCATCATCAACACTGCCAGCATCATCATTATATTCACCACCATTATTATCATCATCAGAGGACTGGATTTAGCTCATATACATTTCTACATGATAAGCCACTTTGTTGAGCTCTCATTTGTGGTCAGGTAATTTCTGAAAAAGAGCTACACAGCTCAGTGGGCCTTACCTGGTAAAATAAAATCAAACAGTTTTAGTTTAGCCTCACCACTACAACCACACCAGCACACCGCATTAGCACGGTTGGTTCCGTACGGTGCGAAAGAAGTTCAACATCCATGCATCCACATTGCCATGGCAATGAACTACATTATAATCAGCACCACCATCATCATTAACACCACGATCGCAGCCACCGTCATCATAATTATCACCATCACCGTAATCTCATTGTCATCGTCAACTCCACCACGATCACAACCTCACCACCATTATCATTATTACCACGATCACCACGACCATCACCATTTTCTTCACCATCACAACCACCACCACCACAACCAACACACCACCATCATCATCATGGTCACCGTGATCTCATCAAAGACCCGACATCACCACCATCGCTGCCTTTATATCTCAAACATATTTCCACTCCATCTCTCTGTCCTCTCTCTACGCGCTGTAAAGAAGGGGCATTGTCCGAAACGTCACCTATCATTTACTTGTTCTTGTCGAGGCCACACGTACACACACGTGGTGTTATTGACGAATGCGTTGAGTTGTTGTGTGGACAATCAAGAAGAACGACCAGGCCACGAATAAACGACTTTGAAATGAAAGGACTCAGGCGGATGTGACTGCGCGTATCGTGGACTGAAAATAAAACGAACGCACGGCTTCCGGAGAAGCTGCCGTTGAAAGAAAACTGTTCGAAGTGATAAAGTCAAGAGAGCTTAGCCTGCTACGGTCACATCGTGAGAACAAAAACGTGGAACTTGTTTGCAAGAGCAGATTCTGCGAGGCACAATACCCCGTTGAACGTGCGTTAGGAAGACCGAGGGTGACGATGGGAGGATGACATCAAAGCATGGACGAGGCTCACGCTGGAGCAGACAATGCGGACGGCAGAAGACAAAATCGGGTGGCGAAGGATTGCCAAGCGTGTGTCTGTGTGTTATTTCCAACTGCGCCGCTGCTACAATCGTGCTCACGACTTACTTCGCGACATCGTCCGTGACAGCCGGCCCTCCCTAATTGGCACCGCTAATGATTGCGTCCTTGGGCGAGCACCTCGGAGGAACATTTCGCGAAATGCGAACGAATCTCCCGGGATCCTGCCCGGTCTGCCGCTCAAGGAGGGCATCTCGGCTGGCAGCGTTTAAGAAGGCCCTTGGGGCACCCGTTGCAGACAGAGAGGGGTGGTGAGGAACCTGCTACTTACGCGCGAGGCCAAACACAGTATTCGCTTTACATTATGAGACCTGCTTTGCTTACCCCCGAGCTCTCAATACTCTGATGGTGCGTTGTCTTTGAGTTGTGCGCCTTTTGGCGTCATCTGGTCCAACACCATGTGGCTCTTTGAAAAGCTGTCTCGGGTGTGGTGCAATCAATTTCAAGGACAGTGCACATGAAGTACCGTTGATGACTCTTGGACACCGTTGGTGAGGCACACGTTTTTATTCCGTACAAGTAGTCACAACTGTGGACATACAATACTAGAGGGGGTATCGGCCCACTCACCCGGCTAGCTGGGAATACACTGCTAGCTATCTCTGACCTACCTCCTAGTCCTCCACTAACGGGCTAGGGGAGGCTGTCTGGCCCGACACTGGTAAGTCGGGCTACGGTACCCGGAGTCCCAGAGCACTAGCTCTGGTTCTCGGGACCACGCCGCTGGCTCGGTCCTGCGCGGCCCTGACAAGGGCGGCGTCCCAGGGGAGTCCAGGGCTCTAGCTAGACGATCTTCGGTCTTCAAGAGTTTACTTAAAACATTCTGCCCCGAGCCCTCTGACACATCCCCCTTTATACTCCACCCCCGCTGAGGGGTGGGGCCCGGGCTGCCTGGTGCGGACGTCGTTGAGAGCACCCCCCCCCCGTGCACTCACGTAGCCCCACCCACTGTGTTTGTTTCCCATAAGCTGCCATGCATAACGGCTCTCTCTCTAACACCCCTACACATACATTATACTGGTAGGAACCTCTGGTTACACCAGCCCACAGGGGATTATTGTGTCCGTCCGTCGTGCAGGGAGGGGCTGGGTGGGGAGGGAGGGGCTGGGTGGGGAGGGGAGGGTGGGGAGGGGCTGGGTGGGGAGGGTGGGGCTGGGTGGGGAGGGTGGGAAGCGGCTGGGTGGGGAGGGTGGGAAGCGGCTGGGTGGGGAGGGTGGGGCTGGGTGGGGGGTGGGAGGAGTGGGGCTGGGTGCGGAGGGGCTGGTCACCCCGTGGTGCCCTTATAAAACTCAACGTTTAACCTACTCACGCCGGCTTGTGCCCGCCCTCACAGTCGGGCATATTTGCGGAATACACCACGCCGCCGTTGACCCTGGCCATTGACCGAGCAACCCAACGTTCCAACCAGCTCCCTCCGCAGGAATGTGTTTGGAGTTGTCTTTTTTGTTTGCATTTTGAGCGCAAGTGTTGTGGTTAATGCAAACACGTGTCACTTGCAAGGGCACCTGACATGGGTGTCGAGTCCACGAGTAGGAGCCGAGCCTCTGGCTCGCCAGGTAGTGGCGATGCCAGTAAACGTGTGCTCAATGCCGTCCGTTCCATCCGTACGGGGATGGAGTGTTGTTGCGTCTACCCGGTTTCCTCCAGGGCAAACTTCTTCAGATTAAAAACAAAAACTCAACGCATTAGGACACTCCTGAAAAATAGTCTTACAAGGCAGTGTGGTTCTCCTGGAAAAAATAAACAAATTTGCATTATTATTATTATGGGTACGTACGGATCATATGTCGTCGTTTGTGATTTCCCGCCAGAAGGTTTTTATTTTTCTGGAAGTGGTGACGCTATGTTGGTTAGATGTTATCTCCCTCACCTGCTATACAGGAGGTCGTGTGTTCGATCACGACCCTGATGCCTGCTGCTGTATATTTGAAGTTTGCATGTTTCTCTCCCCGTGGTCGCGTGGATTTTTCTCCGGCTCCTCCCGTTTTTCCCCCCTTCCACATTCAGAATCAAAATCACGCGTTTAAAGTATTCCATCTCCTGCTATAAATTCACACGCGATAGGCCATTTCGTTGACCCATCATTTGCGATAGCCAGGTAGCATATTTTAAAAAGAGCTACATGTGTTTATGGACGTGCCGTCTGGTTCCTCAACTGGGGTTGAGAAACGATTTGTCCAGCACACTCGGTAAATCATTTACCCATGCCTCGCATCGGGACGCTTCGAGACTCAAACACCGTAACCAATAAACCCACGCTCGTGCGAGCCCAAACGCAGCGCTCTCTCACTCCGGCGCGGACACAAAGACGGACGGACGTGCAGCGAGAAGGTGGGTGTCTAGAAGTGGAGTTGCAGCGATGGAGAGTTGGTTTGGGGAAGCGGCGTTGTAGTGGTTAGCAAGCGCACTGCACTGTGGAATCCCCCCGCCTGCCTCTACCCACTCACCACACTGCAGGTCATCTCACTTCTCTCTCTGCTTCCGGCCTCGCATCGCTCCACTGCGGATTTTCCTCCCACCATCATCATCATCACCGTCTTTTGTTCGTCCAAGCACTTACGATGAATACAACTCTTATCTGATACAACGTTGACTGCGCCGCACGACCCCAGTTCGATTTCCACTTACGACCCGTAACAGTTGCGAAATATCTGAACATGTGCCGGGCCATCCCGTAGGTCGACTCAGCCTTCAGTGAAACTTCAGCACTGGGGAGACAGAGGCGACCGGGCGTGGTGCTGGTCACCCACCCCCATCGGATGCCATTCACGGGTGCTACTCGCTAACAGCACTTGCCCACAACAGGCTGTTGAAGGCTATACGGGGGATCTTTGTCTTGAAAGCGATATGGCGATTTCGAGTAGTTCACCAGCTCGTATCGATGTTCATGGTTAATGGGCTGATTACATATTGACCTGTGGGCGCCTCAATGTTGAGATTGTAATTGTTTGAAGCAAGTTTAACTCTGCTGATGAGACGCTGAATGGTGAAACCCGGACAGAAATTACCTGCGGTGCTGAGACAATGTTGGAGAAATGATGCACTATCCAGCAAGGGACGTTGGGCTGATGGGATGTGTCAAATACTTGTTTTTTTTACTTCTCAAAATGTCAAACGGCCAGCCACAAATAGCGCAGTCAACGTTGTATTAGATGAGAGTTATATTCATCGTAAGAGCTTGAGCGGACAAAATACGGTGATGATGTCCTGCAGTGTGGTGAGTGGGTGAATGGGTGGGTGAGTGTGTAGTTGTGACCTACAGTGTGGTGAGTGGGTGAGTGAATAGGTTAGTGAGTGGGTGAGTGGACATCAAGGAGATGAGTGAGTGTGTTGTTGTGACCTGCAGTGTGCGAGTGGATGAGTGAGTGTGTTGTTGTGACCTGCAGTGTGGTGAGTGGATGAGTGAGTGAGTGGATGAGTGAGTGTGTTGTTGTGACCTGCAGTGTGGTGAGTGGATGAGTGAGTGAGTGGATGAGTGAGTGTGTTGTTGTGACCTGCGGTGTGGTGAGTGAGTGGATGAGTGAGTGTGTTGTTGTGACCTGCAGTGTGGTGAGTGAGTGGGTGGATGAGTTGAGAATGATGATGATGATGATACAGAGGCAATGTAGACTCTGGCTTCTCCACTGCTGGATGAAGGGAGATCAGCGATTTGGGGCCGTGCCTTCGTGACCGCTGTTTGTTAACTCTGGAGGCGGACGCGAGTCTGTTATTTGACTGCGTGTCGCCTTTGTAAATAACAACGGAGCGAGGCGTGCGTGTGTTTGCCTAACGGGGTGCAGGGTATTTGTTTAGGAATTGGGTACGTGTGTGTGTGCACGGGTCACGGCCAATAGCAGTGATGATTATCTGAACCGCTGCTTGGCCTCCCCTAGGTCGACTCAGCCTCAAATCAGTACCTGGATGCGATGCGTAAAAACATCGCCACTCGGGAGACAAAGGCGGCCGGGCGTGGTGCTGGCCACCTACCTCCTCCTGTGTTGTTGCGGCCTTCATAGGTGCTCGCAAACAGCACTTGCCCTTAAAGTCTATTAAGGCTTTCATCTCCTTGGTTCTTTCGGTAAAGTCACGTAGAAGGGAAATAATAAAATAATAAAACATAATAAAATACAATTCTCACGACGTTTCGGCCACAACGCAAGCAGCCATCCTCAGGTGAAGAACAGGTCTGTCGGAAAGACAGCGTGACTTTACCGAAAGAACCAAGTAGATTAATCCCTGCAGTCACGAAAGCTTTAAATCGAAATCTATTAAGGCTATATGGGGGGATCTTTGTCTCGCGCGTGTGTGCCACGGTGGTACGGCAGGGAGTCCATGCAGTGCATCTGCCAGTCCATCGCAATCAACCCACGGCTACTTTGATCTGCCCCGCGACCTCCCTGCCAGCAGCGAGCCACTGCCAACGCAGTATCACCGTGTGACGACGCATGCTCTTAGTTCTTTCGGTAAAGTCACGTAGGTAAAAAAATGAAATTAAAATTAATAAAAAATAAAATAATAAAAAAAAATCACGACGTTTCGGAGGCAACACAAGTCTCCGTCATCAGGTGAGACCGTCACAGCCAGATTTGCTGCGTCAAGTGAGGCAGGGATTCAAGATGCAAGCTCTTAAATACAAGTTCAGGAGGAGAGGAGGGAGGAGCTTATCAGAATGTGGTAGCCAATGAATGGAACGTATCGGGAGGGGGGGGGCGGGGCTAAAAGAGGGGACGCATGTTCGTGAGAGTTTACCCAGCGGTCCGCGACTCAGCGGACGCAGCCTCCGTCCGTCTTCGAAACGCATTGATCAAGAACGGCGTTTTTCAATTAGAGCATCGATCGAACCGCTTGCTTGTCCTTGTGAAAGAAAAAGCAGCTCGGCTCAATGGGCCTTAGCCGCTGGAATCAAGTCCCGAGTCTGATCTATTACGATGCTGGAACTCCCCTGTTAGATGTGACATCGCGGGGAGATACGTCGGTACGGTCACTGTCAGTCGAGCAGCAGGTTGCGTGTTGCCTCGCCAGTGTGGAAGAGTAGGCCAAATATCCTCCAGAGAAGCTGGCCTGATTTCCCTCTAGGTCAGTGGTTCTTAACCAGCGCCTGGGGGTGCGAGACGTGCATGATTTGTTTTTAAGGTGAATACTCGAAAAGCCCAATTAGGCACGGACAAGTGAGTACAATTGAACACGGAGGAGGCTTTCGCGACCAATATCATCCATGATACAGAGTTTTTTTGGGGGAGGGTTAGATCGCGTAAATATATAAATGTGTCGTTAACCCAGCCACCACCCGACACAGCCAATTAGTAAGGGTTGTCACGTAAACAGAACGTGCCAATTCGTCACCAGTACAGCAACACCGGTTTGTTGGAGAGCAAAGCGACATTTACAATCTGAGTACGACGTTTCGCCAGTTATTACAACTAGCTTCATCAGGCTAGTTGTAATTATGTGGCTGTCGTCTGATGAAGCTACTTGTAATTACTGGCGAAACATCGTACTCAGGTTGTAAATGTTGTGGCTTTGCTCTCCCACACACCGGTTAGTGCTGTACTAGTGACGAATTGGCATGTTCTGTTTACGTGACAATCCTTACTAGTTGGCTGTGTCGGGTGGTAGCGGGGTTAACGACACATTGGGGGTTGGGGATCTTTGCCTTTATCTTCGTTTGTGACCGTCGATCAGTGGTAGACGGCGGTTGACGTTCGCTGCCCCATCGAAGGCGTTTGACAGGGTCTTAGTTCGTACAGGGAAACGTTCACGATCACAATCATCGGAAGATTAGTAATTCGATGAGCCGCGAATGCCCTCGTTCCGCGACGTTTCCTCTACGCCTGTCCCCTCGAGCATCTCCACCGCAACGCGCAACATTGCGTCCTCCGCCCTGCAGGCATCCGCAATGGAGGCGTCGGGAACGACCTCGTGGCCCGTCAGCACACGAGCGCCGACGCAGAACTCTCGGCGCCTGCCCCGCTCGGACGGAGGAGGGTCCCTCCCCGGCAGCGGGGCCCGGTCCCCCCAGGGAGCCTTGCGGACCCCGTGTCGCGGCGCCAAGGGGACCCACGACGGCCCCGTGCAGGCCGCCAGACTCCGGGAGAGGCTCCTGCAGAGCCGAGCGGAGAAGAGGTAAAGATACAAATTTCGATTTAAAGCTTTCGTGACTGCAGGGATTCATCTTCTTGGTTCTTTCGGTAAAGTCACGTAGAAGGGAAGTAATAAAATAATAAAAATAAAACATAATAAAATAATTCTCACGACGTTTCGGCCACAACGCAAGCAGCCGTCCTCAGGTGAAAACCAGGTCTGTCGAGGCGACAGCGTCTGAATTAGACGCGTCTGAATGAGACGCTGTCGTGAATTTCCCCCCCCAAAATTTTACACTTTTTAGGAAAAAAAAATGATATTTAATTACCAATTGCTTAATGGTGGCAGGCAATCATCTGCCCCATAGGTGGCAGCCATCTCAAGCCAGATGACGAGAGGACTCTAGCCGCCACGCATATAAAGGATTTATAGTGAAAAACTTTGTTTTTACGGGTAAATTTTTTGGAGTCTGCGTGTCTCTCTTTCTCTCACTCGCTCTCCCCGTGGTCGCGTGGATTTTTCTCCCGGTCCCTCTGGGTTGTCCCTCCACGTTTGAAATCAACGTCACTCGTTTCGAGGTATTCGGCTGCTGCTATAAATCTCCACGCGATAAGCCACTTCGCTGAGCTATCATTTGTGGCCAGGTCGCTTCTGAAAAATAACTACACAGCTCAGTGAGCCTTACCTGGTAAAATAATATAATTTTTAAATTTTTTTTATTTTACTTTTATTAATTTAATTTTTTTACCTACGTGACTTTACCGAAAAAACCTAAGAATATGAATCCTTGCAGTCACGAAAGCTTCAAATCTAGAAATAATATAATAGTTTACAAACTTGATTTGAAGCTTTCGTGACTGCAGGAATTACTCTTTGGTTCTTCCGGTAAAGTGACGTAGAAAGAAAATAAATTAAATAATAGAGTACGACGTTTCGATTGCAACACAAGAAACCGTCATCAGGTAGAACTAAATTTGAGAGAGAGACAAAACACAGACACGGAGACACACAGACAGACACACAAGCAGAGAGAGACAACACAGAGACACACAGAGACACACAACATAGACACACAGAGACGCAATGCCTCTGTGTCGAGGCCTTAAATAGAGAGAGAGGTGGGTCTATTTTATTTATTTTCTTTCTACGTGACTTTACCGAAAGAACCAAAAAGTAAAATAGTTTTTACTTAAATTAGTTAGAGAGCCAGTGGAAAACCACCCGTGCCGTGCTGGCCCCGTGCCGGCACAGGTCAGATGCGCAAGTGGAAATTGATCAAATGTCGAGTATATTCGTCTAAAAAAAAGTTCACCGATTGCATCACATCCACCCACGCGCACCCTCTCTCGCCGTTGGACATGAACCGTCTAAATACGCGAACCTGCACGTCTCTCACTTCGAGAGGAAGGTATCACCGTGTCGGTCTTGTTTGGATGCCGCCAGCTGGTCGATAGGATTAAGTGGGGTCAAGAAGCCCTGTTAGCCCGAGCGTGGACAGCGCTTTGGTTGTCACCCGTGCCAAGCACCACCCTGCTTAGTTTTCACGAGATTTGCCACGTTCAGGGTGATCTTGTCACAGTCCACTTCCCATCGAGGGGTTTGTTTTTTAAGCGCAAAAAATTAACCCGCAAAAACAAAGTTTTTCACTATAAATCCTTTATATGCATGGCATCGGTTTTATTTTATTATTCATTTCTGTTTTTCTTGAGTAGGAGTTTCATTTTTATCACATTGGTATTTTAAATTAAATATGAAAATTTTTTTTCCTAAAAAGTGGAAAATTTTGGAAAAATTTTTTCACGAAAATAAATTGTCACGCACAACGAGTCTGTGTGCAAAATGTCAGCTCGATTGGATTACGGGAAGTGGGTTAAAAAACGACCGAAAGATTTGCACGGACGTAAGCACGCAAGCAAGTGAACTTAATATAAAGGATTCAAAAAGGGGAGCTCTTGAAAGGCGCCCCGTGCTCTCCCTCCGATCCACTCTGCGACACGCACCAGACATCCGTTTCCGAAAGGTCCATTTGTGACCAAATCTCCGCCGTGGAGGCCAGTGTTTCGATTTAAAGCTTTCGTGACTGCAGGGATTCATCTTCTTGGTTCTTTCGGTAAAGTCACGTAGAAGGGAAATATAAAGTAATACAAATATTTTTTTAAATTATATTATTATATAATATTATTTTATTATATTATTGTATAATGTTTTATTTTTATTATTTTATTATTTTCCTTCTACGTGGCTTTACCGAAAGAACCAAGAAGATGAGGCCAGTGTTGACAACGTGAACTGGCTGAGCCGTCGCTGGGCTGCTTTGTCGCTGAGAAGGGAAGTGTGGGATACATTCAGGTACTGTATGGGGAATTGCATTTGTGTGTGTGCCTGTGCCGAGTGGTGAGCAGTGGCGTAGTGGGTTTGCGCGCTGCGCTACGAACCCGCGACCTGAGTTCGATTGCTGATCACGGGCCAACATCGGTGACGCATATCTGGACCTGTCCTGGGCTTTCCCTAGGTCGACTCAGCCTGAAATGAGTACCTGGTGCGGTGTGTAATAACATCGCCGCCGGGGAGATAAATGCGGCCGGGCGTGGTGCTGTGCCGGTCTTCATAGGTGCTCCACTAACATCACTTGCCCCAACAGTCTGTTAGAGGCTACACGGGGGGGGGGGGGTGGTCTTTGTGAGTGCCTGTGAGTCGGTATCAGTGTGTGTCTCTGTGTCTTTGTTTTGCCAGTTTAACACGTAGGCTTTCGCGACCAATATCATCCATAATAGAGTGTTTTTTTGGGTTAGATCGCGTAAATATCTAAATGTGTCGTTAAACCCGCCACCACCCGACACAGCCAACTAGTAAGGGTTGTCACGTAAACAGATCATGCCAATTCGTCACTAGTACAGCACACGGGTTTGTTGGAGAGCCAAGCAACATCATTTAAAATCTAAGTACGACGTTGTTTTGTTTTGCTTGTTTTGTGTGTGTGTGTACAAGTCCGTGTGTGTACTTGTGTCTGTGTGTGTATGCCAGTGTGTGTGTGTGCCGGTGTTATAGGTGCTACTCACTAACAGCACTTGCCCCCAACAGTCTGTTAAGGCTATACGGGGGATCTTTGTCGTTGTCTTTTGTCGGTGTCATTGTGTCCAAGCCAACTTGCGTGTATGTTGAGCGGTCTGTGTTTGTTGTTGTGTGTGTGTGTATGTGAATATTTTCCCAAAGGTCAATTCGTGCTTTTCATACGTTTAATTCGCTTTTCAAAATGTATTCATGAGGTTGAAGATATAATTTCAATAGAATTGTGGCAGGGGCGCATCTGCTAAAAAATTGGATGTCAAAACGTTGTGTTGTTACACCCACACATACCCAACACACGCATACAGCACACACAACACACACAACACACACGTGTTACATAATCACCGTTTATGAGCGGCCAAACCCTATTGAATTACGCTATTATCGAGTCAAGGTGCTACACCCATTCATATTGCAAGGTCAAGGCGCAGCCCTGCAATTGCTTGCTCATGCCCCTGCGTGCTCTTTCTCTCTAAGAGAGCGAGCGTCTCCTGGAGTCTTAGAGGATACGTATGCACTTTGGCCTACTCTTCCACGACATGGGAGTTACCACCACGTGAGCCTTGCGTTTCGATTATTTAGATTATTTGGCTGCTACACATCTCCACATGACAAGCCGCATCGTTGAGCTATAGTTTATGACCAGGTCGCTTCTAAAAAAGAAGGTAATAGCTCAGGAGGCTTTATCTGGTGAGATAAAAACAAAGTTTAATTTATTTTTTTATATGCTAAGTAACTTATATTCTTGGTTCTTTCGGTAAAGTCACGTAGAAGGGAAACAATAAAATGAGAAAAATGTAAAACATTATTTTATTGTTTCCCTTCTACGTGACTTTATCGAAAGAACCAAGAATATGAATCCCTGCAGTCACGAAAGCTTTAAATCAAAAGTTAAGTAACTTGTTTACCTTTCCTATACTCTGTACTCATATCGTGTTTTTTTTGCATTGTTTGTTGTTGTAACGTGCTGACCTGCCCCAACTGGACATCTGTGGAAAAAGAGATTTATAGCTTATCGGATTCCTCCAGTATAAACAAACATTATGATTCTTTGTGTAGCGATTCATACACAGTGCATACGCTGCTGCTGATTGATGGGCAGATGCAGGAGAATTAATTAAATAGACATTTTAATAAATATTTTCTCTTACAACATCAGAGTACAGCGGCACATTAAATACGCACTACAATGACAACAGTTTAAAGCGATTTTAAGCATGTTTTATAAATATTTTTTTTTGGGGGGGGGGGGGGGGCAGAGCTTTGTGACGTCATATTTGAGGGGGGGGTCTGACGTTTTGTGACGCCGTGTGACGAGGGGGGAGGGGGGTCAAAAATCGTCCAAAATCCGCGTGACGTCATTTATGGACGGCCCCTAAACGCACGATAATCTAAACGCATCGAAAGTGCAAGTCAATCGATGTTTCGATATCCGTATTCTGCACATTGCATGGCACGGTTTTCACCTGACGCAAGCAGCCAATAGGGGCCGCTACATTCACAGTAATCGATTCTCGAATCGATTATCGATTTTGGATAATCAAATCGACGCGAAAACGTGGTCCGCACTCTTGATTTGAATCTTTCCCACCTGACGACGGACGCTTGTGTTGCGCCCGAAACGTCGTGATTTATGATATTTTATACTTACGCGACTTTACCGAAAGAATCAACGACCACGTGGTCCGCACTGTTTACATTTGGGCAAGTCCATTGGCCTTGACGAGAGAGGGGGGTGTATTCTGCAGTGAACGGTCACTACCACCTTCATCACACGCTCATTGCATTCACCCAAAAACACGTATACAATTATAAATACATCTAAATCAGTGTAACTTCGTGGCAGTACTTAAATAGTAAGAGAATAGTGGCGTTTCTATAATAATTATTAAAGGCACCCCTCGCCAAATGCAGCCCACATGGATTGCTCCGTTTCCGTCCCTAGCAACGGCGTGGAGCTGTTGCTAGGGGCGCCGTGTGGCTTCCGTGTCGGCTTGAAGGCAAATCAACAAAATGTCTAAAACTCCCAGAAAGAAAGAACTCTCGGCAAAAGGGAATGCGCCCAGCCTTGGGCAACCTTCCAACAACAAGGAGTGAGTAGCTATCATCCCCCCTCCATCACCACCCACCACCTATGCACGCTCACCAACACACACACACACACCGATACAAACTTCCGCGAATTTCTCACGCCACATTCGTATCGTCTTATCATCGCCATGATGAGCCACGGGCAGTCCACTGCTGGATGATGGCAGGGATCGTTTTTGTTTTTTATCCACACTTAGCACCTCCCGCAGACGAGGCTTGATACCACGGCTGCATCTACAAAGTGGTCGTGCCCGTGTGTGATGCGTCCCATCATCATCATCACCACCACCATCAGCACCCCATCACATTCTCTCGTCCGTGCACCATCATCATCACCATCACCACCACCATCAGCACCCCATACCATTCTCTCGTCCGTGCATCATCACCACCATCTGCACCCCATCACATTCTCTCGTCCGTGCACCATCATCATCATCATCACCACCACCATCAGCACCCCATACCATTCTCTCGTCCGTGCATCATCATCACCATCACCACCACCATCAGCACCCCATCCCATTCTCTCGTCCGTGCACCATCACCACCATCTGCACCCCATCACATTCTCTCGTCCGTGCACCATCATCATCATCATCACCACCACCACCATCAGCACCCTATCCCATTCTCTCGTCCGTGCACCATCATCACCATCACCACCACCACCATCAGCACCCAATCCCATTCTCTCGTCCGTGCATCATCATCACCATCACCACCACCATCAGCACCCCATCCCATTCTCTCGTCCGTGCACCATCATCACCACCACCACCACCATCAGCACCCTATCCCATTCTCTCGTCCGTGCATCATCACCACCATCATCACCACCATCAGCACCCCATCCCATTCTCTCGTCCGTGCACCATCATCATTTCACTATGCAAGTAAAACATTTGTGACAATAGGTTTTTCCACTTTTTTCTGGCAACATAACAGGTGTTAAGATGTTAAAACATCAAACTGAAACCTTTTACCAAGAATCATGTCTGCATTTACCACAATGCTTGTGGTCAGAATGCAAACAAAAAACATACTCTGTTAATATATGCATTGTCCTTGAAACTGTTTTGTTGCCAGAACAATGGGGAAAACCCTATTATCATATTTTGGTACTGGCAAAGGAGGTCCCATAATGTAGATGCTCACCCCTAGCTCTCATTACTCTGATAGTGCATTGTCTTTGTGCTGTATGCCTTTTGGTGTCTTCTGGTCTAACACCGTTTGAGACGATGCTCAAAAGGAAGCTGTCTCTGGTGTGGACCAATAATTTCCAAGGACAATGCATAGATTATCAGTGTGTTTTTTGTTTGCATTCTGACCACAAGCATTGTGGTTAACGCAGACATGATTCCTTGTTAAAGGTTTCAGTTTGGTGTTTTAACATCTTAACACCTGTTTTGTTGCCATAAAAAAGGGGAAAAACCTATTATCATATTTTGGTACTGGCAATGGAGGTCCCATGATATATGAAAAATATGTGTTTAATATTGATGTGTTTTATTTTATTTAGGGCCCCTTTATAACGTATGCTACAGGTCCCACATTAGCTTAATCCAGCATTGGCAAGGTGGAAGGGTTAACGCTCGCTGCGCTGCGAGCCCACAACACGAAGCGACGACGATTGTCTTGCACCGTGCCTTGGGCCTCCCCGAGGTCGACTCAGCCCCAAATGGGTACGGCATCTGGTGCGGTGTATTAAACATCGCCACTGGGGAGACAAAGGCGGCCGGGCGTGGTGCTGGCCACCCCACTGCTTCGTGTGCTGTGCCGGCCTTCACAGGTGCTGCTCGCTAACAGCACTTGCCCCAACAGTCTGTTGCAGGCTACACGGGGGATCTTTGCCTTTAAAACAAACAAATCTGATGCCATATTGTCGTTGTTATCTCTCTGTAATTCTGCACTCCCTCCTTCTGCCCGTGCCTCCGTGCACTTTTCAGCTTTTTCTTCCATTTTCTATGCCGTTTTCTCGAAACAATTGTCTCCTTTATTTAACAAAGACACGAGTCCCTCTCCCCCCCCGCCCCCCGGTGAGGCAATTATCAATTGATGTCCGCATCAGTGACACCACAATAAAGACCCAGAGATATTGGCTTTGTATAAATTGACCGAATGCAACGTGTCACATCAGCTCCGCGTTTGCTACGTGCGCAGCGAGTTCGGATTCGCGAGCTTCGTAGGAGCGCGAGAGATGGAGCCGCCTCGGGGGAGGAGGATGCCTTTATCCAGCAGTGGAGGGAGTGATCATGGTTGATGGTGATGGTGATGATGATGTAATGTCATAATCACCACTCCCCTGGGTCGTGTAAAAAAAAAGAAGGAATTGCGTCGTGGACGATTGTGACCGGTGTACGAATAGCCTTCATAAACGTTACGTAAAAAAAATATATAAATAGATATGTGAGGATATATTGATTCATTGATTAATGTTGATCACCGATGGAGGAACCCCAGCCTGGAGCGGATCGATTAAATCATCCGCTGCGCAGATTTCGACGGATCAGGGAGGTTATCATCCAGCAGTGGATTTATCATGGCTAAAAATTATGATGTAATTTCACGTCACAATTATTTTGGATTGTATATTAAAACATATATAAGGAATGGGTCAATGGGACAATGTCCGATTATGACTAGCTAAGAATATCGATGGCCTGCGCTTGACGTAACCCAATGCAATGTGGATTTATACAGCATCTAAATGTGATCGCAGCATCTAAATGTGATCGCAAGCTGTGCAGTACCATTGGCAATAGTTATTTTATCAAGAGGCAGTCAGTCACAGGTCTATCAGAGTGAGTCTGTGGGTCTCTATGTGAGTCTATGGGTCTCTATGTGAGTCTATGGGTTTCTATGTGAGTCTACGGGTCTCTATATGAGTCTATGTGTCTCTATATGAGTCTATGTTTCTCTATGTGAGTCTATGGCTCTCTATGTGAGTCTATGGGTCTCTATGTGAGTCTACGGGTCTCTATATGAGTCTATGCGTCTCTATGTGAGTCTACGGGTCTCTATATGAGTCTATGTGTCTCTGTGAGTCTACGGATCTCTATGTGAGACTATGGGTCTCTATGTGAGTCTATGGGTCTCTGTGCGAGTCTATGGGTCTCTATGTGAGACTATGGGTCTCTATGTGAGTCTATGGGTCTCTGTGAGTTTACGGGTCTCTATATGAGTCTACGGGTCTCTATATAAGTCTGGGTATCTCTATTTCATAGCCAGAGGAGCAGACAGACAAAGGCTTTGAGCCTGGACCTGAACATGGGTCGGGGAGTCGACAGCTGAGACTGAATGGGGGGGGGGGGGGGCAATTACCCTAATTAGTCTTCAAATGGGTATCACAGAGGTGCACCCATTGATACAGAGGCGGGGGTTGTTTTAATAAACTTGCACCATTGTTTCAAATTCCTGACACGTCGAACCTGCGACCTCTGAGGTTGTGCAAGCCCAGCGTGCTAACCGTTAAACCGCTTCAGCAGCAGCAGCAGCCTCTAATCTGGACAACGTAAGTCTCTCCGAATCTTCCTTTTCGATGGACCGTGTGTGGCGAGAATGCCCGGCGCATCGCGATTCCTCGGGATGGATCTGGCACCATCGGCGTGCACGGGGGTGGTGGGGTGGGGACCCGCTTTCAAATGCGACCCCTCCAGGGATCACTTCTCTTCGCCTGGCAGTTCCACTCTTAATTGGTTCACGGTGCAATAGAGACGAGACTTGGCAGGGCCAGACGGGGATTTAACCTCCTGTTGATGATGGCAGCGATATCTGGAGCCCATGATGAGAAAAAGTGACTGGGGCCCGTGCAAAACTAAAACGAGATACGGATCAATGCGCTGTTCAGAGAAAGCGAGGTTTTTTTTTCTTCACGTGTGTGTGTGTGTGAGCAAGGCGATCGATTTGCAGGCAGCTGTACTTTAAAAGTGTATTTTTGGTCCAGCATGGTATTGAGGTTAAGATTTTCTATATGAATCGCCACGATCATCATCAGGATCATCATCTTGGTGAACTCTGACCATTGTTCGCTAACATTGGTCGCGAGTGATGTCTTTGGGTTCACAGTGCAGAGTGCTAATAACTGGATCAGCGCCCCTCGTAAAAGTCCATAACCAAGATCTGTCCACTGCTAGATGAAGGCCTCCCCAACCATACGGAGACGGGCTTCACTTATTTTTTGCGTGTGAAAGTGGTGAGGTTAATATTATTGAAAGTAATATGTCATAATAAGAATAATAATCTAATTTAGAGACCCCTTTGTCAATCCACTGTTGTATGAAGGCCTTCACAGGCCATGTCAGTTGTGGAGATTATTTGACCATACTTCACCAATGCCTGTCAGTGAAATGGTGTAAATGCTTACCCCGAGCTCTCATACTCTGATGGTGCATTGTCTTTGAGTTGTGTGCCTTTTGGCGTCATCTGGTCCAACCCATGTGAGACTAGGCTCTAAGGAAAGCTGTCTTCGGGTGTGGACCAATCAACTTCAAGGACAGTGCATACATTATCACAGTTATGTTTTTTGTTTGCATTATGACTGCAGGTATTGTGGTCAATGCAAACATGACTCCTCGTAAAAAAGGTGTCAGTTTTGTTGCCAGATAAAAGGGTAAAAAAAATTATTATGGGAGCTCCTGTCCACTTTTCTCCCTCTTCATTGCCCGCTGCCTGGGCCGATCTGGCCTGTTGGCCCTGGTGCAGTTGAACCGCCTGCACACTTTTGATATCTTCGACACTGCTTGAGGCCTGTGAGGCTTTCCCCCGGTAAATAATTGCCATTATTATTCTTCTTCTCATATGTGTGTAGTGAGAGAGGGGAATAGGCTTGACCTGTCATGCAATCCAGAGGTCCCAGGGTTGTTAAGAAAGGTCAGGAATGTGTGATGACAGGAAGGAGAGGTACAGGCATGGGCGTTATTTATAACTAGGTGAGAGCCCATCGAGACTAAGTCTTACAAGGGAGACCTGGGTGAGAATACAAATTAATACGTACGTATATACAGTGAGGGAAAAAAGTATTGGATCCCCTGCTGAATTTGTATGTTTGCCGACTGACAACGAAATGATCAGTCTAGAATTTTAATGGTTGGTTTATTTGAACAGTGAGAGACAGAATAACAAAATAATCCAGAAAAACGCATGTCAAAAATGTTATAAATTGATTTGCATTTTAATGAGGGAAAAAAGTATTTGACCCCCTCTCAATCAGAACGATTTCTGGCTCCCAGGTGTCTTTTATACAGGTAACGAGCTTAGATTAGGAGCACACTCTTAAAGGGAGTGCTCCTAATCTTAGCTTGTTAGCTGTATAAAAGACACCTGTTCACAGAAGCAATCAATCAGATTCCAAACTCTCCACCATGGCCAAGACCAAAGAGCTCTCCAGGGATATCAGGGACAAGATTGTAGACCTATACAAGGCTGGAATGGGCTACAAGACCATCGCCAAGCAGCTTGGTGAGAAGGTGACAACAGTTGGTGCGATTATTCGCAAATGGAAGAAACACAAAAGAGCTGTTAATCTCCATCGGCCTGGGGCTCCATGCAAGATCTCACCTCGTGGAGTTTCAATGATCATGAGAACGGTGAGGAATCAGCCCAGAACTACACAGGAGGATCTTGTCAATGATCTCAAGGCAGCTGGGACCATAGTCACCAAGAAAACAGTTGGTAACACACTACGCCGTGAAGGACTGAAATCCTGCAGCGCCCGCAAGGTCCCCCTGCTCAAGAAAGCACATATACATGCCCGTCTGAAGTTTGCCAATGAACATCTGAATGATTCAGAGGACAACTAGGTGAAAGTGTTGTGGTCAGATGAGACCAAAATGGAGCTCTTTGGTATCAACTCAACTCGCCGTGTTTGGAGGAGCAGGAATGCTGCCTATGACCACAGGAACACCATCCCCACCGTCAAACATGGAGGTGGAAACATTATGGTTTGGGGGTGTTTTTCTGCTAAGGGGACAGGACAACTTCACCGCATCAAAGGGACGATGGATGGGGCCATGTACCGTCAAATCTTGGGTGAGAACCTCCTTCCCTCAGCCAGGGCATTGAAAATGGGTCGTGGATGGGTATTCCAGCATGACAATGACCCAAAACACACGGCCAAGGCAACAAAGGAGTGGCTCAAGAAGAAGCACATTAAGGTCCTGGAGTGGCCTAGCCAGTCTCCAGACCTTAGCCAGACCTTAATCCCATAGAAAATCTGTGGAGGGAACTGAAGGTTCGAGTTGCCAAACGTCAGCCTCGAAACCTTAATGACCTGGAGAAGATCTGCTAAGAGGAGTGGGACAAAAGCCCTCCTGAGATGTGTGCAAAACCTGGTGGCCAACTACACTCTGTGATTGCCAACAAGGGTTTTGCCACCAAGTACTAAGTCATGTTTGGCAGAGGGGTCAAATACTTATTTCCCTCATTAAAATGCAAATCAATTTATAACATTTTTGACATGCGTTTTTCTGGATTTTGTTGTTGTTATTCTGTCTCTCACTGTTCAAATAAACCTACCATTAAAATTATAGACTGATCATTTCTTTGTCAGTGGGCAAACGTACAAAATCAGCAGGGGATCAAGTACCTTTTTCCCTCACTGTACATACAAACGATCTGCGCATCAATAAAGATGAAGAACAACTGAAATTATTTTTGATGTCAAGCTTTCGTGACTGCAGGGATTCATATTCTTGGTTCTTTCGGTAAAGTCACGTAGAAGGGAAACAATTAAATAATACAAATATAAAACAATACAATTCTCACGACATTTCGATTGCAATCACAGCAAGAAAATGTCCTTGCTGTGGTTTTCACACCTGATGACGATTGCTTGTGTTGCAATCGAAACGTCGTGAGAATTTTATTGTTTTATATTTGTATTATTTTATTGTTTCCCTTCTACATGACTTTACCGAAAGAACCAAGAAAACTGAAAAAATGTAAGAATAGATGAAAGTAATATGTCTCAGCAGCTCCAATTCCTTTTGACAAACATGCGAACATGCTGTCTGGTCATGCCCAGCTGTTCGGGAAAATATAAATAACACCGTACAGTTTAACACGTAGGCTTTCGTGACCAATATTATTCATAATCAACGTTTTTGGGTTTAGATCGCGTTATTTATAAATGTGTCGTAACCCTCCACCACCCGACACGGCCAATCAGTAAAAAAGTGTCACGTTGAAAAAAGACAAATAGTTCACTGCTTTAGCCCACCGGTGTGTTGAAGCGTGAAACTACAACATTTACAATTTTTGAGTACGACTTTTCGCTGGTAATTGCATCCAGCATCATCGGGCAATTCGCCAGAATGGTGATGCTGGATGCAATTACCAGCGAAACGTCGTACTCAACAATTAGTAAGTTTTGTCACGTAAACAGAACGTAGCCAATTCGTTACTAGTACAGCACACCGGTGTGTTGGAGAGCAAAGCCACAACATTTACAATTTGAGTACTCAGATTGTAATTGTTGTGGGTTTTGTTATATTTTTTTGGGCTGGATTGCAGCAAATGCAACCACGCCGATGACAAGAAGGTAGTTTGCTCCGTGAAGGAGGGCCGTTGCGTGATACGTCGTCGATTTATATAGTTTTTCTTCCAAGGCCGCAGTGTTATTGACGATGATGCCAGTTGTAATACTGGTGAAACATCATACTCAGATTGTAAATGTTGTGGATTTGCTCTCCAACACACAACCGGTGTGCTGTACTAGTAACGAATTGGCACGTTCTGTTTACGTGACAAACCTTACTCATTTGATGTGTTGGGTGGTTGCGGGTTTAACGGCACATTTATATATTTACGCGATCGAACCAAAAAAACCTGTATTAAGCATGATATTGGTTAAATTTTGATTTAAAGCTTTCGTGACTGCAAGGATTCATATTCTTGGTTCTTTCGGTAAAGTCACGTATTTTATTATTCCCCTTGTACGTGACTTTACCGAAAGAATAAGAATATGATATTGTTTACACTATGAGACCTTTACCAGTGGCAAAATATAGTAGTAGGTTTTTACCCTTTAAACTGGTACAAAAACTGACACCTTTATACAAGGCATCATACTCTGATAGTGCGCTGTTTTTGAGTTCAAGGACAGTGCATATCATTATCATTATCAGAGTTGTTTCTTTTTGTTTGCATTTTGACTGCTTGTGTTGTGGTTATTGCAAACATGATGCCTTGTATAAAGGTGTCAGTCTTTGTACCAGTTGAAAGGGTAAAAACCTACTACAATATGATATTGGTCGTGAAAGCCTAGTACGTGTTAAACTGACAGTACTTGTTGTCGGCACGGTGGGGTGGCCCGTGCGAGCACTGGCGACTGTTATGGCTTAACCACCGCTTAGCTTTTGAGAGCGGATGAGATCTTGCGCATTCCGGGTGGTCTGGCGGTCGGCATGTTTCAGGATATATCGCGAGCCGTGACTTGGCATACTCATTCGAGTGAAAGTCACTTCATTTTGTCAACCTCGTTCAGGTTGTGAGTAGAATTTCGATTTATTTCTTCTGGATGCATTTGCCAAATTTGGAATGTTTTTAAATATCCCATTAATTTAAAGTTAATTGATGTTGCTCAGGTCGCCCCTTGCAAAAAGAGGCCTGTGTTTCCACGCGTCTAGGTGTTTTTTAAAAAATCTCCTGGCTAAAAATAAAACTCAAAGAGCGCCCTTCTCTCCGCCGCGTACGCAGAGCGCTTTGCACACGGCAAGCGGCGTGCATCCAATCTCAACGAGTTCGAGGGGCACCCCCGGTGGCAGCTGTCTCTGTGTTGGCACAAGGTGACTCATCAGCTGGCCTTCAAGCGGGCATCAGTTCGCCAGTGGCAGGCGATGAGTGCCGCTGTGCGAAACCTAACTGCCTTGTCGTTTTGTTACCGCGTAATTTTCGCCGTTTAATTTTCTTTTGTTGCGAAATGGCAAATTTGGACCGTGATTTCGGCGCACAAAGGCCTTCTCGTTTCGAATGACGCCGGGGCTTATTGAACATCCACCGCGCAGGAGACGGGCGCTTAGGTTTTAATAAATGACGCTCACTGGCTGCGACTTGCCCGACTCTAAAAATATAAGGAACATAGCGTACCAATTGGTGTAATGCTTCCCCTTTATCCAAGGGCAAACGAGCATAAACACACTCACCCGGGGACCCCTTTTAGCAGCCAATTACCAAGATTAATAGAAGATACATTTCCCTTTCTCCTCTGTCTGGTGTTGGGACTTTTCCCTAAGTGGGAATGCCAGCTCCAATGACTACATTTAAAGCTCGACAGCACAGGTTATTGTGAACATGTACAGCCCTTTGTCAATTCACTGCTGAACGAAGGCCTCCCTAGCCGATGCCGCCAATTACGAATAAGTTCGGGGGGGGACCAAGAGCGAAGCAATGGGAGCGATCACTCCCTTCCCTTTTAGACCCTGAAAATGAGTATTTTATTCATATTTTTGAGATGAAATATTTTTTTGTAATATTAAATTAAGCCCCCATTACATAGCTTGATATTTTGGGATCACCTCCCCACCCACCACACCGAGAAGTTTCTAGATCTTCTTCTCGTCATGAAGGTTGTTTGAACATACTTCACCACGCTGGTCATTGTAGCGTGGTGGGCCAGGAGGAGAAGTGTGGATATCACTTACCACTGATGCTAGCTGCGCTCGGGTAATACTAGTCTGAAGTATTTTTGATTTTACCAGGTAAGGCCCACTGAGCTATATAGCTATTTTTTTCGAATCGACCTGGACGCAAATGATAGCTCAACGAAGTGGCTTATCATCACGTGGAACTTTATAGCAGCCAAATACTCTAAACAAATGTTGATTCGAAATGTCGAGGGAAAAACCGGAAGACTTGGAGAAAAATCCACGTGACCACGTTGGAGAGAGACACTCAAACTCCAAATTTTCAGCAGGCTGTCATGATCGTGATCGAACCCACGACCTCCTAAATACCAGGCGAGGGAGTTAACATCTCACCACCGTGGCGCCCTCAGGTTGCCGGATTGATAGCGCAGCGGCGTGCAAAGCCACTGCGCGAGCACTCCACTGCACAATAACAACAACAACAACAAAAATGGCTTTTGTTTATCCAGGAAAGCCTCACTGAGTTTCAAGACTCTTTTTACAGGAGGGTGCTGCTACATTGGGACGTTTGGCCATGAATTCCATTCGCGATGAGAGTTTGCCACCCCCCATATGGGAGGAAATCCGAGAGCCCCGGAGAAAACTCACGGTGCGTACCGTGCAGTTTGCTACCCGCCCCGCCACTGTTCCCCTCTCAAGGGTTATTGCAGTGTATGCGGGCTGTAAAATTGGCGAATGCTCAATAATGTTTTGTCCCTTTGATTTGCGTCACATCTTTGTGCGCGATGTGCAGTGCGATTATCTATTTGTTCTTTGGGTTTTCTAGGAATTCGATTGCGACAGATTATTCTGACCCAGGTCAAAATAGCCTCTTTATGCGCCACAATAGGATCGGCAAAATTGTGAAATGGTCAAAGTGATTTCCTTCTCAAAGGATAATTCATGCTGTGCTCATCTCGTGGTTACGGCCCTGAGCAAGTTTATATAATGCACATTCCTATGACGGAGTGGGGGTGAATCCCGCCATAGGGCAACCAATGTTGACGTCTCCACGCACGACGGCGCTCATCACAAAAAATAGTAGTTCGGCAATGACCGATGAGACCTCTGTTGCATTGGCCTATAGTTACGTGACTAGATTCGAGATGTTCGCTGATTCAGTAACGCTCAAGCGTCGTGTGTATGTGACACGTTCGGTCACGGCTATGGGTCTCTTCAACGCTTTCCAACCGCGGTTTAAGGTATCAATGCATTTGCTCTGTTCGCCTGTCACGGGGTGGCAGCGTGGTGATGCTTGTAAATGGGACCCTATATTTAGCAAGCTGTAGGGTGAAGTTGCGTTGCTATTTGGAACTTGCTCTTCCTTTTGAAAAAACGGGCCACATTAATCGAAGCGTTATTGCCTAAAACTTGCAGGCACGGTGACGACAACTCTCGTAAAGATGATCCCACCGTGAACTCAACTTTAGTGACAAGTTACGTTAAATACTTAAATGTAACATTGGCTGATAATCTGTTAAATAGGCAAAATGGATAGACGTAGGATAACGTTGTTCTATCAACTGGCTCCATTTTCGTCAACTCGTTTGCTATTATAAGAAGAATTCTGGCAATAGACCTGCTCCCCTTGCCACGTGAACACCACACACACTCGCCGCGTCCGTTCTTACATTGCAGTGGCACCGACACAAGCACTCGTGAAGACAAATGCACGTTGAAAGTCGCCGTGTAAGCGTGTGGAGCAAGTCCGTGAAAAAGCCATGCGTTTGCATTATTTTGTTGTTGTTAAGCTTCCATAGCTGTCAACCCGTACGGTTTACCCGTATTTTGTACAGGGAAATTGAGTTTTCAGGTCCATACGGCGTGCAGCCGTTTCAGTACGGGCAAAAAAAAAATGTTTTTTTTATTTGTTTGTGTTTCTCCCTTGTAATGGGACTTTGTCGGATGAACGTTGAGATTAATGAGGGGCACGGGGTGACCAATAAGGTCTGTGTTGGTCTGTAATAAGGTGGGCACTGATAAGGGGTCGACAGGTATGTACTTCTTTTTTGTGGGTCTTTTGGCTGATGCTGGTTGTTCGTGTGTTGTTTACACCCGTTGTGATTATTTTTTTTATTTACCGTTGATATCAGAAAACCCTGCAATGTAAACACTTTTTTTATCGCGTAAAATATTTGAAAGGAGTACGTGCAAGAAAGATAATCTGGCCAGGTGGCCCGGCGGTAGAGCTCATCATCCCTCTGTGGTCGATAAAATGAGTACCTCTTTGTTAGAATGTCAACAATGGTTGTCCTATGGATATACTCGCCCCTGCCATCAGAATGCGGAATTTCCACTCACTGGCTCAGGGCTTTAAACAGGATGTAAGCACCCAAGCTCAATGCTCATTTCAGCAGGAAATCACTTGGACTTAAACTATATAAATAAATGGAACATTCAGTATTAGGATTAGGCATTGGAATGGTGAAACATTTGAAAGTTAAATATTCTGCATTGACGCTTGAGTCCACACTTTGTAATGATCCACCGTCACGGATCATTAATGCGGTAAAGTGGTGCGCGATATCCCATCTCTCAGGGGAGAGTGGGGGATAGGGACATGGAATCAATGTGGTCAGATCGTTATTATACAGCTTTTGCGTCAATTTAGGACCCATTTATTTAAGGGGCGTGGGCCACGATTGGGAGATGTCATCTTCTTCGCCGGGTATGCAAGAGGTCGGGGGTTCAATCCCGACCCTGACGCCTGCTGTATGTTTGGAGTTTGTGTTTTCCCCGTGGTCGCGTTGATTTTTTTCCTCCGGGTTTTCCTTCCACATTTAGAAACATGCGTTTCGATTACTTTGATTATTTAGCTGCTCTAAAATGTTTTCACGTGATGAGCCTCTTCATTGAGCTATCATTTGTGGCCAGGTCACTTCTGAAAAGGAAGCTAACAACTCAGTGGGCTTTACCTGGTAAGATAAAACTAGTTTAGTATTGGGAACCTCCTGGTTACACCAGCCCACAGGGGATTATTGTGTCCGTCGTGCAGGGAGGGGCTGGGTGGGGAGGGTGGGGCTGGGTGGGGAGGGGAGGGTGGGGAGGGGCTGGGTGTGGAGGGTGGTGAGGGGCTGGGTGGGAATGGGTGGGGAGGGGCTGGTCACCCTGTGGTGCCCTTATAAAACTCAACGTTTAACCTACTCACGCCAGCTTGTGCCCGCCCTCACAGTCGGGCATATTTGCGGAATACACTACGCCGCCATTGACCCTGGCCATTGACCGAGCAACCCAACGTTCCTACCAGCTCCCTCCGCAGGAATGTGTTTTAATTGTTTACCTTTCCAAAACTTCGCATTCCTATCGTGTTTTTGTATTGTTTGGTGTTGTAACATTGTGTGTATGTAAGTTGAACTTCTTTCCCACCGTACGTAGCCAACCATGCTAATCGGAGGTTCTGACCTGCCCCGAATTGGACATCTGTGAAAAAGAGCTTGATAGCTCATTGGAATCCTCCAGCATAAATAAATATTCAGATTCTGATCTGGCAGTTAGGGTAAAGCACGCCTCACTCTCCTGATGAGACACTCAATGTTGAAACTGGCCCGGAGCGTGCTTGTATTGAACCAATGCTGCTGGAATTATCCACTCCCAGAAAAGCCACGTGGCTAATGGGGTGTGCACTTTATTCCTTGATTCTTTGCAGTGGATGGTGACATATGTGACGAGGGGCGAATTGTTTGTGTATTTATTTAGTTTGGAGATGTAGATATGCTCCTCTATGTTGCGCCGAGCTCATTCTGCGGCCGTCTGGAACGCTCTTCCGATATTGGAAAGCCACTGGGAGCTATGTATTTTTAATTCGAGATTGAAAATTAATTTTTTTAAAATTGGTTTTATGTGTTTGGTTCGTTGTCCTTCCCTCGCGCCTCCGATTAGTGCGGTTGGCTACGTACGGTGCCAAAGAAGTTCAACATACTCATTACCACTGGTGATAATAAACAGTAGGCAAGACACATTGAGGTGGCACAAGATGGGCATAGAGTGATGAACATGCCTTTTGTCAAACCACCGTCTATCCTAGATTTGAAGCTTTCGTGACTACAAGGATTCATACTCTTTGGTTTTTTCGGTGAAGCCACGTAGGTGACTTTGGCTGTAACGGTTCCACCTGAAGACGGAAGCTTGTGTTGCCTCCGAAACGTCGTGATTTAATTGAGTTGTTTTCATTTATTTTATTTTTTACCTACGTGACTTCACCGTCTATCCATTTACACATTATCCATAACCCAAACCACCGGCAGATCTTGGAGGTTAAGAAGATTGAGCTTGGTGAGTGCCTGGGTGTGGGTGACCATCTGCACCAAGGCTGGCCAGGTGTTGCATGCGCAAATGGTGTCCAGGAGATGTCACTGCTGAGTGTCACCCTCACCACTCGTCTCCCGGGCTTCCCCGGTTTCCTCCTCCCACACGAAGCCAAACTCTCATTGCAAATGGAATCGGCCAAACATCCCAATTTATCTTCTTGGTTCTTTCGGTAAAGTCACGTAGAAGGGAAATAATAAAATAATAAAAATAAAACATAATAAAATTGTATTATTTCCCTTCTACGTGACTTTACTGAAAGAACCAAGCAGATGAATCCCTGCAGTCACGAAAGCTTTAAATCGAAATTTATCCCAATTTATAACAACGGATTATTGAATCCATCTGTGCAGACTGATATCCCCTTTTATGCTTGGTGGGTTTTTTGTTGCGTGTTCTCTGCTTTACCTCCTCCCACACGAATCCGAACCAATCACTACTCGAGGTATTTATAGCCAAACATCACAGCATCCTCCTGAAAAAAAATCAAGTCTGGAGACTCAGCGATGCTTCTCCTGGGCAAATAATTACCGTTGTAATGATACGGGACTCATCATTGGGATGGAATTTCAAATCCTTTCCCACTTGCTCAACAAGCAAATGATATACCGCTGTTAAAAGTACATTCTGTTCAACCTCTGCAAGCTGCATATGGTTAAATCCTTCAGGTAGCGCTGATTTAAATTCCATTTGTTTAATTTTAACAGGAGGATAATTTTAGCCACGGAGTGCCTTGATATTTCTATAGAAGATGAGTGCACGCGTCGTGAGGGCCCCTCCCCACGTCGTGGGGGTCGTGGGGGTCATTCGACCATACTTCACCACGCTGAAGTTAAGCTGGCTAGATTGTTTGCTGTAATTTATTTCTCGGAAAGATTTAAAATCAAATGTTTTGCATCGTACTTAATGTTAATGATGGGTCGAATGATACATCGATTCGTCGATTAACATTAATTTTTAAGTCGTACTTATGGTGGGGTTAGTTGTAGTGATGGTGTTGGTTATGGTGGTCGTTGTGATAGTGAAGGTCATGGTAATGATGGTAGTGGTAATTGCGTTGATGATGATGATGAGGTTGTGGCGGTGGTGGAGTTGGCGACAGTGCGATTACGGTGATGGTGATACTGAAAATTATGATGACGGTGGTGGTGATGGTGGTGCTCATGATGATGACGATAATGATGGTGGTGGTGGTCGTAATGGAGACGATTGCCACGGTGATGTGGGTGTGTATGTGCGTATGTATGTATGTTGAAATGCTTTCGTATGTAGCCAACCATGCTAATCGGAGGTGTCGAAGTGTGTGTGAAAAGTGATGTTTGGAGATTGATCTCAGAACACGTCTGAAAAAAATTGTCTTGAGAATCATTTGAGGCTTTCTTGTATAAATAAGTGGCACAGCCAGCACTTAACGAGCGTGGTGAAGTATGGTGACATTATCTCCGATGCCTTCTCCCGGTTAGGGGAGGCCCTCATCCAGCAGTGGACTTGAAAGGGTTGTGCATACATAGAAAAACCCATCATCATTACAGTCGGTCGGTCACATTTTTATTTTTGTGTTTAGTTTGTTGTCCTTCCCCCGCACCTCCGATTAGCATGGTTGGCTACTTGTGGTGCGAAATAAGTTCAGCATATTTTTCGATTTAAAGCTTTGTTGACTGCAGGGATTCATCTTCTTGGTTCTTTCGGTAAAGTCACGTAGAATGGAAATAATAAAATAATAAAAATAAAACATAATAAAATAATGCTCACGACGTTTCGGCCACAACGCAAGCAGCCGTCCTCAGGTGGAGAACAGGTCTGTCGAGAAACAGATTCTGCTTGCGTTGTGGCCGAAACGTCGTGAGAATTATTTAATGTTTTATCTTTTATTATTTCATTATTTCCATTCTACGTGACTTTACCGAAAGAACCAAGAAGAAGTTCAGCATACATACGTACGTGCTGAAATTTACCCTGATGGTGGCCGAAGATAAGAGGACCACAATGCATTTCTTCAGGAAATGCTGTTGGTTTTTACTAACCCTTGTGTGATGCCTGAACCTCATGGTTTTCTAGCCTGCACTGTTCTTCTGTTAAGATGATTATGGGGTTTATTTCGTCATTTACAGAGGGAATTATTGTTGGTATTGGTCAAGCTAATGGGTGGAAATAATTTGGTTTCCAGAGGCAGACTTTGCTGAAGTGAGCATTTGGTGACTATACGGTGGTGATGAGTCATATAAAGGATGAAACCGGTGCACAGTTATCTATCACTGCTGCTGCCAGTTGATTACATTTGCTAAAATTTACTTTGATTGACGCCAAAGACCAGATGAGGACAATACAGTGGTTCAGTAAATTAATTTTTGCATAATCCACAAAGGCTGTGTGCTGTTATCATCTGAACCTCATGGTTTTCCGGCCTGCACTCTTATTCATTTTTGGCGATGGCTTTCGCTCTTTCCGCCTGGTCATGGCATCGTCTCTGTTTTCGCGATACCCTTTCAGACTGATCAATGTGCTCAGGATCAAAAAAATAGATGAGCGGACAATAACGTCTCATTCCTCTACCTGTGCCTCCACAGTGAAATCTAAAAGTATTATTGCCGCAACCCATTGGCCCGAAGGCTTTCTGGGGATAAATAATTTCAGCGGCATTGATTCAGTACAAGCAAACTCTGGACCAATTTAGACATGCAGCGGTGTCTCATTAGCAGCGCCAGGCATGTTAAGAAAGATGGACAATGCCTAAAAAGTCACGGAACGCATATATATTGCCATTTTTGCGCCGTAGTATTATTGACGCCTGTGCTGGGAGTTGTTGTTCTTTGTACTTGTGCACCACTGCCAAATGCAATACAACAACGAAACCTATTTATAATAAACAAAGAATGCAACACATCCGTCAAGAGTACTGTGGACTTCAGATATAAAAAAATATATAATTAACAACGTTTTGGGAAATGCCCCTTCTTGAAAGCACTGTGAAAAAGGCTTCATATAGCTCATCGGATTTGTGCTGGATAAATGGAGATTCTGATTCTGACATGGACAGAGAGACGAGAGTTAATAAGGGTTGGAGACTGCACTTAATACTACGGGGTTCTGGTGAGAATTACATTGAGAAAAATGTTGGCTATTAGATGTTTTTTTCTTTTTTCATTTTAAGGCGACAACGTTATTGACGAGCGTGTTGAGTTTCTTATTTTCGTTAATTGTTCTTGTTGTACCGCTGCCAACGCAGCAGTAGCAGCATTACCAAATAATATGTTCAGCCGTGTAGAGTTTGTTTTATTTTTCGATTTAAAGCTTTCGTGACTGCGGGGATTCATCATCTTGGTTCTTTCGGTAAAGTCACGTAGAAGGGAAATAATAAAATAATAAAAATAAAACATAAAAAAATATATAAAAAAAATATATAATAAAAAATATTACTTTACCGAAAGAACCAAGAAGATTTGTTTCATTTTGTCATGGTGCAGCCGTTCACACACCGAACTCTGAACCTACACTGACCTAAATTCAATTCCTGGCCATTGCAGTTGATATTTTATTTTGTGTTTTACACTCTGAGCGCGCGACGATCGCTGAAGCTTACAGATTAGTTAAACGTGTGTCTGTGTGTCTGTGCATTATCTTCCCGCTTGTCTGCAATGACAGGCGTCAGCTGTATTGACAGACTGCTAGCGGCATGGGACCTGCATGTAATATACAATATTTCACCCTGTCCTGAGTTGAGTACTGTATTTTTTCCCCAGAGTCTAGGTCGGAGAAGGGGGGGGGGGACGGTAGGTGGGGAGAGGTGGTGGGGCGGGGGTATAAGAGGGTATCACTTCATTATATTACACAAATTATCTGCTGATGCTGCTGCTGCTTTGCCAGTGGTGTACATGTGTAACGATACCTGACAAACGTTCTGCGATTACTAAGAGCCTTTAGTGTGGACATTAACACTATTTCGTTGAGCTGTCAATTCTGGCCAGGTTTCAACAGAGCTATGTAGCTCAGTTGGCCTTATTACCTGGTAAAATAAAAATATTATCTAAGTTAAGTTTGTTATATAACAGCGGCCTTAAACAGAAAAAAGGATATACTGTGTTTATAACGTGTGGCCGTTTCGGGTAATGCCACTTCTTCACAGCACCTAGAGAGGCTTCTTTTTTGCCTCTTTTTTAAGGCAGGGTTATTCACGAATTTGTTGAGGTTTAAAAACAAATTATATTACAGATTGGAGGGGGGGCAGTGCTCGCAAACTATAGATCTAAATCCCCAGTGGACCGGGCAAGTAGCCAATGTGATTAATGTTGGCAACATAAAGTATTTGTAATTATGAACACGTATATTGTTTTAACTGTTAAAATAATAGCGAGAGTCTATGACAAGTGCTAAACAAAATGGCTTTGGGTGTTGCTGAGTGCAGATTGACACTACACCCGAAGTATACAATTCCACATGATGCTAAGCCACTTCGTTGAGCTCTCACTCGTGACCAGGTCGCTTCTAAAGAAAGAGCTGCATAGCTCAGTGGACGTTACCTGGTGAAATAAAAATAAATAGTTGAGAATAGCATACACTGATATCATTTCATATTTAGCATCTACAGCACGGGTACCCGTGCATTGATCTCAAATGTGGACGCTGCTGCAGTGTAACGGTTAGCGTACTGCGGCCGCAATCCAGAGGTCACCGGTTTCACTCGTATCTCCCGGCGCGGCGGCTGAACTGACGGTGCACGTTTCTCAGCTCCCCCACCACCGCCTTTGTCCACCTGCCAGCGTTAAAGGGTGCAGCCACGGTCAGCAAGTCGATCGGCAAGTCACGTGCGGTGAGGCAAAGTGTGGGTACTCTGGCCTCTTCCACGGCGTAGGGTAAAGTATGTGCTCAGAGATTCCTCTAGCGGTGGCACGAGTGAGCAATTGCACGATGCTGCGCTTTCACCCGCTCCAGTACATCTCAGACTGGTCCTGTCCAAAGCAGCCTGAACTCAACAATTTTACTGGTAGGAACATCCTGGTTACACCAGCCCACAGCGGATTATTGTATCCGTCCGTCCGTCGTGCATCCAAAGATGGGAGGGGTGGGGTTGGGTGGGGAGGGTGGGGCTGGGTGGGGAGGGGAGGGTGGGGAGGGGTTGGGTGGGGAAGGTGGGGAGGGGCTGGGTGTGGAGGGTGGGGAGGGGCTGGGTGGGGCTGGGTGGGGGGGTGGGAGGGGTGGGGCTGGGTGGGGAGGGGCTGGTCACCCCGTGGTGCCCTCAACGTTTAACCTACTCACGCCGGCTTGTGCCCGCCCTCACAGTCGGGCATATTTGCGGAATACACCACGCCGCCGTTGACCCTGACCATTGACCGAGCAACCCAACGTTCCTACCAGCTCCCTCCGCAGGAATGTGTTTTTGTTTTACACGGTTAAGGCCCACTAAGCTATATAGCTCTTTTTCAGAGTGACCCGACCACAAGCGATAGCTCAACGAAGTGGCTTATCGTCATTGTGTAGGAAATTTATCGTAGCCAAATACCCTAAAACGCCTGTTTCTAAATGTGGAGAGAAAAACCATAGGAACCGTTTAAAAAAATCCACGTAACCACGGCGAGAGAGACACGCAAACTCCAAGTATACGTGAGTCAAGGTTGGGTTCGAACCCACGACTATCCTGTATACCAGGCGAGGTAATTAACATCTCCTAGCCACCGCGGCGCAGCTGACACCGCCGTTGCTGCACGGCGCTTGGTATTCCGTGGTTGTACGAATCTCAGTGGAATCGGTCTCCCTCAGTTATTACACTAAGCTGTCACACTCCGGCACAATAAACCTACAGCTGTGTGCGCGTGTGCGCGCGTGTGTGCGTGTGTGCGCGTGTGTGCGTGTGTGCGCGTGTGTGCGTGTGGGGAGCGATAGTGCAGCGGTTAGCGCGCTGCGCTATGAACCTGGCGACACGAGTTCGATTCCCGCTCACGGCCAACACCAGTGACGATTATCTGAACCGGTCCCGGGCCTCCCCTAGGTCGACTCAGCCTCAAATGAGTACCTGGTGCGGTGTGTAAACATTGCCACTAGGGAGACAAAGGCGGTCGGGCGTGGTGCTGGCCACCCACCCCCTGGTGTACCGTTCCGGCCTTCATAGGTGCTCGCTAACAGCACTTGCCCCTACAGTCTGTTAAGGCTATACGGGGGATCTTTGTGTGTGCGCGTGTGCGCGCGTGTGTGTGCGTGTGTGCGCGTGTGTGCGCGCGTGTGTACATGTGCAAGGGGAGCGGTGGCGCTGCGGTTCAATCATGAACCCGGTGACCCCAGTTAGATTCTCGCCGATGGCCAACATCGGTGATGAATATCTCAACCGGTCATGGGCCTCCCCTAGCTCGACTCAACCTTAAATTGGTACCTGGTAACGTGTGTAAATGTCAGCATTGGGGTGAGACAAAGGCGGTCGGGCACTGTGCTCACCAACTACCCCCTAGTGTGCCATGCCGGCTACCATAGGTGCTGGCTAACAGCACTTGCCCCAACAGTCTGTGAGGCTATGCGGTGGATCTTTGCCTTTGTACATGTGTATGAGTGCCGGGGGAGTGGTGGTGCAATGGCTCGTGCGCTTTGCTACAGACCCGGTGACCTGAATTTGATTCCTGGTCACGATTCACGTCAGCCGCGAGTGACATCCAAACCAATCCTCTTTGCCGACCGGCACGAACCGAGCTTGTGAAGTATGGTCAAACAACTGTCCACGACGCTGAAGGGGGGGGGGGGGGGGGGGTTCCTACAACGGTGGATTGACGACGGGCTCGGCATAAACCTATCAATTACACACTCGGCTGGTGCCGAAGAATAAGCAACATCAACTGTGAGCTTGCGTCAATTTCATCGCCCGAGATGGAACATGCCCATTGTGTGTCCGCCACACGTCGTAACAACACACAGCCCAACGCTTCTGTGAGAGACATATATTCTCAACACTGGCTTGGCGGAGGGCTGCAGTCATTGTACCCTGCAGCACATCTAACATGAGAGGTAAGCCATACACAAGAAAATATAATCTTGACCTTTGTCTGGCTGGCCCTTCAATATTTCAGGAAGAGATGTCTTACCCTGCAAGCAATGTACCGCCGCGTGCCCGCCTGACCTACATATAGGGACGCGGAATAACGCCGCGGTGTAAAATTATTCAGACACCTATAAATTATGAACGCTGCAATTATATCGGTACGGCGCGCACGCACATGCGTGTGCACGCACGCACGCGCCCATCAGCAGGAATGTAGGGAAGCCCGCTACGTTACAGTTGTCAAAGGGATCAACTTTGCCAGGCATGGGTTGTACCCAATGTCAGATTGCATTCAGTATTTACCCAAAGTCAAAGTGATTTCTCTTTTTGCTGAGCCACGGGTGGAAATTCCACATCTCTATGGCGGGGGGTGAGGATTAGAACTTGGTTCCTTCGGATTGCGAGCCGCTTGCTCTACCGCTGAGCCACGTGGTCGTAATAAATTCTACGAAGCGTGCAGGCAATTTTTCTTTTATTTTGGATACAGACCAGATGGAAATATTTTTTGTAAGCGAATTGGCGGAGGCGGCTGCGATATCAACCACAACATTACATTGCCATGTTACCTACACATTTAGTACTTATCATCGGAATCCGTGCGATATGTGCTCAACGAACTACCATATAAATTGACGTGAAATGTATTGTAATTTTTGGGGGGCCCCATCTGGGCTTGGGGCCTGTCCGGTATGCTCATCAGTAATACCCCCTTACCCCCCTCTTGCCAGGCATGTGTACGCAGGCAGGCACGGCACACACGCACGCACAGGAACATATGGACACATGCGTACAACACACGGCGTCTGCAAAACGACGATGAATAAACATTTACGCAATTACAACGGCGTGCTTATGATATGCTGCTGTGGCACAATGAACCACAGCTGCCCGAGTGATGTGCTGATAGTGCCCTCAAAGGAGAGCGCGCACTGTCAAACCAGGAGTCTCTCTCTCCTCACTCGCCCACTCCCTAGCTCCCTTACTCGCTCTCCCTCTCTCTCGCTCACTCGCTCGCTCGCTCGCTCGGTCGCTCGCCCACTCACTCGCCCACTCGCTCACAAACCAGAAATCTGTAATTTTCACCGGGATTGTATCACTCCTGCGTCTGGGTTTGGCTGGGTGCTTGGGAGCGTGGATGTTTTATCCGGTATTGGATAGATCATGGCTGATGATGAATATAACGGTGATGTCATTTTGGGGAAGCATTTACGCAGCGCTTTGCGCACTGTGCAGTGAACACCGCTGACTTGAGTTCCTTTCCCGACCACGTCCATTGTCTGTGGCGAGTGGCGTCTGAACCAGATTGGAGTACCTCCCTTTCACCAACCCGCACTGACCAGTGTGGTGAAGTATGGCCAAACAACCCCAATGCCCGACACGTCATAGAGAGGGCTTCATCCAGCAGTAGATTAACCAAGAGCTATTGGAATGATTGCTACATTACGCACATTTGTATCTCTCGTCTCCTTCGTGAATCATAGCAGAGGGCTGCACATCGTTGTTAATATTATCACATGTATCTAAGAGATTTAATTGGCGTGGTGTGCGCTTGTACACGTTACTGTTTGCTACCTTCGGCTGTGTAGGGTGGGTGGCGGGTCTTACGACACACATCTCGGCCAGATCATTCCGCGGCCCAACCCCCGAACGTCTACTACGAAGCATTATTACACCTCGTATGTAATTGGTCGGCGCAAACCCTGCAGCAACGAGAGACCGCTACTTTCGCCACGGTGCCAAAAAAGATGTCATCGATTGAATTGTGAAAATCCGTTGAAATTGCCATGGTTATAGGGAGAGGGGCGATGGCGGGGAGGATGCGAGGAAGAGTGGGGAGGGGGCGGCCGGGAGTGACTTGGCTAGGTTTGACCGGTGGCCGTCGAGGGGACAGAAGGGACGGTCCGTGCCCTGACGCCGCCATCGCTGGCGTCATTTTATAGCGGCGGCTGCGGCGAACGAGCGAGCGAGCCTCCTTTGTACCGAACACACCGTGTGCGTACACCCCCACCAGCCCCCCGAGTCCTGCGTTTTTATCGCCGCCGCAGCACCGAGGCCACACACAATGGCTTGGGATAGAAGAGTCGCACCAACCAGACGGGGATTTTAGTTTGGACGCTTCCCAGTGTGGGTTGAAAGCGTCGATGCAATTGGCTCTGTCCCCGTCTGTGTCACGGGAGGAGGCCCGATAAGACGATCCAAAGCTCGCTACGCTTGAGAACTCGGTTTAATCGCAACTCTATAGCTGCCTTTACGAGTCATTATTGATATGCAAGCCGGGTTGAGACCATCAACTCATTTGGACTTGAGAACATGGATTCGAACGCAAGATCTAGTCAATCCCGCACCTCCAATTAGTACGGTTGGCTCCGTACGGTGCGAAGGAAGTTCAGCATATCATATGTACAAAGACCTCCGTGGACAAATGCATGATGTGAGGAGTTCTAGAATCCATGATGCGTGCGCATGATTTTTTTTCCTTGTTTTGTTGTTGTTTTAGTTGTTGCCAAGGCCATGGAACGAGCCAATGTGTCTTGACACAGACAGAACGCGGCTTCTCGTTAAGAGTTTGGCTCGGGCTTTGCGGTGGTGTAGCCGGGAGAATTGATGGGCCCAGCAAGCGCGTAACGCGGGCAATTTTGCGCATGTGTCGTCTGCCAACACGAAATAACTTTTCACGTCCTTCGGTGAATGTTTGTTTGGCCTGTTGGAGCAATGTCCCCCCCCCCCCCTGCAGAGATTGTTTAAGGCAGGCAAAACCCCCTGGGTCGCCTTCAATGAGCCTCATCAGCAGGGTGTGGCCCATGAAATTAATGCCGCTGCGTTGCCATGATGACATGGACAGGAGCAATCCACGGATGCTGTTTAGTGTAGTCATCATCATCGTCGTCATCAGCTTTGGTCGGATGTAAGCCTCACCAAGCCATCGCCGTCTCTCGTGGCCACGAAAGTGGATCAATCCACGGATTCGCACCTGCCAAACGAGCTGATTTAATCGCTCCATCTCCACGTAGGACGTCCGCGCGGGCCGTGTTCTATTCCCTGCCACTCCGCTGTTAGTCTGGACCTGCCGGCTTCCATCCTGCCCAGCGATGCGTTCTGCCAAAGCCCCCCTTTCTATTTCCTATCCGTCCATGCGATGTTACTCACCCGCGTATGTGTTCCCCGATCCGTGTGTTCCCATTGCCTGTCTCTCATCCAGCAGTGACTTGACCTATGGTGCTGCAAAACAGAATAATATTACTGCTACTACAGTACAGCAGTAAAATGCTGAAGCAGAATCAGCCATGGTCAGTCCACTGCTGGATGAAGGCCTCCTCAAGCTGCCCGCCGCTGCCACCACTCACGATCCCGTGATGTGACAAGCCATCCGGCTCTTCGAATTATTTTGTCGCTCCATCTCCTCGTCCGTCGTGCCCTCTAGCCGTGATTACTCCTGCCCGAGCCCACTCGCTTCCCTGAATTGTTTGGATGGTGTCACCAACATATATACGCTCTCCAATCCACGTTTCTCTTTCTGTCTCTCAGTAACTCTCCCGTGCTTCTTTGCGCTACTTTCCAGATGTTGCTGTTGTTGTACGTTTTGATCTTCATCACCAACATGCCTGTTTGTAAGCAGCCGGAATCAGGTTGTCACGATGACTCGATCCGACCTCCTGGATCTTGTCCCGAGGTTGCTCGACGCTGTTTCAAGTGAAACGTCGCCAATCTAATCGCTCGCTCACTCACTCGCCTACCCACTCGCGCGCCCATTGATCCATACGCCATAGCAGCTCATACTCATATATTTACGCCGATTAAAAACGTTATCCTTTAGGCACATTGCGGTGTTGTTTTTCAGCGGAGTACCGCAGAGACATTGGCGGCGATGATTTTGCGCTGCCCGCGGGCAAAGAAGACGGACGCAGCTGTATTAAAATGTTAATTCGCACATCTGTGAAAACAAAGCCCAACTGCTTGTGGCTGCGTCGTCTTCCTTTATCGTTGTTTAATAAGCACTTGGAAAGCATGTGTACTCACCCAATATAGCTGGCCCAGAAATAATTGTGTAAGTCAACATGCGCTCACCGCACGTGTATATGTATGTGTATAAAAGCGTGCCTAAGTGCTGTTTGCAGCATTGGCAATGCGGTATTGTGTGATGTTAATACTGGTAGGAACCTCCTGGTTACACCAGCCCACAGGGGATTATTGTGTCCGTCCGTACGTCGTGCAGGGAGGGGCTGGGTGGGGAGGGGAGGGTGGGGAGGGGTTGGGTGGGGAGGGTGGGGAGGGGCTGGGTGGGGAGGGTGGGGCTGGGTGGGGAGGGGCTGGTCACCCCGTGGTGCCCTTATAAAACTCAACGTTTAATCTACTCACGCCAGCTTGTGCCCGCCCTCACAGTCGGGCATATTTGCGGAATACACCACGCCGCCGTTGACTCTGGCCATTGACCGAGCAACCCAACGTTCCTACCAGCTCCCTCCGCAGGAATGTAATGGACAAAGTGGATGTATATATTTCGATTGAAAGCTTTCGTGACTGCAGGGATTCATCTTCTTGGTTCTTTCGGTAAAGTCACGTAGAATGGAAATAATAAAATAGTCAAAATTAAACATAATAAAATAATTCTCACGACGTTTCGGCCACAACGCAAGCAGCCGCTGCTTGCGTTGTCGAGAAGACAGTCCGAATGACTCTGTCTTCTCGACAGACCTGTTCTCCACCTGATGACGGCTGCTTGCGTTGTCGAGAAGACACGTCGTGAGAATTATTTTATTATGTTTTATTTTTATTATTTTATTATTTCCATTCTACGTGACTTTACCGAAAGAACCAAGAAGATGGATGTATATATAGCCACGTCGACGTGCCAATGCATCTCGAGAAGCGGTGTAGGAGAGATGAGAGAGAGAGAGAGTCGGTCACAGGCAGAGGATATGAGGAAGGTGTTGAGCCTGGGCCTTGAACTGGGGCAGGAAGTTCACAGCACGGGTGGTTGGGGGAAGGCAGTTCCAGACTGGGGGCAGCAGAGGAGAATGAGCGACCTGCCATCCATGTCCCCACGCTTCTTTGCGTGAATTTTCATTTTTTTTTTGCACATTTTATTCATGACCGTGTATCTGAACCACGCGTCATAGCAGGCAGTGCACACTGATTAAGCACATTGTTTTTTAGGCCACATGGCTACGTTGCTTTTCATGATCAACATCGCTAATTTGCTACCAACATACTGTAGGTTTCGTTACCTCTACGATTCATGACCTGGCTGACACGAACAGGCAGCAGCATCATCATCCTCGTCATTAGCAGCATCGATTCACTCGGAGCCGAAGCGAACTCTTCTCAGGGCTCAGCCGAGCAGGGGGCACGGAGAGCAAAGATTCCCGCTGAATGTGGCCCCCAGGTTTCAAGCTTTGAGCCCTCGGCAGCTTCCGGCTCTCACCGGTGACCCCGAACAGAATCAGAATCAGATACAACTCCCCCTCCGACCCTCAGCATCAACCGTGGTCGCGGCAATATTCTTTCAAAGAGTTTAAAATGAAATTGCATTGTCACGTACGCTTAGGTCTGCAGCAACAACAAAACAACGAAACTATTGGCAGCTGGAGCAGCATAGGAAATGAAGGTTGGCTTTGCGAGTCTGCGAGTGCCGTGAGGTTGAACGAGTGGGTGTTTTGATCGTGACCTTGAGAAGCGATATTCCGATGCAGCCTGTGTTACCACCTTCCGCTAAGGCAGAGTGATCTCCTGCTCATCTCCTTTTACCGACCCACAACAGTGGTGTGAAATTCCACATTCCTAAGACCACAATCCTGTGGATTTCCCCACAAGGTGGTACCTATTTTATCGGACCCGGAGGGGATGATGGGCTGAGTCAACGGGACTTGAACTCGGCGGCCTTCCGATTGCGAGCTGCTCGCTCTGCCGCTACGACAACAACAAAATCTGGGGCATCTTTTTGCGAAGAAGATCAGGAATGTCTTGTCTTCACGGAAGAGGGGAGGACCCACGTGTGAACGTATCGTCTGGAGCGGTGGTGCGTTACTGTTATTATATTTAATGCTATCACGGCACTGACAAGAGCCCTGCAGAATTGCATCGAGCCCCATGGACTCGCACAGAGACCCAGAGACTCGCACAGAGACCCATCGACTCGCACAGAGACCCATCGACTCGCACAGAGACCCATAGACTTGCAAAGAGACCCAGAGACTCGCACATAGACCCAGAGACTCGCACAGAGACCCATCGACTCGCACAGAGACCCATCGACTCGCACAGAGACCAATAGACTTGCAAAGAGACCCAGAGACTCGCACAGAGACCCAGAGACTCGCACAGAGACCCATCGACTCGCACAGAGACCCATGGACTCGCACAGAGACCCATCGACTCGAACAGAGACCCATCGACTCGCACAGAGACCCATCGACTCGCACAGAGACCCATCGATTTACACACAAGATCCACGGACTCACATAGAGACCCGTAGACTCGCACAGAGACCCATTGTTCAGCACGGTGCCTGACATGTCGAGCCATGCGCTGAAGAAGCCTACCAGCACGTGCAGTGAAACGTCAGACATCGAGCCAAACATCCCGTCGTGGTACAACCCAACACACGCATGGGAGAGCTATAAGTACATCGTCATGATTATTATTTAGGAGGAGAACAGGGTGACTGATTTTTTAATCGGGTCATCGTAACGTCGTGCCCCCATAGTGAGCACGAAAGGGCTGCTCCAAGTGCCTTGAGGACACCGTGTGATTCTGTGAAGGGTTGACCCCAGAGGTGGGACAAAGTCATTGTTATGCAAGTCCAAGTCGAGTCGCAAGTCATCAAATTCATGACTCGAGTCTGACTCGAGTCCAAGTCACATGACTCGAGTCCACATCTCATAGGTGGGACAAAGTCATTGTTATGCAAGTCCAAGTCGAGTCGCAAGTCATCAAATTCATGACTCGAGTCTGACTCGAGTCCAAGTCACATGACTCGAGTCCACACCTCTGGTTGACCCGTCCCCGGCCTTTCGCTGGCATGCTGTGCCTCACCGCTCTGTGGGGGAGATATGGAATGAGAGAAAATTCGGATGTTTAGAATGTCCCAGTGCGACCGCATCCTTTCTCATTTTTGTACGTTTGAAAAAAAAAGAAGATATTCCCCCCGATTGTGGGATCAGCGTTTAGTCGTAATGAGGCAAATAATCAGTTCAGATCTCACGCAGACCAGCTCGCTGGCTCTTCGTGTTAGAGAACGCGCCCCCGTGGAAGCGGATTTCACAGAGGTACCTCTGACATGCCTTCAAGTCACCTCTTCCATAATACACGTTTTTTGGGGTTAGATCACGTAAATATATCAATGTGTCATTAAACCCGCCACCACCCGACACAACCAATTAATATGGTTTGTCACGTACGCAGAACGTGCCAATTTGTTACTGGCTGTCTGATGGCGAAACGTCATACTCCGATTGTAAATGTTGTGGCTTTGCTCTCCAACACACCGGTGTGCTGTACTAGTGTACTACACTATACACTACATTATACACTATACACTACACTATACACTACACGCTACACTATACACTAGTGCTGTACTAGTAACGAATTGGCCACGTTCTGTTCACGTGACAAACCTTACTAAGTGGCTGTGTCGGGTGGCGGCGGGTTTAACGACAAATTTATATAGTTACGAGATCTAACCCAAAAAACAAGGTGTATTGTGGATGATATTGGTCGCGAAAGCCTCCTACATGTTAAGTCACCTCTTGTCCACGCGCAGCTGAGGGCAGCACATTCCCACCCGCTCGGCTACTGAGAGCAGTCCTCTCAGGAGTGTCGTGCATCTGCCTCTGTTGAATAAAATATCGCTTTGGAGGAAACCAATTAATTGATGCTGCAGCTGCTTCGGTGGCGGGGGTGCACAATGAAGAAAAAAACAACTCAACGCCATTGCCAATAACAACGCTCTGGCCGTAAAATAAATTACATATATCTTCTTGGTTCTTTCGGTAAAGTCACGTAGAAGGGAAATAATACAATAATAAAAATAAAACATAATAAAATACAATTCTCACGACGTTTCGGCCACAACGCAAGCAGCCGTCCTCAGGTGAAGACCAGGTCTGTCGGAAAGACAGCGTCTGAATGAGCACCACCAAGCTTGGCAGCGTATATTTAAGCTGGGTTAGAGGGGGAAGGGCACCTTGACAAAGGAATTTGCATATCAAAAAGAATTACATATATGTGATAGGTGGCGTTTTTGGTCATGGTCGCTTTCTGTATCGTCATGTGCTAGCTATCGGGACGGGCCTATTATGTTCATAATTCCTTTTTAAGACCGCACGGTGTTACCGACGGACGCTATAGACGTGGGGGGGGGGGGGTGGGGCGTCTTTGTTGTCTATGCGCCGCTTTCCCGGCAGGAACGTTGGAGCGAGCGCCTGCCACGTGGCACCTCATCCCCTCCCGTGCACCGCACGCTTCGATGGAGGCACCGAAAAGGTCGCTCGCCTCTCGAGCCTCCGTCTCCACCGCCGATGTTGAACGCAGAGGAAAGCAACTGGCCGTGCGGCTGGGTTCAACGCCTTGAGCTGCCGTGCGCTCCCTGCTCCCGCGCGCCCAGCGTCGTGCCTACAAAATTTTGCTGCCGCTGTTCGCCATACATGTTGTTTAAAAAAGAAAAGAAAAAAAGAGAAGAAAAAAATATGCAGTTGTAGCCACAAACCTTACGCTTTGGATGTATTGGGTGGTGGCGGGTTTCACGACACGTTTATATTTACGGGAGCGGTAGGGTGGCGGTTAGCGCGCTGCGCTACGAACCTGGCGACCCGAGTTCGATTCCCGCTCACGGCCAACACCACTGACGATTATCTGAACTGGTCCTGGGCCTCCGCTAGATTGACTCAGCCTAAAATGAGCACCTGGTGCGGTGTGTAAACATCGCCACTGGGGAGACAAAGGCGGTCGGACGTGATGCTGGCCACCGACCCGCTCGCGTGCCCTGCCGGCCTTTATAGGTGCTACTCGATAACAGCACTTGTCTTCTTGGTTCTTTCGGTAAAGTCACGTAGAAGGGAAGTAATAAAATAATAAAAATAAGAACCAAGAAGATGAATCCCTGCAGTTACGAAAGCTTTAAATCGAAATTTAACAGCACTTGCCGCAACAATCTGTTAAGGCTGTACGGGGGAACTTTGTTGTTGTTATATTTACGCGATCTAACCCAAAAAACAAACCTTTACTGTGAATAAGAATGGTCGCGAAAGCCTCCTCCTACTACCCCTGCTGAGTGTGAAAGTGAGTTGTGACGAGGACGAAGGACATTGGTGTAATCGGAATGGACGGACGAAACCGCCTGGCGGCCCTGAATTGCAATCTAGGGAACAAACAGAAGAGCAGTGGGAATGGAATTATGAAGACGCGCGAGAGAGAGAGGGAGAGAACGAGAGCGAGACAGAAGGAAAAAAAGAGAGAGATAGGAAGGGAAAGAGCGTGACGGGAGGCAATTACCCAATGGGGTGAACGGATCGATCCAGCAGCAACGAGTTGGCAAACGGAGAGCACGGATACCTGGAACCCGTCAGCAAGCGCCGGCACATTGCTGTGCAATGTTTCTTTAAGCCCAGGTCAACGGTGCGATTCTTAAATCCACCTCTCACGCCCCCCCCCCCACTCTGTCTCTGTCCACCGAGCAATATTAATGGGTACTCCAGGATCAGGCGATCAGCAGGCTACATTGTGGAGGAGTAGCCCAAATCACCCTCTTTAAAGGCTGTCCGGAGCTCTCTCTAGCTGATGCCGTTTTTGCCAGCGGTGGCGTGAGCACGGCATTTCAGGGCTGCACCTTTACCTACCGTGAGAGCTGTGGTCTCGATGGGCATGACTTCTGGGTCTGTAAATCTATTTGCCGCTGTGTAATTCCATGGGTGTCTGCGTAAGTCTGAACATCTTTGTAAGTTTGTGAATATACGCGAGTCTGTGGCTGCGCATGTACGTCTGTGGGTCTCTTTGTTAGTCTATGGGGCAGGGGCGGTTTCTTCATTAGGGCGATTGGGCGACGCACCACCAATGTCATTCAACCACAGAGTCACGCTAGCCGTCACTGTCAGCCTCTGGATATAGTCCAATCAGCGTCATGTCACGTTCTGTGGAGTACCGCCTCTTTTTGGGCGATTTCACTACGGCTGAGAATCGCCCCGAGTGGCCCCATAGACTTACATTCAAAGATGTTTTTTTTCGAACGGGGGCGCTGCAATGCATTCTCTATGGCTTCCCGGAGGGCATGCACTAACGTGCTTACGTCATCATACGTGCTAACGTCATCATACGTAAGCACGTTTCATCCAACAATATAATTTATCGCCACCTAGTGGAATCTTTAATAAAATAAACTTGAGTGGTTTGTTTTAATAGTGAGTATATAAACAAACAAGATGTATTGTAAGAGTCACTTTATTTTTCATTAATATTAAAGAAGTGAAGTTGCCTTTACATGCTTAAGCTGTTAATTTATTCATTGCATGGGTGGACCTTATCAATCATCCAGACATTTGCCCCCCCTGAGAGATTTTGCAGGAGCCGCCACTGCTATGGGGACCTGTGTAAGTCTGTGAATATCTCAGTAAGCGTGTGAGTTGGTGTCAAGCCTGTGACACCCTATTTAGTCTATGGGTCTCTGTTTAAGTCCACATAAAGCCCAGGTCTGCAGCAAGGTCGAGACTTTTGGTCTCATGGGCTTTCGCTTTCCCATTAATGAAGGTCACCTATGGGTCTCTACATAAGTCTGTGAGTCTCTATGGAAGTGTGTATCTTTTTTTCTAAATCCATTGCTCTCTTTGTCGATGGAGCGGCATCCGAGACCACGTCCTCCGCGTAGATGTACCGATGATTTAAAGTTACATGCACGAGCTCGTCGAATTGCGGAGATGGCGACGGCTCTGGGGAGGCCTTCATCCGGTAGCAGTGGCTACATCACCATTGATGATGGTGACGACGATGTTGCCGCAGGACGACGTCCCAAAGTGGCACCGGCACCGCCGGGGGTGCAGTGGAGGGGCGAGCGGGACGGTTCCCGCCCTGGCCAGAGTGGAGCGACGCGGAGGTCAACGCGGAGAAGTGGGATGGACCGCGCGCTGGGGGCGGGAAGGAGAAGGGCAGGAGCCCCAGCCTGGTGCGGCACTCTTGTCCGTCTGTCTGTCCGTCCGTCCATTCGTGTGTCTGTCCGTGCATCCGTGCGTCCGTGCGTCCGTCCAGTTCGTCTGTTCAGTCCGTTTGTGTGTCCGTCCATCCATCCATTCAATTGTCTGTCCATCCGTTCATTTGTCCGTCCGTGCGTCCGTCCGTTCCTCCATCCATCTGTCCTTCCATCTGTCTTTCCATCTATGCTGTCCATCCATTCGTCAATCCATGTGTTTGTCAGCCTATCTGTCCGACTGTCCATACATCTGTCGGTCCGTCCATCCGTCTGTCCGTCATTGTGAACCGTGGCTTGTTTTAACTAGCTGGGGTGATGAGTCGATTGCGTGGATTAACCAATTGATAGATTGTCAGTGACTACTTTATTTGTGGTCGATTACACGGGCTCTTGTCGAATTATTATTTGGTTAATATGAATCTGATATTTTTGTGCTAATTTATGCACTATTATGATGACCCTCAATCCAAATAAAATTATGTTTATGTCCATTAACCTATGAACCTTCACGACAAAAGTTTTTCAGCTGCATTTTGTTCGGAAGAAAATGCTGGAATAGTTTCGGCGCCCTTGAGTCTTATCAGCAGGGTTTTGTCCAGGGTTTCCCTTGCATTATCCCCTTGCATTCATGGCCTCTGGGACGCTAAGCCGGATGTTAGCCTGGTTCGTACTGACAGCTGACTACCACCAGGGGCTTACTTGGTGTTGTAGGCGCGTGGTTGCTGCGAGGTCGTGGCCAGGATGTGGTGGTGCGGAGGGTCTCCGGGGCTTTTCCGGCTTCCTCCTACAAGACAGAGACAAACTCTCATTGATTTCTGCATAACCGAATTCAGAGCCAAACATCGCAACGTAACGGCAGCCTCCTGAAAATTGTTGTTTATTATTATCACGGCTAATATTTTCTGTCCAGAAGGCCAATTAGTTAGTGAACTTTAACGTCATTTATATTTCACTGCGGCAAAAAGAAACAGAAGATCATTCCGTCCCCCGTCCCCCCCCCCCACTCCAAACCTCCCCACCCCACGCTCGTTCATCGCCACGCCGGTAATTTATTACCAGGCGGTAATGAATTTGCTCAAGTTAAATCTATATTGTTAATTTCATAGTCTCGGACGCGGCGGCCGTTCCCGGGCGGAAGGGCGCCTAGCTTGCTCGCTCAATGAGCTGCGGCGACGTGGAGCGTTGCGCCGCGGCGTTCAAAGGTTAAAGAGACAAAAAGCGATAAACGACGCAACGGCGGCGAGGCTCCCGTCCGACTTCCGCCGTCGTCGAAGATCCCCGCGAAGGTGTAGGCACAGCCCCCCCCAGTGAAGCTCTCTTTCGCTGATGTCCAGCAGAGCCACCCCCCTCCCCACCCCCCATCCCAGTGTGTATTTGGCCTGCTCTTTCATGCTTTGAAAGACGTCGTGGCAAGAGGTGGGTGTAACCACCTCTTTACCCCACCGTAGCACGTGCCTGCCGATCGACTAACTGTGCTAAACCCATTTACACGGCTGAGTGGACAGACGTAGAAACTTGTCCCATTGTGTTGATCTGCCCCACCGGGAGTTCGAATCGAACGAACCGGTGACCTCTGGAATATACGTATGCGTGTATGTTCACATTCTTTCGCACCGTTCGTAGCCAACCGTGCTGATCGGGGAGGTGCGGGCATTGCGAGGCCCCCGGCAGCGTCCAGAGCAGGGGTCGGCGAAGCAAAATAACAAGAAGAGCCATTTTTGTTTTCGAATTCGGTGGAAAAAAAACATTGCACTGCATGTGAATAACATAACGAAGCAGTCCTTCTAAGAGCCGCCTCCGGAGCTGCAGGTTTTGTCAACCCCCGGTCCAGAGTGAAGCACGACCCGACACCTAACGTGTTGAGCGCCCATTGGATGCGGCGGGTGGCCCCTGAGTTCCCACGTTGTCCCGTCTCGCAGAATTTCTTTGAGGACCCCGAGGGCAAGATCGAGCTGCCCCCCTCGCTGAAGGTGCACGCTTGGAAGAGGCCCCAGGACTTCATCACTGACCCTGTGAGTTGGACGTCTTTGTTTCGCCGCACATTCACGCTCGCCGCTCTCTCGCGCCGTGTGTGGGGGGGGGGCGGGGCGGGGGGTTTGAGAGAGAGAGAGAGGAGAGAAGAGATGCAGCCAGAGGTGAAACGAGGTGGTGGGGTGTGGGCGGGCGGACGGAATGGTCTTCTGTTTCTTTGCCGCAATGAAATATGAATAACGTTTAAGTTCAATAACTAACGGGCCGTGCAGCTGCCTCGGGGTTCACGGTCACGTGGGGGTGCGGGGGAGGGACCCAGACTACGAAGAGAGGGAGGCATCAGAGAGCGAGGCATTGGAAGAGAGGGAGGCATTACATCGAGGGGGTATCCATTTCATTACGCACGGTAGTCGCCCATCCAAAGCACAAAGACGGTGGTCACATGTGCTTGTGCGGCCGTCTGGAACGCTCTTCCTTCCGATATTAGGAAGCCACTGTGCGCTATGCACTTTTAAGTCGAGCTTGAAAACGAATTTCTTTAGAATTGCTTTTTGTGTTTAGTTTGTTGTCCTTCCCCCCGCACCTCCGATTAGCACGGTAGGCGGTGTACAGTGCGAAAGAAGTTCAACATACACACATACATGCCTCCGATTAGCACGGCTGGCTACGTACGGTGCGAAAGAAGTTCAACATGTTCATACGGGAAGCACGCGTTCCTTGGCACGGGCGGGGGGAACGAGGGCGTCAAGTGAGCGAGGAAAGGCAGGGGAAAAGCAATATCCACGCGGCGGTGAAGAGGGTGCTATTTATTATCTCTCACAGGTCCCAGTGGTGGTGGAGGATGTGACGGGATTTGATCTGCTAACTCCCAACACACATCTCCTGCACAGCGAGGTGAGAATTAAAGAAAGTTATTCCTCCGGCTTTGCCCAGTTCGTTTCCTGCAGGGAAACTGCGTGCCTCTATTTATTTTGTCTGTCTCTTGAACAGCCGCGTGTCTCCAACGTGTGGGTACCGCGAGCGTGCGTGTTTGTGTGCGTGCATGGGGAGCGGTGGCGCGGTGGTTAGCACACTGCGCTTAAAACCACGGCGACCCGAATATTTGAAACCGTCCTTAGGTCGACGCGAGAGGCTTACGTCTTGTGCGGTGCGTAAACATCAGTGTCCCGAGTTCGATTCCCGCTCAGGGTCAACGCCAGTGGCGATTACCTGAACCATTCCTTCCTGGGCCTCCCCTAGGTCGACTCAACTGAGTACCTGGTGCGGTGTGTGTGGTGCTGGCAACCCACCACCTCGTGTGCGGTGGCGGTCTTCATAGGTACCCGCTAACAGCACTTGCCCCAACAGTCTGTTGAGGATACAAAGGACGCGTTTGTATGTGTGTATAACACCTACAGCTGCCAGTCACCACTAAGAGGCGGTGGCATCACCATGGCGCTGCCGGGTGGTAACACTGTGGTGGTGGTGATGCTTGCCGGTCGGTAACGCTGTGGTGGTTGTGAGCAGTGCCATTGCTAGGCGTTCGTTACTGATTGGTTGTAACCCTCATAGCACGCTCACAGCCACAACAGTGGCCAACTGGGGCTCTGGAAAGGTGCAGGGGGCTGGTGACAACTTCACCTGCAACTCAATTGCCACGAAACTATGGAGAAAAACATGTGTGTGTGCATACACACACAAAAACAAAGATCCTCTATATAGTCTTAACGGAACTGTTGGGGTAAGGAGTTTTTGTGAGCACCTATGAAGGCCGGCACGGCACACGAGGGGGTGGGTGGCCAGAACCACACTCGACCACCTTTGTCTCCCCAGTGGCGATGTCCACACACCCCACCAGGTACTCATTTGAGGCTGAGTCGACCTAGGGGAGGCCCGGACCGGTTCAGATAATTGCCACTGGTGTTGGCCGCACTGCTTGCTCCGCTGCACTTTTTACTCCGCTCATCATCGCACGAACCGGCTCTTGCCGCATGATCGTCCACGCGACACCGTGGCCACGAGTATCCCGCCTGCGTCTCCCGCTTGCGTCGCCTCTTGCATCGCGCGCTTGTGTCGCCCGCTTGCGTCTCCGCTGCCTTGGAGGCATCCCCTCCCCCCCCATCCCCCTCCCCACTCTGTGAGCCGTGGCCGGAGCAGAGGACCGTGAGCTGCAGATTTGTCCGTCCAGATTAAGTGCTAGCAACTGGTGCCGCTGTGCCGTTGCCGCTCGCGCGAGCTCTCTCCCGGTGATGCCGAAATGCGGCGCACGTCCCATTGTTTTTTTTTAACTCTTTCCAGCGATTCTACCGAGTGAGCTCGATATCGTCCAATGCATTGCGTTTCGAATTGAGAGTGTTTAACGAGGGGAGGTCTCAAGGGACCCAGGATGGGTCTCGTTTTACAAGAGGGAGCGATCATAATTTGAAAATACTATTTTTATTTTACCAGGTAAGGCCCACTGAGCTATCGGGCTCTTTTTTTCAGAAGCAACCTGGCCACAAATGGTAGCTGAACCAAGTGGCTGATCACGTGTGAATGTATAGCAGCCAATACTCTGAACGCGTGTTGATTCTAAATGTGGGTTGGGATTGAACCCACGACCTCCTGTATAGCAGGCGAGGTAGTTAACATCTCGCTACCTTGGCGCCCCTGGTTGGTGACGCAGCACTAGCGGTAGCACGTTTCGCCGCTTGTTGAAGAGGGTTCGCGGTTCGAATCCGGCAGGCCGCCCTGGTTAATCCTGCCGTGCGTATCGACCATACAAATACACACTCTGCGTCTGCTTCACAGTGCGTTGACGCTTTCAACCCGAGTCGGAAAGCAACACCTCACCTCAAGCTCTCGAGCCGACGGTTGTTTCTCCTCCCACATTTGCGCAGGCCGCTCGAGATGACGCGGTCACGCTTTACCCGCCATGACAGCGCCAGGTTGTTCCGTAATGTGCGTCCATTCATTCCGAGCCTCACGTTAGCGGCGCCGGCTCCTCGCGCGCACGTGCGCACGCCCACACACCCCTCCTCTGCTCCTCGCCAAACGCCGCGACGTCTCATTATCCGCAGTTGCTTCCATCTCCTCCACGGAGCGGCGAGCCCTTCGCGATTGTGTACCAGGGGTCCTGTTTTTTGTTTTTTTTTCCCTCCGAATATATATTTTCCCCAAGTCACTGTTGGACTTGCGCTGGGTTGCACGTGACTTAGAACGCACAGACCCACAGGGAGATGTATACTGGATGTGGTGGGATGGGTACAGAAGCTGCTAGACTGGAGTAGGTGGTGCGTGACTATTAGTAGCCACGGCTCATAGGGCGATGTTTGCTGAATGTGATGTTTTGTGTACAGAAACATCTTCTGGGTTGTCGACTGAGACAGACCCGGCTGCAATTAATCCCTGGAAATTACTCTTACTCTCTGGCCTCTCGCTACGTGCAACGAAGAAGGGCCATTGCTCAAGACGTCGTCTCGGGTGTACTTGTTCCGTTAGGCCAACGATGTTATTGACGAATGTGTTGGGTTCCATTGGTATGTTGTGCTTGTGCACTGCTGCAAATGCAGCAGCCAGTAGCAGCAGCAACAGCAGCAACAGCAGCATCAGCATCGCCGATTCGTTTGTTTAACACGGATATCGAGCGATTCTAGATTTGAAGCTTTCGTGACTGCAAGGATTCATACTCTTAGTTCTTTCCGTAAAGTCACGTAGGTAAAAAATGAAATTAAAATTAATAAAAAATAAAAACAATAAAATCACGACGTTTCGGAGGCAACACAAGCATCCGTCTTCAGGTGAAACTGTCACAGCAAAAAAAAAAAAAATCGTGATTTTATTGTTTTTATTTTTTAGTCATTTTAATTTCATTTTTTACCTACGTGACTTTACCGAAAAAACTAAGAGTACATATCGAGCGATGTCGTGTCGTTCCCGGGCGAGTGGTCACTTCGGTGTGTGGAGTGAAGAGGGGGATGGGGGAGATGCACGCTGGCGGAAAGAGGAGCGATTGGATCATATAAAACACAGGCGCAAGTCAGAGACAGAGAGAGACATCACATTGACTGTGAAACAGGGTAAGTGGGCTTGGGCGGGTCACGCCACTTACTCTATACAAGAGAGGCAGACAATCATAGACGGTGGTTTAAAGGGTACGTCTTGAGCCCGGACTGTGGGTCTCCGTGGGAGTCCACGGGTCAATTTGAGTGTCCGTGTACGTATGCACGTGTGTATGTTGAACTTCTTTCGTACCGTGCATAGCCCACCGTGCTAATGGGAGTTGCGTGGGAAGGACAACAAACTAACAACTAGATACAATGCAATACAGTGTGCATTGTATATACACCCACACACGTTACGTATACTATCGACAGGACCGCGTCTCAAGGCTCTGTTCAGGACCAGTGGACATATTTAATGCATTGACACCATTAGTCGTGGGCAGAGACAAACAGAACAAAATTTTAAACAGGAAGATTTTGAAATTGGGCTTGAACAGGGACAGGGAGTCGGCAGCACGGATGTCTGTGGGAAGGGAGTTCCAGACAATGGGGGGCGTGCAGGTGAATTGGTGGCACGGTTGCGAGATGTTGACTACCTCGCTTGGTATGCAGGAGGTCGTGGGTTCTATCCCAACCCTGATACCTGCTGTATATTTGGAGTTTGCGGTATCTCTCTCCCAGTGGTCGCGTGGATATTCCTGCGGGGCCTCCGGTTTTTCCCCTAAACATTTAGAATCAACGTCATGCTTTTAAGAGTATTTGGCCGCCATACACTTCCACGTGACGAGATAAGCCACTTCGTTGAGCTATCATTTGTGGCCAGGTCGCTTCTGAAAAAGAGCTATAGAGCTAGGCCTCAGCAAGGTAAGGTAATTGACCCTTTTTACTGGGTAAAAGGGTAAAGGTGTCGACCATGCAAAAGGGTAAGGTAAAGGGTAGGGGTAAAGGTAGCGCGGAATAATTACCCGGTAGGGTAAAGTTAGCGCGAAGTATTATCTGGTAAATACCCTGTTTACCGCTCGCTAATAGCTCCATGGCGTAGTCCGTGGCCTCCATTTGACATTGGAATCATTGATGTGGGACCAGATGGAGACGGACCACGTTCTTGAGGTAGAGGATGAGATCCAGGATGCCAGCAACGGCATTTCCGGTGTCGCTGCGAACAGCAATCGAAAGAGGCAGCGGCATGCGTTCCCGTGGGAGCACACGCACGATAGGATGGAGGGTGATCCCCGTGTGCTGCAAGGAAAGCGGCAGTGCGTGCACAGCTGCAAGTGGTTTTCCTCCGACACGAACGCGTCGGGGTGGAAAGCCCACCTCAAGCAGCACAACGTGCTCGCCCCAGGCAGGCGATCCAGCAATCCCAGATCGCCTCCTGGTAAAATTTGAGAACGCTGTGGTCGATTTTGTTATCCAAGGTGCAATCTCTTTGCGAGCCGCCGTCAGCGACAAGTTCAAGACCTTGGTCAACACATTGACGCAGGGATACGAGGGCCCGTCGACCCGCACCGTCATTCGCAGGATTGTCGAGCGTCACGCCATCATGCTGCCGCCCATCGTCGGGGCTTACTTCTCCAACCTGGACGTCGCCATCTCGCTCACCAACGACGGGTGGTCGAAACGCACCCTGAAGGGATTTTGGATGGTCACGGTGCACTGGATCGACACCAAATCTGGTGCGTAGAAATCCATGCTGCTGACTATCCTCGATGTGCAGTCCGGAAGGGGTGTCGGCAAGCGCATTCGGCACCGCTCTGTTTGAGCACCTCCAAAGCCTCGGGCGCAATGTCTCGACCAAGCTGCTCGCTGTCACCAGCGACAATGGCTCCGATGCGATCGGCGCTGTCAAGACGTTGTTCGCCCTGGTCAACGCGGACGCCGGATATGAGCAGTTGCGGGCTTGCCATCATATTCGCTGCGCGGATCATTCGGTCCATATCAGCGTCGTCCAACTTCTTAAACTGATCAAGTCGACCAACACCGAACTGAGCGAGGCGCTCGTCAATATCAGGCGCAGCAAGGTCGTCCGGCAGTCGTACCGCCGTGAGGCCGAGATCGCCAAGCTCGCCAGCAAGGTGCCGACGCACCAGGACTCGCCGACCAGGTGGAATTCGACGTTTCATATGGGCGACGACGCCATCAAGAAGCGTGTCCCATTGGACATTATCATGGCGCGCTTCCAGGATGTGATCGGCGTCGGTGCTTTCTCTGAACTGCAGTGGGCAAACATCGGGGGCGTGACAGCATTCCTGCGAATGCCGCGCCAGGTCATGACCTCGTTGTCGGCGGACCGCAAGTCGACATTGGATCTCGTGCCGGTGACGATGGATTACCTGATCGTGGTGAAGCCATTCTTAGAGCGATCGATGAGCCCTTGACCGCGACGGGTTGAAGGCCGAGCTGGTGCGGTACCTCGACTTCCTGGTTCAGGAACCCGCCATTGTGGCATCCTACTTGAATCCACAGCTGCCGAAAACGACAGACCAAGACGAGCTGGCTACACTGAAGGCCACAATCCGCTCTGTCTTGCAGCATCGCTACTCGGACGTGCTCGCGATCCCGCCTACGGCAGTCGCTGCCCATATGGAGGAGGGGTCGCTGTTCAGGAACCCTGTTCAGCAACGTCGGCAGCTCCATCGACGACGGCGATGAAGTCGATCATTTTCTGAGCACGGGCGTCACGACCGCCAGCGCCTTCATTGACGTTATGCAGTGGGGTGGTCTCCCCGCAAAGAGCTGCTCCCCGCCCACTACAAGATGTCCTGCGACTACTTGGGAGCGCCGGCGACGTCAACTCCCTGCGAACGCGCGAATAGCGGAGCCGGGCGCGAGTTCACGTGCCTTCGCCAGTCGCCGTTGTCGACGCTCTTCATCATGTCCATGTGCTTGCACTCGTGGATATCGGCCGGCTGCCTGAAGGTGCCGTCTAACCGGGCCGGAGCGGCGCAGGATCTTATTGCCCCGCCGTTCGTCTGAGGATGACGGCAATGACGAACTTGATCAGGTTGTTGATGAGATCGTCATCGACCAAGACGATTGGGACGGGGAGGTTTTGGAGGACGGTGTCGTCGACAGCCTCAATGCCCGATTCGAGAGTATTCTATACCAATCAAGCGCTCTACCTCGCATTTACCTGTTTTAAACCTTTTTCATGTGTAGTACCCCGGTAATTATCCTGTAATCGGGTAATTTGTATGGGGTAAGGGTAAAAGGTAGGCTCGTTGCTTTATACCTTTTACATTACCTTGAGCGACCTCCAGGTGAGCAAAAGTTGACTTTAGGGGGGCAGGGCAGGTGTGTGTGGGGGGGGGAGGCTCCGTCAGTAGACCTTGGAGTGAATCGTTGGCCACCTCCTACGATTCCGTTGCGTTTAGCGCCGCTTTTTAAATCCGATTTGTATTGCGATTTTTCCTTTTTACTCGGCACATTCGTTAGCGGCATCTCTTCTTCCCCCTCCCCCCATGCCCGCCCACCCGCCGCTTCAGCGCTCACCCGCCAGAAACGACGACGTCTCATTAGTGGCGCTCTTGCCGCCGTGTCGTTTGCTTACACGGGTTTTCAAAATCTCGCAACCCAAGATGCCTCGCGTAAAAAAAAATATATATAAAAGACAGTTTCCTTTTGTCGTGCCCCGAGAATTAATTAAGAGCACATTTTTCTGAATTTCTCTTTGGTCGGTGACGCTTCATAGAGCCTGGGATGAGCTGGCGTCTCTTCTGCAATTGACGTCCGGTCTCCCTTAATTGGTCTTGCATGCACAATATAATGCATGCCGCTCCTACACATGATTAGCATGCACAGCATCCTAGCGCCCCCTTTACATTGACAAAAAAAACAAAACTCCGTCAATTATTTAAACCATTGGGTCGATCGTTCCAGCTCAAGGATCAACCGATGTTACAAAATAGGTTCTTACATTTGATTTGACACATTTGGCTGTGCCTGTGTCGTTCCTCATATGACGACAGCCTGTTCGCCCGCCCGCTCGCCCGCCCGCTCGCTCGCTCATCTACTCGCTCGCCCACCCACCCACCCAATCAATCATCCACCCACTCATTCACCCACCCAATCACCCAATTACCCACTCATCCGCTTACCCACCCACCTATCACCCCACCTACCCAGCCAGCCACCCAGGAAAGCCCCGAGTCAGTAGAGGGAAAGTGATGCCCCCTACTCTTTGGTTCTTTCGGTAAAGTCACGTAGGTATAAAATAAAATAATCCAGCAGTCGAACTGCTGAACCAGCGGTTCCACTGCTGGATTATATTTTTTCCGCCTGAGGACGACCGCTTGTGTTGCAATCGAAACGTCGTGATTTATTAAATTTTTTACCTACGTGACTTTACCGAAAGAACCAAAGAGTATGGATTTCTGCAGTCACGAAAGCGTCAAATCAAGATTGCTGCCCCCTACTTGTCTGTACGAGAGGTCAATTGAAATTATCTCAGAGGTAGTTTTATGATATACACTTCCACGGGATGTTTTCCAACATGGGGATGGAGCGGGGTGGGGGGGGCGGCCCTATGAGATTTCCGAATGAACGCGACGTGACGCCGACATCACGGTCAGAAATAGCAGTGGGCAGGGAAAATCACCCATGTGGATGGGTTATGTAACTGTCTCCAACTTGCGTTTGTCCTCATAAGGCATCATTTTTTAAATATTAGCATTACAGAAGCCAATGGGTAGCGTTCAGGCAAAACGCTGAAGCCATTTTGCATGTTTGCAATTAGTCCGTTTTTTCATCGTTCATGTCTCTAGGTTTTGGGAAACCTTTTGGATCAATGCCGCCGGTTTTCTCTCAGCTGAGTCTCTAAGAGCAACACGACTTTACACAAAAGTTTTAGTTCGTTATTCGATCATCTGCACGAGAGTTACCGTGAGATTGACGGACGGATGGATGGACAGACGGAAGAACGGACGGAGTGAACGGAGCCAATGCATTGACACTTTCAACCTTGGCCTGGGAAGCGTTAATTTTTTTTTAAATCAACAGAAAGAGGACTCCTCTCGCGAGGGGTGTGCCAGATAAACAGGTGCGCCCGGCGCCAGAGAGGGCCGGCGCTATTAACCGCGGGAACTTGGGGTGCCCCAGCCTGCGCAGATGGGGTCCAGTGACGCAGACAGCCAGTCCTTGCCGGATGTCCCAGCTCTCCGCTGGTGTCCGCCCCGTGCCGCCGCAAGGTTTGCCAATTCTTAGGTGCGACCCCAGACAGATATCTGACACTACCTTAAGGGGGCGGTGGGTGGGCGCGGGTGGGTGGAATAACAACAATAATAATTCAGTTTCATATCGCGTCATTCATGCAATCACATTTCACACCGTACAATGATTACGTACATAATCATATCGAGGGCAAAAATCCTATTTATAGCAATTTCGTAAATGTATTGTCTGGAGCCATGGTAGCGTAATCTGCGGCCTGGTCCGTAAGGCCACGTGGGAGTTGTTGAGGATCTGATTATTATATTTCCACGAACACCCCACGATAGTCGGTGGGAACGACGTGAAGGGTCGGGCACGGCTCTGCGGGTCCAGAAAGTAGATTTAACAACGCAACGGAGGTGGTGCAGCGTCGCGTGCACGAACACAGCTCTCAGCCTTGGCCAGACCTCCAGCTCAGTGGGAACTGTATGCGTGGCCGTGTTGTTTTTGTTTACAACCACCCACTCAAGGGGTTCAGAAGATTTGGCTCATCGAAACAGGCAGCAGCGGTGAAACAAGGACACACCTGTAGACCGGTTTCATCTTCGTTAGGACTCATCAATTTAGTGCAGTCGTCAATGTTCACTGCTGCCATACGTCTTTGTTGGCATAATCACATTTTCTTAATTCTGTGAGCTGGCGATCTAAGTGACAAAGCGGCCACACGTTCAATTCCTTGGAGCTGGTGGTCTGGATAAGGCTGAGCGCTTTGCACATGCGACCAGTGCACTTGTTTGCATGCAGCCCGCGCGAGTGTCCCCGTAGGCGAGTGAGTTTTCCCATCGTTCGCAGATTCGAATTGGGGTCCAGGAAAGGTTGAGAAGCACGGGTCTAGAGCAGTGTCGTATTATAATTATTATTGCGCAACTGATGAGAAAAAAACCTGGGACTTTGAATCTCCCTGGGGGAAGACTTACAGATTTGCCCAGGACAGCTGCTGCCTGTACAAGAGAATGACCCTCGGAAAACCAGCACAGGTGGCAACCGTTTGTGCCGAGAGGATGGACCGCATGGTTCAAGAGTCGTAGCTGCCCAGTGCGCGGTGGGTGATGCCGCTGATGTTAGCCGTGGTCGGGAATCGAACTCAGGACATCCAGGTCGTAGTGCTTATCCATTCTGCCACCTCTTCCCCCCACCCCAAAGACAAAGATCCCCCGTATAGCCTTTAACAAACTGTTGGGGCAAGTTCTGTTAGCGAACACCTATGAAGGCCGGCATGGCACACGAGGGGGTGGGTGGCCAGCACCACGCCCGGCCCCCTTTGTCTCCCCAGTGGCGATGTTTACACACCGCACCAGGTCCTAATTTATGGCTGAGTCGACCTAGAGGAGGCCCAGGACCGGTTCAAATATTCGCGAGTGTTTATTGGTCGTGAGCTGGAATCAAACTTGGGTCGCCGCATTCGTAGCACAGCGCCGCGCTAACCACACACACACGCGAAACACCATACACAACACACGCAGTACACGCAGTACACATGAAACACACACGGTGTACATGCACCACTCGCACACACACAGCACACACAGTACACACGTTAAACACACCCATCACTCAAGCTCCTGCCCTTTGGAAGTGAAGTTTAATTTCTTCTCAGAGTTAGTGCCCTTGCCATTCCACGTCTCGTGACACTCGAGTGGATGAATTTACATCGGCAGTCAACATCTAGCTGCCCTGCTTTGTGCCTGTGAGTAGCGTCCGTGCGTGATGTCCGTGCACCGCACTCCCCGTGGCCTGGGTTCAACTCCCAGTCATCGAGCGAGTCATCGATGAGCATCGTTCCTTAAGCTCATGATACACGAAGCACACTGTGTGTCCAGGATTCGATGTTTTTCGCCTCGTAAATATCACGTGTTGGGTGGAGCGGTGGTGAAAGTGGTCAGCGTGCTGTGATATTAACTCGGCGACCCGTGTTTCGATTCCCGGCCACGACTGACATCAGTGGCAAGTGATGTCAGTACTGGTCCCGACCTACACCCCCCTTGCACTTCCTCTCCCCCCCTTCATTAACCCGCACTGACCAGAATGGTGAAGTATGGTCACAAACTCACAAGGCTGACATGGTGTGGCGAGCACTTAATCCGTAAGTGGATTTAGAATTGCTGGATTTTGTATTTTTCAAGATTGTATGTATATCATTGATGGTGAACATGATGTTGATGACAATGGCGCTGACGATAAAGACGACGACGACGATGCTGTTGATGATAACGAAGCCTCCGAACATGGTTCGCCGGGTGTATGCCTTTTGTCGGCCACACCGCTCCCCATCACATGCAACTTCAGCCTCAACAGGCCCTCGCCCAACCATCGCGTCGCCCCTTCACGGCCGTTAACCCCGACACTCTGCGCTCTTCTGCCGCTGTCGCGGTTTCGCTCAGCTGATGCGCAGCGTGATCAGCGACGTCACGTCGCTTTGGCGTGCGACCCGATCGGGCGGAGGTGCCGCAGCCGACGATCCTGCGGGGGGCTCAGGTGGCGGGGGGCACCCCGGTCAGCGGCCGTGGAACCCCTGGGAGCACGTCTACTCGCTCTGCAAGGCCGGCCGGGCGCCGCACGTGCCGCAGTTCAACGGCTACGGGAAATACATCGTGCGTCTCTACTGGATGGTAAGGGCGGCACGGAATCGTGGGGCACCGTCGCCGCGGAGAGCCTGCCGAGCCTTTTTAAATCCTTTATATTAAGTTCACTTGCGCGCTTGCTTGCTTGCTTACGACCGTGCAAATCTTTCGGTCGTTTTTTAACCCACTTCCCGTGATCCAATCGAGCTGACATTTTCCACACAGACTCGTTGTGCGTGACAATTAATGTTCGTGAATTTTTTTCCAAAATTTTACACTTTTTAGGACAAAAATATATTTAATTACCAATTGCTTAATGCTGCCATGCAATCATCTGACCCATAGGTGGCAGCCATCTCAAGCCAGAGGACGAGAGGACTCTAGCCGCCACGCATATAAAGGATTTATAGTGAAAAACTTTGTTTTTACGGGTTATCTTATTGTTGCCTGTGCCGACCTCGCCCGCCGCCCTTGGGCAGGGGAGCAGTCGTAGTTGGAGTCGGTTCTCGGGAAAAGGGGCAGCAGTGAGGGTCACGTGGTGGCTGGGAAAAGGGCAAGGGATGGCGGAAGGTGGCATGGCTCGTGAGGGAAGGAGGGGGGGGGGGGTGCTGGGCTGGAAGGGTAGGAGGAGGAGAGGGAACGACCGGGTCTAAGATGTCGAGAGATGATGAGAGGGTGGTGACGATGATCAGAATCAAAATCTTTGTTTACCTTGGAGAAATCCGATGAGCTATGAAGCTCGTTTTCACAGATGTCCAGTCGGGGTGGGTCAGAAAATGACAATAACATCAATATAATAATTAAAAAAAACATTGGCGTGTCAAACTATAGGAAAGGTAAACAAATCACTAGAAACAAACAAATGAACTAAAACTAAAGCCCACTGAGCTGTTAGTTCTTTTTCAGAAGCGACCTGACCCCAAGTGATAGCTCAACGAAGTGGCTCATCATCATCACGTGGGGGGAAGAGAGGGAGAGTACAGAAGGAGCCAGCGAACAGGAAGAGCAGTGAGCTGTTTGGAGGAGCAGCACCCATTTTCACATTAGGGCAGCAACACAGATGTTACCACTTCATCCGCCCTATATCTCAGAGATAAGTAGCAAAATAAATGAGCAGACAATTAGCCTCCTTCCCACATCCCTTCTTTTTTTTTTACACGCTTTTATTTAACTCACTCTGTCTGTTGTCGTTGTTGTTGTCGTATCCTCAAATCTTGTAACTCAATTTTAACCCACTTCCCAATGTGGTATAGACTGCAAACTTGGTATACTTATGTCATACTTACGACAATACTATATTATATCGTAAAAAAAAAATCTATTTTCAAACAATCTTTTTACACGCTTTCTATTAACTCACTCTGTCTGTTGTTGTTGTTGTCATATCCTCAAATCTTGTAACTCAATTTTACCCCACTTCCCAATGTGGTATCGACTGCAAACTTGGTATACTTATGTCATACTGATGACAATACTATATTCTATCATAACAATTAAAAATATATTTTTAAACAATCTTTTTTATATGTCCACGCTCAACTGACGTTGGCTGTAATTGACCACGGTCCCTGACGTTATGGCAAGCTTCGGGGCCACTTCCTGGAGTAGTGGAGTTTTTCCATTACGAGTACGGTACATTTCATTAAAGTGTGTTTAAAAAAAAGTATTTTTAAATATTACTTATGACAAATCCCATCAGCCACACATCGTTGCTTGTCTGGAGAGGTCAGCGCTAACCTTGATCACTGGAGAAGGCTGCTAAGTCGACCGGGACTTTGCCGACTCAACATTCCGATCGGAATGTTCAGATTCCACGGGAAAGTGACCACAGCCCCAGGTATTCATTAAGGATGACGATTAGTCAGTCAATCAATCAACCAATCAATCGGTCAGCCAGTAGTTCAGTCAGGGCATCAATCATCCAATCAATTGGTCAATTAGTGAGTCAATTTGTCAGTCAATAAACCATCCAACCATTCAATGTCCTGTGTTCGTCCACATGAAATACGATTTAGCCTTGGTCCTCCACACAAGGAAGGAACAGCTACCCCTATTTTTCGATGTAAAGCTTTCGTGGCTGCACGGATTCATCTTCTTGGTTCTTTCGGTAAAGTCACGTAGAAGGGAAATAATAAAATAATAAAAATAAAACATAATAAAATAAAATTCTCACGACGTTTCGGCAGCGTCCCAATGAGGGACGCTGTCTTTCCGACAGCCCTGTTCTTCACCTGAGGACGGCTGCTTGCGTTGTGTTATTTTTATTATTTTATAATGTTTTTATTGATTATTTTATTATTTTTCTTCTACGTGACTTTACCGAAAGAACCAAGAAGATGAGCTACCCCTATTCCTGCCATTACAGCCTTCGGTGCGGGTCATTTCCAGGAGTCAGATGTTGACACCTGGTGCCAGAGGGTCTTTAACATCCACTTCCACGAGGGAGGTGGCCTGGTGGCTCCGAGGTCAGAGCGGCAGAGGTCGCAACCGGGTACCCGATACCCGTACCCTACCCGATACCCGTACCCTACCCGATACCCATACCCTACCCGATACCCGGCTACCCGTACCCAGCCGGGTACGGGTAGCCGTTTGCGACCCTGGTGCGGCCGGGTACGGGTACAGGTAGGCCGTGAGTCACTGGTGAGTAACCGTTTGTCACTCATTTCGGGTAGGGTACGGGTACGGGTAAGGAACGGGTACCCGTACTTGGCCGGGTACGGGTACCCGTTTGTGACCCTGGTGCGGCCGGGTACGGGTACGGGTAAGGAATCAAAACTCGTTTGCGACCTCTGCAGAGCGCTGAGTTGACACCGCTGAGACCTTTGGGTTCCAACCCGGATGGCAGCCGCCCGACCCTGATAACAGCACATTCTCACTTGCAGCGAGCGAGTTGATGGTGTCAGTTCGGCCACCAACTACTTGCGTAGAGACCGGTAGACTCACACAGAACCCATAGACTTTCACAGAGACCCATACATTTGCATATAGACGCATAGGCTTAGATAGACCCACGTCGAAACCCCTAGATTTATATAGACTAAGTTCTGAAGTATAGTGAGTTCATGGTCTCAGCTCGTTCACTAATGAGACCATTAGACTCACAGAGAGACCCACATAGCTACGTAGACTGAGTTGTGATTAAACAGTTATCAAGTGCAGTAATTTTATGTTCTCAGTCCAGCCAATTCCCATATTTCTGGTCCATAAATATATTTAGAAAGTGTTTAGAAATAGAACAACTTCTCCCATTCATAATCATAGAAAAAAGGCAACAAAATTGGAACAATCTTGATTTGAAGCTTTCGTGACTGCAGGAATCCATACTCTTTGGTTCTTTCGGTAAAGTCACGTAGGTAGAAAAACTAAATTGGAACCAGCTACACTGCGACTGCGCGGCATGGACGCGCACGCTTTCTCCAGCGCTACTCACGTCGACAATCGCGAATGTTTAATATACGTTCGATTGAAGACAATAAAGCCACCCGGTTATAATGCGAAATAACAACGAACAAGGCCGAGGATTGTACAAGACGGGCAACTTCCCGGTTGAAAGCATGACTGTTCTGTGAGTCACGTGTGACGCACGTCGTGAGCGAACGTGCACACAGGCTATCGGGGTGGAGAGGGATCTTTGTCCGTGTGTACATGTGCGCGCGTGCCTAAACACACGTGGGCAATTTTCGATTTAAAGCTTTCGTGACTGCAGGGATTCATCTTCTTGGTTCTTTCGGTAAAGTCACGTAGAATGGAAACAATAAAAATAGTAAAATAAAACATGATAAAATAATTCTCACGACGTTTCGGCCACAACGCAAGCAGCCGTCATCAGGTCTGCCGGGGAGACAACGGTCTTCACCTGATGACGGCTGCTTGCGTTGTGGCCGAATCGTCGTGAGAATTATTTTATCATGTTTTATTTTATTATTTGTATTGTTTCCATTCTACGTGACTTTACCGAAAGAACCAAGAAGACACGTGGGCAACCTGCGCTCGAGTGCGCACGTGTGCCGTGCCCGCCGTAATAGGCGGGGGGCTGTACAGGGGAGCTCTGTGCGTGCGTTGCGTGCCAGGGCTGCTGGCGCCGCGTGACGGTGGACGACACGGTCCCGTTTGACGAGGCCAACCGCGCCCTGCTGCCCACGTGCGCCGGGCCCGCCGAGCTGTGGCCCACGCTGCTCACCAAGGCCATCGTCAAGCTCGCCAGCGTGCAGTAAGCGGCACACCCACCACCCCCACTCACCCCACCGTCTGTCTGTCTACGGTCTGTCTGTGTCTGTCTGCTCGCCAGCGCGCAGTAACGATCCCACCTACACACCCCACCGTCTGTATAAAGTCTGTTTGTTCGTTCCTCCACCTGTCCATCCATCTGTCTGTTCGCCTATTTGTCCGTCTATTAGCCTATCTGTCAGTCTGACTGTTAGCCCGATTGTCCATCTATCCGTCCATCCGTCTATTCCGTCATCTGCCCGCCGGTTGCTATCTCCCTCTCGAGCGTATACACACACGCACATTTATCTAGGTCTCCAATCGTTTGTGTGTCAGATCGTTGCTAGCGCATGCATCTTCCCCATCCCAGGCCCCCATTCGTCCCATCTCGCCACGTATTCTCCGTCTCGATTTCTCTGTTGTTGCGCGCGCCGATTTTTTGGCACGCTCCGCCGCCTCCGCCGCTGCCACCGCGGTCTCGCTCAGTTATTCACGAAGCTGAGCGCCGCCCCTCCGTCATGACGATCGAGCCGTCCTCCGCACACGGTCCCTCGCCGGGAGACCCCCGTACCCCCATCCCCCCACCGCGCCTTCTCCCCCCCCCCGCCCCGCGCACAAGGATTATTTGTCAGGCGCAGTCACGATTGACCGCGCAGATTCGGGCGGATTGAGGCCGTGTGGTGGTTGCGGGCGGGCGGGCGGTCACTGGGGTCTTCCCATGAAGAGAGAGGGAGAAACGAGTGACCTTTGTGATCTTCTTCGTTTAAGAAATTCGAGCTGTTTGTTGCTGTTGTTGCTGTTGTTGTTTTGTGATAGCACATTAGGGGAGCGGTAGTGTAGCGGTTGGCGCGCTGCGCTACGAACCCGCCGACCCGGTTTCGATCCCCGCTCACGGTTCAACAACATCAGTGGAGACTATCTGAACCGGTCCTGGGCCTCCCCTAGATCGACTCAGCCTCAAATAAGTAGCTGGTGCAGTGTGTAAACATTATCACTGGGGAGACAAAGGCGGCCAGGCGTGGTGCTGGCCACCCACCCCTTCGTGTGTTGTGCCGGCCTTCATAGGTGCTCGCTAACAGCACTTGCCCCAACAGTCTATTAAGGCTATACGGGAAATCTTTTGTCTTTTTTGGTTTCACATTGGCGTCGGGGTACAATCGCCACTTTGGAATTCCCTCCCATTGTCCCTAATTCCACGTCCTTACAGTAACCTTGCTCATTTCTAGAAATGTGTTAAGCGCTGTTAGCTTTACGGCTTTTCCAGCGCCGTCTGTTGCTGGCTACGGGCATTTTCGGCCTTTGCGCCTGTGCTTGGCTACCGTGGCATTTAAAAATCAACGAGCAAAAAAAACAACTCGCTGGCGATGTTAGCCATGTCCGTGAGTCGAACCCAGATTTGGTGGATTTATAGTGAGTTGCGCTCACCACCCGCACCGCACCGCAGCCCCGCCGCCGCTCTAATTATAAAACGGTCACGAACACATTTGTGTATATTTTTTGTTTCGCAATGAATCAATGAAACACGAATACATTCAAAAGCACAAACGCAGTGAAGGAGGGCGGCGGGGTGGGGGGGGCATCCAGAAGACGGTGGAGTTGTCCAATCATGGTAATGGGAAACGAGCAGCGCGAGAAGCAGAGCTAGATCGATACGATTCAGAATGATATCGCTTCTCAGTTGCAACAGCGGCGTAATGGTCAGAAAGCGCACTGGACGATCCAAAGGTCACCGGTTCGATTCCAGCTCCCTGTCCGTCCGGCAGTTGAATCGATGGTACAGGTTTCTCAAATGTTCCAACCACCCTTCCCCCCCCCCACACACACACCCCGTCGACCCAGCTCTGTAAATGAGTCCACAACGTATTCTTGGTTCTTTCGGTAAAGTCACGTAGAAGGGAAAAACAATGAGATAAAATAATCAAATTAAAACGATAAAAAGAGTTCACAACATTTCGATTTAAAGCTTTCGTGACTGCAGGGATTCATCTTCTTGGTTCTTTCGGTAAAGTCACGTAAAAGGAAAATAATAAAAATAAAACATAATAAATAAAATTCTCACAACGTTTCGGCCACAACGCAAGCAGCCGTCCTCAGGTGAAGAACAGGTCTGTCGGAAAGACAGCGTCATTCGGACGCTGTCTTTCTGACAGCCCTGTTCTTCACCTGAGGACGGCTGCTTGCATTGTGGCCGAAACGTCGTGAGAATTGTATTTTATTATGTTTTATTTTTATTATTTTATTATTTCCCTTCTACGTGACTTTACCGAAAGAACCAAGAAGAGTTCACAACAGCTAAGTCGATTGGCAGTGTCGCGTCCGGTGGGGTAAAGTGTGGGTACTCCTGCCTCTTATAATACGTCTGGCCAGCGTGCACAAGTAGGCCAAGTAACACATATAGTGGCTCCTTTTTAGTGGAAGACCTTCAGCCAGCAGTGGCGTTAGAAAGAAATTGCAGGACTGTACTTTTTACCTAAATGCGACTGAATGTCAAGGTATCCCTTTGAAGTGGTGGTGGTGGTGGTTGGTGATTGTGGTGGATGGTTGTGGTGGTGGTGGTGGGAGTCGCCTGCCTCCGAAAATGGAACAAGAGCCGACAAGTGTGCACAGAGGCACCGAGAGGTTTTTTTCAGACGCAACTTCACCGCGTCTGTCGGGCATCACCGGTTGGGGGGCTTTGAGCCGCCGCGCCCGTTCTCCTCCCCAAAAGCGCCGGTCCCGGAGAGAACGCTGACAAATGGACGGCTGCGGCACCGCTCGGGGCGGAGCCTGCCAGAGACGGCGCTCGCTCTGTGCCTCCTCCATCACTTAACCCGCATCAGCGTAACTCACGTGGAGCCCTGGGGGGTGGTGGTAAGGGGGGGGGGCACCCCCGACTCCACCGAAACGCCGGACGGATCTATCGCTCACGGCACCACCGCCGCTGCCACCAGCCCGGGCAGCCTCAGTCCTCTCCCCCCGAAGCCCCCCCCCTCCTCCGTGTAACGATGAAGCCATTTGGTTATGTTTTTTTTTCTCAAGATGTAGCCCCGAACTTTTTTTTTGCTTACCCCACCGCTGGCGGAGGATAGAACTTCCACTCGGGGGAGCTCCAAGAGAACCCATTCCTTGGCCTACTAAAGGTTAACCATTACACCAGGGTAGCAGCATCCCTGTCATATATCACTGCGGGAAAGTATAAACACATTCCTGCGGAGGGAGCTGGTAGGAACGTCGGGTTGCTCGGTCAATGGCCTGCAGGGTCAACGGCGGCGTGGTGTATTCCGCAAATATGGCCGACTGTGAGGGCGGGCACAAGCCGGCGTGAGTAGGTTAAACGTTGAGTTTTATAAGGGCACCACGGGGTGACCAGCCCCTCCCCACCCAGCTCCACCCCTCCCAGCCCCACCCAGCCCCACCCCTCCCATTTTTGGATGCACGATGGACGGACGGATACAATAATCCCCTGTGGTCTGGTGTAACCAGGAGGTTCCTACCAGTACGAGAGTACCTACTATTAAGCAGCGTAATAGCGGTTTAGCGTATTCCGCCAGAAAGCTGGTGACCTGAATTCTACTCACGGTCATGGCGAGCATTCAACCGCGAGCTGGGTCTGGGCGGCCAAGACCTGGATCCGGACCCAGGAACTCAGCGGTGTTGGCTGGGCAGGGTCTTCTGACACCCCGCAAAGGCACGCAGTCACCTCTACCACCCCATGTATGTGTAATAATACTCTTGGAGACGGCTTGTGGAATGGGTCCTTTTATTTACTTATTTCAGTTCACAAGCACTCCCCGTTGCTAGCAGGCAACGGGAAGTGGGCAGACAGATCGCAAGAGACGCACCGCCACGTGGCACTCGGAGCCCCGCTCGCACGTGGCCCCTCTCTCTCTTCGTTCCTCGTCTGACCACGTGTCCCTCGGCTCCTCCCTTATTTAATGACTGGGTCACGTGGTACGCTCCAGCCAATTCTTAATAGCCTGCGCTGAATGTTCCAGATTCCCCATCAACTCCCGGGACCACGCCCCTGACTTGTCTTCCCATTGGCTGAGGCCAAGACCAGCAGAACCAATCATCCTAGCTGACATCCCTAGATCACGCCAGGGCCATGCTCCCAGGCTCTCCCCCCATTGGCTGTAGAGCAGGACCGGCAGAGCCGATCACCACGTGAGCCAGATATAGGCTCTCATTACATATGTACGGACGATCTCCCAGCCGATCGTTCTTCGCAGGCCCGCGTTGGTGGCCCGCGGTTTTGTCTCGGTGAGATGGGGACAGACGCTGAAAGGGACCGCGAGCGGTCGACATCGTTTGGGATGGCAGCCGATGGCGTAGACGGTGGAGGAAGTGTTGCCGATGCCCCAGAAGAACCACCGTCTGTTCTCAGGTCTGGTCAAGTGTGCTTGTAGGAAAGGCCAATCAAAAATGACGTGCTATGGAGATGCCACCGGTTACATGGCTGGAGGAGCAGCGGCCGATTGAGGGTGAGGTGAGAGGGTGCATGAGGACGGTGCACCTGCGATTAGCACGGTTTGGCTACGTATGGTATGGTGCTAAAGAAGTTCAACACAAACACACATACAGGCAGACAATAGGAGCTCGTGGAGAAAGAAAATACGAGCAGCCGAACCCATGCAGTGATTCGACATCTGGTTTCGAAGACGTACAAACTGAGGATGAGGTGGAGACTATTGGATGGTCTGAGATGGCGTGAGTGGCATGAGATGGTTTGAGCTGGTTTGACATGGCTCAGTATCATCACCCACATCGGCGAATTGGGTAGACTGTTCCTATTCTTAGGTTTTTTCGGTAAAGTCACGTAGGTAAAAAATTAAAATTAAAATTAATAAAAGTAAAATAAAAATAAATTAAAATCACGACGTTTCGGAGGCAACACACGCTTCTGTCTTCAGGTGGAACCGTCACAGCACGATAGCTGTATCAAGTGATACGTGCTGTGATGGTTCCACCTGAAGACAGAAGCTTGTGTTGCCTCCGAAACGTCGTGATTTTTATTTTACTTTTATTAATTTTAATTTTTTACCTACGTCACTTTACCGAAAAAACCTAAGAATATGAATCCTTGCAGTCACGAAAGCTTCAAATCTAGAAACAGACTGTTCCTGCTGTTGTCAGAATCTGTAGGAGAGTGGCGGCCGGCATGCACGCGCGTCTTGTCGCTCGCACATCTGTGGTGGGTGCTGGTCGTGTGTGGATTGGGGCAGAGTCTGTTGGGACACGAGGTGTTTTAACATCGCTTCTGTTACATACATGTGCATGTGTGTATGTGTGTGAGTGCGTTAGCTTGTGCGTGGAGCGGCAGTGCGCAATGAATCCGGCGATCCGGCTTCGATTCCCGCTCATGGCGAACACCCGTGACGATTATCTGAACCGGTCCTGAGCCTCCACTAGGTCGACTAAGCCTCAAATGAGTAGCTGGCATGGTTTGTAATAATCTACACCGGAGAAACAAAGGTGGCCAGGCACTATACCGCCATTAAATAGGTGCTTGTGATCAGCACTTATCCACACAGCCTGTAAGGGGCTACACGGGGAATCTTTGCCTGGCAGCCCATGATATCTCTGCCTGTCTTGTGACCCTTCTTCGCCCATGTGGTCTCAGAGTGCACTTAGCCTGGCAAAAGTGGCTCGCTGATGTCACAGCACTTAGTGCATTTCCACTGGCTATGTTGTTGTGGGATATGTGTACACGTGTTAATGTGCGCACACTTGTTTGTGCCCGTGCGTATGTATGTGGGGAGCGGTTAGAAAGCTGCACTAGGAACCCAGCGACCCGGGTTCAATTTACGTTCACGGCCAACATCAGTGACGATGATCTGAACCGGTCCTGGGCCTCCCCTCGTGTGCAGTGCCAGCCTTCATAGGTGCTCGCTAACAGCACTTTCCACATCAGTCTGTTAAGGCTTTGCACGTATCTGTTTGTGACAGGGTGTATGGGGAGTGGTGGCGCAGTGCTTAGCGCATTGCGCAATTCCCGGCCACGGCCAACATCAGTGACAAATGACATACGAACCGATACTGAGTCTCTCCTAGGTCGACTCAGCCTGGTACAGTGTGTAAACATCCACACTGGTGTGACAAAGGTGGCTGGGCGTGGCTCTGGCCACACCGTGCCAGCCTTCATAGTAGCTCGCCAACAACACTTGCCCCAATAACACTGGTCAACACACTTTTTCTGGCATAAGGTATTCCAATTTTGGGGTGCTGATTCCAAATCTGGCATCAGTTTTTGTCTATCACATCAGGTTTTTGAGATATCAAATATTGCATTTTCAATAAAAACTGCAGAAGAAAAATATTAAATAAATGTGGATATCTACATTAAATAATATTATAAACACACTATCCTAAAAATACAGCACCATATTTTAACACTAAAACACTCACTGACTTGCAACAACTTGCAATCATACGTGACAGAATTAATTTCGGGTAAAATCAATGCAAATGGAGTATGCAGATAGCATAAAAATGAGATGTGATAGAGCAAATCTGAGATCAGATTTGGAATCAGCACCCTGAAATTAGTCTAAAACAGCTGCAAAAGTCCAGGCCAGAAAAAAATGTGTTTTTTTTGCTGACCAGTTTACGTAATCTGTGGCGGCTCCATGGGGGGATATTTGTCTTTGTGACAGTTGTCAGATCCTGTCCCTGTGGAATGATGTCATTGACCAATCTCAGGCCTTTTTTTCTTGTTTCAAAGGCTTTTTTTTTCCCTTCTAAAACTGCTCGCTTCCTTTAAGCTAGGACCATGAGATTTGATTATTAGAATTTCACTAAGGCGAAATGCGAACAAGGTGACTTCACTGTCACAGAACATGTGTTAATTGATTAACCGATTGTGGCAGTGTACAGCGTTGGGTTGGTGTGCTGCTAAACGTGCATATGAAGGCAGAGAGAAACACAATGCCACGTTCCGATGACCACCTTAAAGGAGGCCCGGACTGGTTCATGAATCGGGCAAAAGGGCTCGGCCCAGGTTTCCCGTTGGCAGCCATACCGGTCGAAACCAGTTCCAAGGGGCCACGTGGCTCTCTTTCATATGGGAGTCGCGTGCATTTTCCCAGGCTGCCCTTTGGAGCCAGTCATGTTGTCACGGGGTCAATGGAATAATGACACAGGTCAATAGCGTCTTTCGCATAGGTCAAAATTGAGGGCCGTGTTTTCATTAAAAATAAAATAGTGGGAAATTACAAAGATAATAGTTTTTTGGCTTGGGGTAGCATAACCTAACGCAACCATACGGTGAGCCTTGTTAATAAGAACGAGTCATATTGAGGGAGAGCGGGTGGTGGTGGCACGGAGGGAAGGGTTCTAACACCACGGAGCCGTCTGGCTCCTGCACCATTGGCACGGGTAGTGAGCCACGCTCCTGGAAGAGCCTGGCAAGGCTCAGGTCTGGCTTCTAACGACGGTGGAAACGCAGCATCAGAGCGAGGGGGAGGGACGGATCATCCTGAAAGCTGTCATCGCCCTCTGCCTGCTGTCTGCTGCTGCGTTTGTCTAATCTATCTAAAAACTCGACACACTCGGCAACACTGTGGCTTTAAAATGAAAAAAGGCAACGTTTTGGGTAATGACCTTTCTTCATAAAACGTGAATAGCTAGGTGAGAAGAAAGACGGAGTGGACGATAAGTGTTGTACACTGCACTGGTTTACACCATGGGGCCTGATGAGAATTACATTTTTAGAAAAAAAATTCTGATAACTCAGTTTTATAAATTGGTCTATGAACAGTTATCTAACAATAGCTATTTGATCACAGGCAAAAACCATTTTGATTTGAAGCTTTCGTGACTGCAGGAATCCATTCTCTTTGGTTATTTCGGTAAAGTCACGTGGGTATAAAATAAATCTGCCTCAGCAGCAGACCATGCTTTCCCACCTGATGACGGACGCTTGTGTTGCGCCCGAAACGTCGTGATTTATTTTATTTTATACCTACGTGACTTTACCGAAAGAACCAAAGAGTATGAACACCATTTTAACAATCACAAACCCGTCAATAATCACAAATGCATTGCGCCTAAATTAACTCCTTTACATTCGAAGTAAAACGGTGAAAATGTTGCTGGCACAGTGCATTGTGGGAAGGTTTGCTCTTGTGAAGACATGTCAGGCGGTAATCCCACTGCTGGTGTCTTCCTGGGTCCCAGTCGCTGGAATTGCAACAGGAGGAATTTCACCGCCATTCGTATCTGAGGCAGAGAAAGTTTTGGGAATTAAATGTGGGGTAGAACCATTCAACTATTTCCTGTGCACAAGCACACTTTTACGTTGTTGAAGAGGATAAGTCATGATGGAAACTCCGGTCATCCTCGCAGCACCGGCTTTTGGCTAACCATCGAACAAAGACGGTCACTGCATCGCGTGCTTTCAGATGCGCACCTGTGGCCGTCTGGAACGCTCTTCCTTCCGATATTAGGAAGCCCCTGGAGCTATGGACTTTTAAAGAATCTAGATTGAAAACTCTTTCTTTACAGCTACTTGTTGTGTTCAGTTTGTTGTCTTTCCCTCTGATTAGCATGGTTGGCTACATATGGTGCGAAAGAAGTTCATAAATTCAATGTTTGATCTCTATCCGTACCCGGCCGGGTACGGGTAGCCGGGTATCGGGTAGGGTACGGGTATCGGGTACCCGGTTGCGACCTCTGCGTGGCGCCCAGTGTCACCCCTGGCTCACCTGATAGCTCTAGTCCGTGCGAGCGCTGTAGAAGCGCACACCCCTTTTTAATTTTTGCCAACTCCAGTCGCCACTTCGGCTCGAATTCGGGGGAGCGAGATCTGAACCAAAGTAAGGCTGAATCGGGGCAACTGGAGACAACTGGCGCTGTCTATTCCGTGGGAAATTAGGTAAACGATGATGAAAGAGCCCGCGCGGGCGACGGATGTGCGTGTGTGCACGTGTGCTTGTGTGAGTGAGCGTGTGCGTTGTGTGCTTGTGTGTGCGCGTGTGTCTTTGTTTGTGTGGGGAGCGGTGGTGTAGCGGTTAGCGCGCTGCGCTATGAACCTGGCGACCCGGTTTCGATTCCCGCTCACGGCCAACACCAGTGACGATTATCTGAACCGGTCCTGGGCCTCCCCTAGGTCGACTCAGCCTTACATGAGTACCCTGGTGTGGTGTGTAAACATCGCCACTGGGGAGACAAAGGCGGTCGGGCGTGGTGCTGACTCACCCACCCCCTCGTGTACCGTTCCGGCCTTCATAGGTGCTCGTTAACAGCACTTGCCCCTACAGTCTGTTAAGGCTATACGGGGGATCTTTGTTTGTGCGCGCGCGCGTGCGTGTATGCTTGTGTGTCTTTGTTTGCGTGTGTGCACGAGCGCCGTGCAGGGACGTGACCTTGAGGAGGTCGTCTCCGAGGTTAGTGGCAGCCTCCAGAAATGCAAGTTTGGTGAACCATCGCTCTGAAGCTCACGCTCCATTTGCAGTTTCCCAATGAATAAACGCGTCGCTTTTCTCTCCCCCCCTTTAAAGAAAATACGGGGAAGCGAGCTTCGTTTCATCGGAGCAAAACAGAACAGCGTGTTGTTGCGTCTGTGTGCACACGTGTGGGGGAGCGGTAGTGTAGCTGTTAGTGCGCTGCGCTGTGAACCTGGCGACCCGGGTTCGATTCCTGCTCACGGCCAACACCAGTGACGATTATCTGGGCCTCCCCTAGGTCGACACAGCCTCAAATTAAGTACCTGGTGCGGTGTGTAAAACATCGCCACTAGGGAGACAAAGGTGGCTGGGCGTGGTGCTGGCCACCGACCCCCTTGTGTGCCATGTCGTCAGTGGGCAAACGTACAACATCAGCAGGGGATCAAATACTTTTTTCCCTCACTGTAAGTCACAAGTGGGTTATCAATGTGGAAATTCACTGCAGTCAAATGCTCTAAACGCATGGTGATTCTAAATGTGGAGGGTTAAAACCGGAGGACCTGAAGAAAATTCCACACGACCATTGGGAGAACATGCAAACTCAAAATACACAGCAGACGTCAGGATCGGGATCGACCCCAACGACAGGAGGTTATACCGGATGAAGTAGTTAACATCTCGCCACCGTGGTTTACCCTATACAGCAGGCGTCAGGGTCGGGATTGAAACCAACGACCTGTATGCCAGGTTAGGTAGTTAACATCTCACCACCGCAGCAATCTTTGTCTTTGTCTGTGCGTTAGCTGTGTGGGGCACAGTTGCCACGGCGAGCTGGGAGAGTTCACGGTGCTGCACTGCCTCACCGGCTGGATCCCTGAAGTCATCCCTCTACGGTGAGTGACAGCCGCAGCACACTGCGTGTGGATGGGTCCGTCACTCACCCCGCTCACTCGCTCACTCATTCGCTCACTCACTAATTCAGCCACACACACACGGCCACTCACTCACTTAGCTGTTCAATAAAACCACTCAGTTGCTCAATCACTTGTTCGCTCACTCACCAGCTCACTCAGCCACTTACTCACTCAGCTACTCACCCACTCACTCATTCATCCATCGAGGGCAATGTATACAATTATATTGATCCAGGATCATCGCTGGAAATGAAAAAAATGACACAGTCATTGGTGATTAGTCTAAGCTCATCAACTCAGTTACACTTGAGGGCAGCCGGTTTTTATCACGGGCAGTGGCTCAAAACTCGGATTCGAACCCAGGGTCTCTGCGTTGCCGGCTCATCGCCTCTGACCTTTGAGCCATCCAGCCACCTCTCGTCCTTCCTGTGAATGCCTTCCAAACAAGGTTGAAACGGTTGACGCTTTAGTTCCATCCGTCTGGGCTCACTGGGCAATTTCCCATGCCATTTGCACGGTGGCACAAACTCGCGAGCGTGGTGTGCGCTGACATTTAAGGCTATATTTACATCTCGCGGAGGAGCCTGCGAGCACCAATCAGGGGTAATCAGTGTAACTTGGCACACGTTGTGTCTGCCCAGCATCACAACAACAACAACAAGGACAGCAACAACAGCGCTCGTGTCCTGGTACAGATTTAAAACGATGTTCAATGCCAATTATGATGCAAACTGAGTGCTTTAGTGATGGAAATGTGAGTGAATGATTTGACCTAACGGCTGACTGACTGATATAATGTCTATCTTACTGGTTGACTAACTGATTAACTGACTGATTCAGCAACTGACTGACTTAACAAATTATCAACCAGCTGACTGATTGACTTCAGTACTGGCTGCTTGATTATTTTATCCACAGACTAATTTGCCTAGCTTGCTGAATCCTCAGGTGAAATAATTGCCTCCTTAATTAACGGACTGATTGACTAAATATTTGACTGAATAACCAACTTAATGTTTGTCTGACTGATGACCTAATTGTCTTACTCTCTGACTGGCTCACTGCGTGCCTGATTGTCTGACTTTCTGACTGATTGCTCACGTGACTAATTGCCTCATTGGCCCAACTGACTTACTGCATTGCTGGCTAAATTTTTTTTCATCGTTTATTGTCCGACCGTCTGTCTAACCGACCGACGGGCCTTCTAACGAGTCTGCCCCTTGCCTTTTTGCCCGCCCGCTCGCCCGCCCTCCCGCCCCAGGGTGGCCCACGCTGCCCACGTTTGGGGCCTGCTGCGGGAGCTGCTGCCCGAATTCCGCCTGCCCCCGGAGGACGGAGAGGGTGCTCGCCCAGAGGAGCACGCGACCCTGGGGGTCTCGGCGGAGCCGGCGGTCGAAGAGCCCCCGCCGGCCGCGGCGGCGGCGGATTCCGGTCCCCCCAACCCCGCGGCGGAGCCCCCCGCGACGGTGCCCGGCAAGGACTGCAGGAAGGAGGCGCCCCCCAAGGCCGCCGAGCGTGGGACGCCAGCCGGTGGGTGCGGGATGGAGGGGGCTGAGCGTCGTCGTTTCGTTCCGAGTTGGGCCCGCGGTCGCTTCCGTGGCGATGGTTCCTCGCGTCATTATCTCGATTCAAGAAATGTTTTTGCTGCTGGTCGCTTGTCATCTTGGGCCCCAGGGCCCCCTGCTGCGAGATGCGCAGCGTGAGAGGCGCAGGATGAGTAATGAATGGCGACGATGATTTTCAGCGGATCGGACGTGACAGCCGTAAGTTATAGTTGTGCGTGTTTGCCCAGCCTCGCAGAGCCTCATGACTTTTTCAGGAGAGTCCTGCTGAGTTTTGTCAGTCGCAGCCGATGATTGCGCTGTGGATTCTACGTGCGTTTTATTTTTTTACTTTAAAGAGAAAACGTTGCAGCAGTGGGCTGTGCATTCAGCAGATACTCAAAAAAAATGCTCTAAAATAATCTCGAAATACGGCAATGAGACTATTATTTATTATCATATTTAAAATTGCAGTCTGTGCACAGGCTGTTTTATCACAGAATGAAACGTGTACGCGCATTCTGTTGCTGTGCCATTCATATCTGTCTCGAGTGCTATCACGAATGAAGGCGCTGCTGTGTTTAGTTTGTTGTCCTTCGCCCGCACCTCCGATTAGCGCGGGTGACTACGTAAGGCGCGAAAGAAGTTTAACATTCATACGTGCTGCGTGTCACGGACACCATTGTAGAGTAGTTTCACAGCAGGGGACGACGTAGCTGCACCAATTTTTGTAATTTGCGGTGTGCGTAATTGTTCAAATTTGACCCATTGGGTCCGTCGCGCCAAGCCTACTCTTTTCGGATGACGCCGCGGGAGCTTTTAACGTGCGCTCAAGCAGGAGACGGCGCGTGGGTGGTATTATTTTTGTTGTTGTCAGGGATGCGACGCTCAATCGTGACACACGGGAAACCTTTAATGAGAACCGCGGTAACTTATTACGTTAATACACAGTATTAACCAGGGCGGCCCGCCGGATTCAAACCGCGAACCTCTGCACCGAGCGGCGAACGTTGCCGGCACCGGACGGGCCACGGCCGTCGTTGTCTGTGAGGCCGAATCTGTTGGGGGGGGCGGGGGGGTGTGGTGGAAGAGAACGGAGGGAACCCCCCCCAGGTGACCCGGTGTTCGCTGTCGCTTCCGCAGACAGGACGGATGGGAAGGAGGGCGGCCGACGGAAAGGGAAGGAGCTGGAGAAGGACAAGAGGAAGGCCGCTCCTTCGGAATCTGTGTCGCCAGTGCCTGAAGGTGGGAGCTTGTTCGTGTCGTGTTTGTCTGTTTGCCATGAGTACGTGTGGTTAATTCGCTCATTATTTCCTTGCAAACATCTTGACACCTATTATTTTATTATTGTTTTTTTTTCTCCCTTCTACCTGACTTTAACGAAGGAACCAAGAATATCTTGACACCTCTTTTGTTTGCCAGAAAGGGTAAAAACCTATTCACGTACTTGACGTTGTGCGCTCAACTTCATTCACATCGTCGTACGTAACCAACTGTGTTAATCAGAGTTGCCTCTCCCGCCTCGCGCCTCTCCCGCCTCGCGCCTCTCCCGCCTCGCGCCTCTCCCGCCGCGCGCCTCTCCCGCCGCGCGCCTCTCCCGCCGCGCGCCTCTCCCGCCTCGCGCCTCTCCCGCCGCGCGCCTCTCCCGCCGCGCGCCTCTCCCGCCTCGCGCCTCTCCCGCCTCGCGCCTCTCCCGCCGCGCGCCTCTCCCGCCTCGCGCCTCTCCCGCCGCGCGCCTCTCCCGCCTCGCGCCTCTCCCGCCGCGCGCCTCTCCCGCCTCGCGCCTCTCCCGCCGCGCGCCTCTCCCGCCTCGCGCCTCTCCCGCCTCGCGCCTCTCCCGCCTCGCGCCTCTCCCGCCGCGCGCCTATCCCGCCGCGCGCCTCTCCCGCCTCGCGCCTCTCTCGCCGCGCGCCTCTCCCGCCGCGCGCCTCTCCCGCCGCGCGCCTCTCCCGCCTCGCGCCTCTCCCGCCTCGCGCCTCTCCCGCCGCGCGCCTCTCCCGCCTCGCGCCTCTCCCGCCGCGCGCCTCTCCCGCCGCGCGCCTCTCCCGCCTCGCGCCTCTCCCGCCGCGCGCCTCTCCCGCCTCGCGCCTCTCCCGCCGCGCGCCTCTCCCGCCTCGCGCCTCTCCCGCCTCGCGCCTCTCCCGCCTCGCGCCTCTCCCGCCGCGCGCCTCTCCCGCCTCGCGCCTCTCCCGCCGCGCGCCTCTCCCGCCGCGCGCCTCTCCCGCCTCGCGCCTCTCCCGCCGCGCGCCTCTCCCGCCTCGCGCCTCTCCCGCCGCGCGCCTCTCCCGCCGCGCGCCTCTCCCGCCGCGCGCCTCTCCCGCCGCGCGCCTCTCCCGCCGCGCGCCTCTCCCGCCTCGCGTCTCTCCCGCCGCGCGCCTCTCCCGCCTCGCGCCTCTCCCGCCTCGCGCCTCTCCCGCCGCGCGCCTCTCCCGCCGCGCGCCTCTCCCGCCGCGCGCCTCTCCCGCCTCGCGCCTCTCCCGCCTCGCGCCTCTCCCGCCTCGCGCCTCTCCCGCCTCGCGCCTCTCCCGCCGCGCGCCTCTCCCGCCTCGCGCCTCTCCCGCCGCGCGCCTCTCCCGCCTCGCGCCTCTCCCGCCTCGCGCCTCTCCCGCCTCGAGCCTCTCCCGCCTCGCGCCTCTCCCGCCGCGCGCCTCTCCCGCCTCGCGCCTCTCCCGCCGCGCGCCTCTCCCGCCGCGCGCCTCTCCCGCCGCGCGCCTCTCCCGCCGCGCGCCTCTCCCGCCTCGCGCCTCTCCCGCCTCGCGCCTCTCCCGCCGCGCGCCTCTCCCGCCTCGCGCCTCTCCCGCCTCGCGCCTCTCCCGCCTCGCGCCTCTCCCGCCGCGCGCCTCTCCCGCCGCGCGCCTCTCCCGCCGCGCGCCTCTCCCGCCTCGCGCCTCTCCCGCCTCGCGCCTCTCCCGCCGCGCGCCTCTCCCGCCTCGCGCCTCTCCCGCCTCGCGCCTCTCCCGCCGCGCGCCTCTCCCGCCTCGCGCCTCTCCCGCCTCGCGCCTCTCCCGCCGCGCGCCTCTCCCGCCTCGCGCCTCTCCCGCCTCGCGCCTCTCCCGCCGCGCGCCTCTCCCGCCACGTGCCTCTCCCGCCTCGCGCCTCTCCCGCCGCGCGCCTCTCCCGCCTCGCGCCTCTCCCGCCGCGCGCCTCTCCCGCCTCGCGCCTCTCCCGCCTCGCGCCTCTCCCACCTCGCGCCTCTCCCGCCGCGCGCCTCTCCCGCCTCGCGCCTCTCCCGCTGCGCGCCCCTCTCATCGCGCGCCTCTCCCGCCTCGCGCCTCTCCCGCCTCGCGCCTCTCCCGCCTCGCGCCTCTCCCGCCTCGCGCCTCTCCCGCCTCGCGCCTCTCCCGCCTCGCGCCTCTCCCGCCGCGCGCCTCTCCCGCCTCGCGCCTCTCCCGCCTCGCGCCTCTCCCGCCGCGCGCCGCACCGTGACCCGGGATCGCCGGCATGTAAATAACGCGTACGTACAGGGCGATCCATTTACAGATACTCCGCCAATTTCTAAATGGCCCCTCTTATTTTTATATTTTTGTTAAATGGCCGATTGATCATTGTGAAGGCGATCGCTTCGTATCTTACAGAGGAGTGGCATGAAGAGGGAGAATAATTCATCGTATTGGAATTGGTGGCAGACGTGTGGGGGTAGGCGGGGGGGGCGGCGGGGGGGGGCTGTGACGTAATGCACTGTTTCCATTCCTCTTTTCTCCCTGCTGTTTTAATGGGGTATCTATAATCGGATCGCGCCGTCCAGCAAAATACACGTGCGCACGCATATTGGCCACTCCCCGCTCTTCAATTTTATTCTAGAAACCACGTAGACTCTCGTCGCTTACAACGGAGAGAGTGCCGTTCGTTGTGAGTCACCCCGACGTTTAGGGCCTTCGGGCCTTGGTGGCTAGGAGATGTTAACTACCTCACCTGGTATACAAAAGGTCATGGGTTCAATCCCGACCCTGACGCCTGCTGCTGCTGTATATTTGCAGTTTTGCATGTTCTCCCCGTGGTCGTGTGGATTTTTTTCTACGGCTCCTCTGGTCTTTTCCCTCCACATTCAGAATCAACGTCACGAGAGTTTGGCTGCTGTACATTTCCACGTGATGAGCCGCTTCGTTGAGCAATCATTTGTGGCCAGGTCGCTTCTGAATAAACTCCTTTAAAAAAGTTTTTAAAAATCAACGGTTTTATTAACAGCTTCGTTTAACTCACGGTAGAGAAGTTTGTCAATGATGCGCCTGAGACATGCGGCACCTGCTTCTTGGGTGAGGCAATTCCAGAGTTTAGGGACCGCGGCGTTTTTGACGTCACCCACATAAATATTTAATGAATAAACCGTCCATACAAATGTGAATTGTTTTAAAAGAGCCAATTAATTGATTAATTGATGCCGATTTTGATACAGGCATGCATTGTCACCCGATCTGAGTACGCGTGCAAAATTTTGAATTGATTGAACAACAGGAAGTAGACTAACTTTTGATGACAAGTTTTGACCACGACAAACGCAGGTGAAGTTAAATAAAACCGTTGAAAAAGAGCTACATAGCTCAGTAAGCTTTGCATGGTAATATAAAAATAGTTTATTTGCGTGCCTGATTGCCTGACTCTCTAACTGAATGGGAATATTTATTCAGACTGCAGGAGGAATCTGATGATGAACGTTACAACAACAAACAATACAAACACACAATAGGAGTGCAAAGTATAGGAATGTTAAACAAATCACTTACATAAAACTAAACTTTTCATCTTACCAGGTAAAGCCCACTGACCTATTCACTTATTTTTCAGATCTAGCAACCTGGCCACAAATGATAGCCCAACAAAGTGGTTTATCACGTCGAAATTTTTAGCAGCAAAATAATATAATCTCAATGCTTGTTTCTAAATGTGTCGCTGGCTGACCGTTTTACGGATTATCTAACTTTCACACCGACGTATTACCTGACTCTCGCAAGCCGGTGGCTTGTCTGTCTGTCCATCTGCCTGACCGACTGATTTTCTGACTCTCCGAATGACTGACCGTTTCCCTCCAGAGAGATCGAGCGCTAACTTTGGGACGGTGCCCGACAAGCCGGAGGTGGTGGTGTTCGCGAGCTACAGGTGTCCAGCCAGCGGCAGCGAAAGTTTCTCTGTGTTGGGCAGGATGGTGAGTGTCAGTGTGCGTGTATGTGTGTATGTATGTATGTTGCGGGGGGCGGTAGTGCAGCGCTACAAACCCGGAAACCCGAGTTCGATTCTGGCTCACGCCCAACACCAGTGAAGATTATCTGAATCGGTCCTGGGGCTCTCCTAGGTCGACTCAGCATCAAATGAGTACTTGGTGCGGTGTGTAAACATCGCCACTGATCTTTGCCACCCACCCCCTCGTGTGGCATACCGCTCCCCCAACAATAACAACAACTGCCATTGGCCACAAAGTGGTGGTGACGTCACCACGGCGCTTGTATCAGGCTATGTGTACTTTTCGGCCACGGGAAATGTCGAAGAATGCCCGCTGGCAGGAGGTCACGGAACAGACCTAGGTGCCATGATGTTTACAGACTCAGATGACTGGAAATTGCACCACCTGTGACCCCTCCTGTACCGCTCCCCCTCCACCCACACGCACAAAGACAAAGATCCCCCATATGGCCTTAACAGACTGTAGAAGCAAGTGCTGTTAGTGAGCACCGATCAAGGCCGGAACGGTACACGAGGAGGTGGGTGGCCAGCACCACGCCTGACTGCCTTGTCTCCCCATTGGCGATGTTTACACACCGCACCTTAGACGACCTAGGGGAGGCCCAGGACCGGTTCAGATAATCGTCACTGGGTGTTGGCCATGAGCGGTAATCGAACCCGGGTCACCGGGTTCATAGCGCAGAGCTCTAACCGCTACACTATCGCTCCCACACGCACACACACACGACGCGCACACGCACACAAACACGAACACGCAGGCGGACGCGGCCCAGAAGCTGCGTGAGGCCGGCCTCTCCCCCATGTGGCCGCACCTCCTCCACGTGAGCCGCACTCGCAGCTCCCCGCTCGTGCCGCCCCCGCGCTCGCCACCCGTGCCGCCCTGGAAGCTCGTGCGACCACGCAAGAACAAGCCCCTGCCACGTGATGAGCCCGAAGGTGAGACGGCGGTGATGGTAGAGGTGGTGGTGGCGTGTTGGTGGAGGTGGGGTGCACAGGCGGGGCATCTGTCAGTCATTCGTTGGTCAATCCATAACACCTGGGTCTGTCCCGTGACATACCTCTGTGTTCTGGGTCGGTTGCGGGATAGACTCATAACACTTCACTCGTTCTCAAGGTGCACCTAGCCTGGCGCACGCGCCATGGTGACGTCACGACGACTTAGTGGCGAACAGCGGTTGTTGGTGGCGGAGGTGGTGATAATGGCGGTAGTCGTGGTGGTGGTGTTGGTGGTGGTGGCGGAGGTGGTGATGGTCGTAGTGGTCGTGGTGATGAGGGTGGAGGTGATGATGGTGATGGTCGTGGTGGTGATGGGACTCTGCGTCTCTTCATCAAGTGCCTCAACTCCCTCCCTGTTCTGTTGAACCCTCCCCATTATGGCCTCCTGTTAAATATTTAAAGTATTTCCAACTCTCTAGACAGCATGTTGGCACCTGTTTCTACATCGTTATAACATGATCACAGGCCAACACCAATGATGATCGTTTATCCAGTCCTGGGTCTTCCCCTAAGTTGACTCAGCCTCAAATGAGTACCTGATATAATATTTTTAATTCGCCATTCAGGAGTAAAATACGGCCAGGCATGGTGCTGGCCACCCACGCCCTCGTGTGCTGTGCCGGCTTTCGTAGGTGCTCGCTAACAGCACTTGCCCCAACAGTCTGTGAAGGCGAGAAAGGAGATCTATGGTGAGGTGGGTTTCACTTGACTAGCTTTCACCAGTCATCCCCCACTTCCTTTCCACCGTCTTACCTGAGTGAGGCTTAGCTCCTGATGCGCTCAACGGATTTTTTTTTTCTAAAGCCCTCTTTGTCAGTGAAAACGTTATCATCCTTGCGTCGTAACGGGGAACGTCATCACCATTCTAGTCATCATCCTCACCCATTTATGCATTTTGGTGGATTAAGGCTTGCGAACGGACAGATGATTGACTGGGCCTCTGAGGGTGTGAGTGAGATTGTGAACGGGTGCGTGTGCGAGTGGGTGAGCGAGCGAGCGAGTGCGGGGGTGAGTGAGCGGGCGGGCGAGCGAGCGGGTGAGCGAGCGAGTGTGCATACGAATGAGCCGGCGAGTGAACGATTGGGTGAGTGAGCGAAAGCGAGCGGGATGCCTGCAGCGAGACGGGCCCTGACGAATCGCTGAACGGTCCCCCATTGTCACTGCCTCCGCTGCCTGCGACGTGGCAGCAGCAGCAGCTGACGTGTCGTCGCTCGGCCGTGCGCCAGCCGTCTGTCACCGGCGGGCGATGGCGCCCCGTGCCCGCCGGCGTGCGCACAGCTCTCACCGCGTAACCAATCGGTGCAATTTCAACCCCCGCTGGCACTCATTTACGCGTTAAATTGCCCGGCAGGTGAGCGCCGGAGGGATTTGGACACCGGGCCTGAATCACCGGTGCGCGCGAGATAGACGCGGCTGCCCCGGAGATCGTCGCTGCCTCCACGTGATATTTGGGAGAGGGGAGGGGCGGCGGTGGCGGTGGCTTCCTCGTGCTCACCACAACGATGTCGCCCTCTCGGCCTCTCGCCCTCTCGGCAGAGGTCGCAAACGGGTTTTGATTCCTTACCCGTACCTGTACCCGGCCGCACCAGGGTCGCAAACGGGTACCTGTACCCGTACCCGGCCGGGTAGGGTACGGGTATTGGGTACCCGATTGTGACCTCTGGGATGAAGCCATGTTGCAGGCGCGGGTGGGTTGATTCTAGGAACTTGAATTGTGAGAAGAGACAAGACGTTGGGAAATGAGTGACAAACGGTGACTCACCAGTGACTCACGGTCTACCCGTGCCCGGCCGGGTAGGGGTAGCCGGGTATCGGGTAGGGTACGGGTATCGGGTACCCGGTTGTGACCTCTGCCTCTCGGCCTCTCGACCTCGTGCTCCGCTGTACATTCGGTGCCGGTTGAGTGGCGGCTTGTTATCGCCCGGCAAAGCGCCGAGTTAGTGGCGGGGAATTGTGCTGCCCCCTACTTGTCTCTTAGCAGAGGTTACATGGGATGATCCTCGCAAGAATCAGAATATTTACTTGTGCTGGAGACAAATCCGATGAGTTTTAAAGCTCTTTTGAAGGCTCTTTTTCACAGTCGTCCAGGAAGTAGTTCTGTGATATATGCTTCCACGGGCTGTTTTCCAACATGAGGGGGTGGTGGGGAAGGGGAGGGGGGGGTAGGTAGTGCTGCTCTGCGAGATTTCCGAATGGATTCTTTGTCTCGTGGAAATGAGTACACAGGTAAGAATAATCATAATGCCTTGTATTTACCCAATGAAACTGAGTCTGGAGACGTGTTTTTTTTTGTTGCGAGGCTCCTGCCATGCCGGGATGTTTGGCCCAATTCATTAGCGATCAGTGTTTGGCTTTGTGTGGAAGCAAACTGTAAAACCCGGAGAAAAGGCACTCGGGAGGAGCCTCAATCGTCAATCCGTTGGGATAATGAAGCGAATTCCACCATCTTGCCATATTTGTATTGTCACACTAAACATGAAAGTATGTTTCACACATCCCGTCAGCCGCACAGCCTCCTGGAAGTGCATCTTTTCAGCAGCATTGGCTAACCCTAGACCCGGTTTCGACTTTCAGCGTCTCATCAGCTTGCTTGAACCAGCGCTGCTGGACTGCCAGATGTTTTTAGTTAAGGACCTAAAACATGGGTCCTAGCACACAACACACAAACAAAAATCATCAAACGTCCTTGTGGAGAGTTGATAAGCAATCAAGGCTTGTCCAAACAAACACATATGGGGGAGAGGACAGCCCAGACGCAACAAACGAGGCGGAAAGAGAAAAATAATCTGTTCTGGAATGTAACCGTGACCACCGACTGGGGACAATTCATTACATCACGATTGGCGGGGTGGGGAGGCAGTGGGCGGTGTGAGTAGAGGGTGGAGGACGCGAGGGTGAATCCCCTTTGCGTGTAACGTCACCCGCCGCCAGCCAACGTAAATTAGTCAAGATTAAATGAGGCCATCCGTCTCCGGCTGGGCTCAGTGGCCTGCCACGCTCGCGAACAATCGTCGCCGGCCTCCACAGACCTTTGCCGGTGAGGAGAGGGGCTTCCTGCGGCTGTGGCCAGCGGCACCGCTCGATGACCTGGGGAGATGTGCCGTGTCAAACCGTCGACCGGCATGTCCGCGTGCGACTCTTCTGAAGAAGTCTGGCCAACGTGGAGGAGTAGACCAAGTTACCCTCTCGTGGGTGGGAGTTCTCTAGATCTCACTATAGTGGAGCTTGGCGTTGCAGGGTCTGCGCCTTTAGTTGTGACGCAATTTTGCCGCATGACTTTCGTTCACGTGACGCGGTTGTTTTTTTGGTTGGTGCAACACGCAGTATTAACCAGGGGGGGGGGCCACGGAACTGAACCGCGAACCTCCGCAAGTGCGCTGCCGCTCGGCCGTATCACCACCCCGTTGGGAGGCGGGGAGGGAGGGTTGCGAAAACATCATGCGTGGAAATTCCACGGAGTCAATCGAAACTCACTTGGCCGAAATTAATTGCGCTTTTGGAGAAAATCTCACACGTCGCCTTGTTAGCGAAAATCCATAGCCGCCGGACCATGCTCCGGCCCCGTGAGATTGCCTGCCCAGGAGTCATGGGGATGGTGGCACAGATGCATCTCACCGTGGAGACCTGATCACTTCGGTCATTAGCAGCGATCAGCCCCGACTATACGCATTCTTAAGTGCGGAGACCGCGGCTCAAGACGCCGCGCGGAAAAACTGGGGATGTTGTTGTGCCATCTGTTGCGGTCACCTGTTCGTCGGCACTTGCACTGCCCCTGCCATCTAAATGGCTCGATTTTGTGAGCTGCTTTTTAAGCAATGTTCAGCGCCTTGTGCGAAGGCGCTCTATGAATATCAAACAAATAAATAAGATGACGGAGTGGCAGCCGGGCAGTGGAACGCGTCCGAGATGACGGACATCCGCCTAGAGAGATGGAGCAATGAAATCAGTTGGTCTGCAGGTGCCGGGTGGGATCGTGAGGAGTGGCTGGCTTTGATTCAGTAGCGGATTGACCATGGCTGATGATGATTATTTGAGAAAACAAATTGTCATTCATCCGTCGGTCAATCAGCGTGTCTACCGAGTGATTACAACCGCCCCCCCCCCGTTCGCTCCGTTAAACATTTTTGTCTGCTCTCCAGATCAGGTTATGGCCTCTGTCAAAACAAACTTTGCATCCTGTAAAGGTGACTCTTTGTTGTTTTTCCTTTGTGGTGAATTGTTTATCCTTGTACTCCTCTTAGATCTCCAGTTATAAGTGGCAGGACAAACGTCCTCCAATAAATCAATAGCGTTTTACCAGTCCCTGTAAAGGAGGACACAGCTACCCCGATAATCCAATCCTTCCACTGGTTTCCAATCCACACAATCCAATACCAGATCGATCTTCAACATCTTCCATACTGCCTACCTCTCACCCCACTCACTACCACTCACTCCTCTCACTACCCTCTCACCCCACTCACCCCACTCACCCCTCTCACCCTACTCACCCCTCTCACCCCTCTCACCCCTCTCACCCTACTCACCCCTCTCACCCCTCTCACCCCTCTCACCCCACTCACCCCACTCACTCCTCTCACTACCCTCTCACCCCACTCACCCCACTCACCCCTCTCACCCTACTCACCCCTCTCACCCCTCTCACCCTACTCACCCCTCTCACCCCACTCACCCCCTCACCCTACTCACCCCTCTCACCCCACTCACCCCACTCACCCCTCTCACCCCTCTCACCCTACTCACCCCTCTCACCCCTCTCACCCTACTCACCCCTCTCACCCCACTCACCCCACTCACCCCTCTCACCCCTCTCACCCCACTCACTACCACTCACTCCTCTCACTACCCTCTCACCCCACTCACCCCACTCACCCCTCTCACCCTACTCACCCCTCTCACCCCTCTCACCCTACTCACCCCTCTCACCCCACTCACCCCCTCACCCTACTCACCCCTCTCACCCCTCTCACCCCACTCACTACCACTCACTCCTCTCACTACCCTCTCACCCCACTCACCCCCACTCACCCCTCTCACCACTCTCACCCTACTCACCCCTCTCACCCCTCTCACCCCTCTCACCCTACTCACCCCTCTCACCCCTCTCACCCCTCTCACCCTACTCACCCCTCTCACCCCTCTCACCCCTCTCACCCCACTCACCCCACTCACTCCTCTCACTACCCTCTCACCCCACTCACCCCACTCACCCCTCTCACCCCACTCACCCCTCTCACCCCTCTCACCCTACTCACCCCTCTCACCCCTCTCACCCTACTCACCCCTCTCACCCCACTCACCCCACTCACCCCTCTCACCCCTCTCACCCTACTCACCCTCTCACCCCTCTCACCCCTACTCACCCTCTTCCCTCTCACCCCTCTCACCCCACTCACCCCACTCACTCCTCTCACCCTACTCACTACCTCTCACCCCTCTCACCCCTCTCACCCTACTCACCCCTCTCACCCCACTCACCCCACTCACCCCACTCACCCCTCTCACCCCACTCACCCCTCTAACCCCACTCACCCCTCTCACCCCTCTCACCCCTCTCACCCCACTCACCCCTCTCACCCCACTCACTACCTCTCACTCACCCCTCTCACCCTACTCACCCTCTCACCCCACTCACCCCACTCACCCCTCTCACCCCTCTCACCCCTCTCACCCCACTCACCCTCTCACCCTACTCACTACCTCTCACCCCTCACCTCACCCACTCACCCCTCTCACCCCTCTCACCCCTCTCACCCCACTCACCCCTCTCACCCTACTCACCCCTCCTCACCCCACTCACCCCACTCACCCCACTCACCCCACTCACCCCCTCTCACCCCACTCACTCCCCTCTCACCCTACTCACTACCTCTCACTCCACTCACACCCACTCACCCCACTCACACCCTCCTCTCACCCCTCTCACCCCACTCACCCCTCTCACCCCTCTCACCCCACTCACCCCTCTCACCCCCCTCACCCCTCTCACCCCACTCACTCCTCTCACCCCTCTCACCCCACTCACCCCTCTCATCCCACTCACCCCTCTCACCCCTCTCACCCCACTCACCCCTCTCACCCCCCTCACCCCTCTCACCCCACTCACTCCTCTCACCCCTCTCACCCCACTCACCCCTCTCACCCCACTCAACCCACTCACCCCTCTCACCCCTCTCACCCCACTCACCCCTCTCAACCCTCTCACCCCACTCACCCCTCTCACCCCTCTCACCCCACTCACTACCTCTCACCCCTCTCACCCCACTCACCCCTCTCACCCCCCTCACCCCTCTCACCCCACTCACCCCTCTCACCCCACTCACACCCCACTCACCCCTCTCACCCCTCTCACCCCACTCACCCCACTCACTCCTCTCACCCCTCTCACCCCACTCACCCCTCTCACCCCTCTCACCCCACTCACCCCACTCACTCCTCTCACCCCTCTCACCCCACTCACCCCTCTCACCCCCACTCACCCCACTCACCCCTCTCACCCCACTCACCCCACTCACCCCTCTCACCCCTCTCACCCCACTCACCCCACTCACCCCACTCACCCCTCTCACCCCACTCACCCCACTCACCCCTCTCACCCCACTCACCCCACTCACCCCTCTCAACCCTCTCACCCCACTCACCCCACTCACCCCTCTCACCCCTCTCACCCCACTCACCCCACTCAACCCTCTCACCCCACTCACTCCTCTCACCCCTCTCACCCCACTCACCCCACTCACTCCTCTCACCCCACTCACTCCTCTCACCCCTCTCATTACCACTCACCCCACTCGCTACCTCTCAACCCTCTCACCCCACTCACCCCTCTCACCCCTCTCACCCTACTCATCCCTCTCACCCCTCTCACCCTACTCACCCCTCTCACCCCACTCACCCCACTCACCCCTCTCACCCCTCTCACCCTACTCACCCCTCTCACCCCTCTCACCCTACTCACCCCTCTCACCCCTCTCACCCCACTCACCCCACTCACTCCTCTCACCCTACTCACTACCTCTCACCCCTCTCACCCCTCTCACCCTACTCACCCCTCTCACCCCACTCACCCCACTCACCCCACTCACCCCTCTCACCCCACTCACCCCTCTAACCCCACTCACCCCTCTCACCCCTCTCACCCCCTCT
>NC_136153.1:3264534-3435283 GCF_965212315.1 Lampetra planeri
ACCCCTCTCACCCCACTCACCCCACTCACTCCTCTCACCCTACTCACGACCTCTCACCCCTCTCACCCCTCTCACCCTACTCACCCCTCTCACCCCACTCACCCCACTCACCCCACTCACCCCCTCTCACCCCACTCACCCCTCTAACCCCACTCACCCCTCTCACCCCTCTCACCCCTCTCACCCCTCACCCTCTCCCACTCACCTCTCACTCACCCCTCTCACCCTACTCACCCTCTCACCCCACTCACCCCACTCACCCACTCACCCCTCTCACCCCTCTCACCCCACTCACCCCTCTCACCCTACTCACTACCTCTCACCCCACTCACCCCACTCACCCCACTCACCCCTCTCACCCCTCTCACCCCTCTCACCCCACTCACCCCTCTCACCCTACTCACCCCTCTCACCCCACTCACCCCACTCACCCCACTCACCCCACTCACCCCTCTCACCCTTCTCACCCCACTCACCCCTCTCACCCTACTCACTACCTCTCACTCCACTCACCCACTCACCCCACTCACCCCTCTCACCCCTCTCACCCCACTCACCCCTCTCACCCCTCTCACCCCACTCACCCCTCTCACCCCCCTCACCCCTCTCACCCCACTCACTCCTCTCACCCCTCTCACCCCACTCACCCCCTCACCCCTCTCACCCCACTCACCCCTCTCACCCCTCTCACCCCACTCACCCCTCTCACCCCCCTCACCCCTCTCACCCCACTCACTCCTCTCACCCCTCTCACCCCACTCACCCCTCTCACCCCACTCACCCCACTCACCCCTCTCACCCCTCTCACCCCACTCACCCCTCTCAACCCTCTCACCCCACTCACCCCTCTCACCCCTCTCACCCCACTCACTACCTCTCACCCCTCTCACCCCACTCACCCCTCTCACCCCCCTCACCCCTCTCACCCCACTCACCCCTCTCACCCCACTCACCCCACTCACCCCTCTCACCCCTCTCACCCCACTCACCCCACTCACTCCTCTCACCCCTCTCACCCCACTCACCCCTCTCACCCCTCTCACCCCACTCACCCCACTCACTCCTCTCACCCCTCTCACCCCACTCACCCCTCTCACCCCACTCACCCCACTCACCCCTCTCACCCCACTCACCCCACTCACCCCTTTCACCCCTCTCACCCCACTCACCCCACTCACCCCCACTCACCCCTCTCACCCCACTCACCCCACTCACCCCTCTCACCCCACTCACCCCACTCACCCCTCTCAACCCTCTCACCCCACTCACCCCACTCACCCCTCTCACCCCTCTCACCCCACTCACCCCACTCAACCCTCTCACCCCACTCACTCCTCTCACCCCTCTCACCCCACTCACCCCACTCACTCCTCTCACCCCACTCACTCCTCTCACCCCTCTCATTACCACTCACCCCACTCGCTACCTCTCAACCCTCTCACCCCACTCACCCCACTCACCCCTCTCACCCCTCTCACCCCACTCACCCCACTCAACCCTCTCACCCCTCTCACCCCACTCACTCCTCTCACCCCTCTCACCCCACTCACCCCTCTCACCCCTCTCACCCCACTCACCCCACTCACTCCTCTCACCCCTCTCACCCCACTCACCCCTCTCACCCCACTCACCCCACTCACCCCTCTCACCCCACTCACCCCACTCACCCCTCTCACCCCTCTCACCCCACTCACCCCACTCACCCCACTCACCCCTCTCACCCCACTCACCCCACTCACCCCTCTCACCCCACTCACCCCACTCACCCCTCTCAACCCTCTCACCCCACTCACCCCACTCACCCCTCTCACCCCTCTCACCCCACTCACCCCACTCAACCCTCTCACCCCACTCACTCCTCTCACCCCTCTCACCCCACTCACCCCACTCACTCCTCTCACCCCACTCACTCCTCTCACCCCTCTCATTACCACTCACCCCACTCGCTACCTCTCAACCCTCTCACCCCACTCACCCCACTCACCCCTCTCACCCCTCTCACCCCACTCACCCCACTCAACCCTCTCACCCCTCTCACCCCACTCACTCCTCTCACCCCTCTCATTACCACTCACCCCACTCGCTCTACTTCTCTGCTCCAGTACCCAAAGGTTTCTGTAAAAGCCCCAAGTCAACCTTCTCTCAGTGGGAGGTTGCGCACTCTCCTCTTCTGCCCCCAGCGTGTGGAACTCCCCCTCAGTCACCGACGCTGTCTTCTCCCTGCTCCTGTTCTACTCCAGGCTCAAGATCTTCCTCTTCTTCTCTGCCTATGACTGGCTTCCTTTCTCTACACCGGTGACTTCTTCACCTGAGATGCCTTTTCTGGGGGTAGCGAGACATGGCCAGATTTTATTTCGAAGGTTAATCATAGAAAACACAAATTAAGCACGGCCATGTAAGTACAACTACTTTGTTTCATCAAACCTATATGTATTTATTAAAATCATACATTTTTTTTACGATTGAGAACCATAGGGGCGCAAGGCTGCAGTGAAAGTAAAGATTCACTGATCTAGCTTGTAGCTATGCCCACTGTTTCTGTGCAGCGTTCTAATATGCAGTTGCAATTAGACACCCGCAATGTAGTGCGTTGGCTCACACAGAGAACCACAGGTTGACATAGAGTTCCACAGACTCACACAGAGACCCATATACTCTCATAGAGACCCGCATACTATCATAGAGACCTACGACTCACTGCCTTATTCTCTGTAACACAGCTATGCCCACTGTCTGGATATGCAGTTGCACTCAGAAACTCCATAAAACTCGCGTCTTATCGTATTGCTGTTTGGGTGGATCCGCCTGTGCGATGGGTTTTTCTGACGCCAGACTTTTTCTTAAATATCCCCCCCACCCCCCCAACCCCCACCCCCCACCCCCCACCCCCAGCAGCAAACCCTGGACCGGTTTCAAGTTGGCGCGGTCACCGCGGCTCGACCTTGCCCAAGACTCGGCGAGTCGAGAGCGAGGCTTTCGTCTCAGCTCTGACCGGAAGTCATTAAGTGACATTATAGCTCCGAGCCATGGGGGAGCAGGGTTTTGGCTGGGGGGGGGGGCAGGCAGGCGGGGTGTGAAGGGTGGGGGTGAGTCGTCTGTATCCACTCGCCAGCCAAAGTGTCCCGACTCTTCTCTCCGCTAATCTCTTATCTGCGGCGTTCCAGCTCCTCCGAAATAATTGGAACATTGGCCACGGTTTTGAAATCCCACCGCTGAGCTGAGCGGCGGTGGCAGCGGTGGCGGCGGTGGTGTAGCACCGTGGGCGTGCGCGTGTGTGCCAGTGTGTGTGTGACGCAGCGTTTAGCGCTCTGTGCTACGAGCCCGACGTCCCGAGTTCGATTCCAGCTCCCGGCCAACACTGGTGAACCAGTCCCGGGCCTCCCCGAGGTCGATGTGTAAACATCACCGCTGGGGGTGTGCGGGCGATAGCCACACCACCGCCTTGTGCGCCGTGGTGGCCTTCATATTTGCTCGCTCACGGCACTTGCCCCAATGGTCTATTAAAGGCTATACGTGGTGGTGGGGGGGGAGGGTGAGTTGTGGGGGGTGATCTTTGTCTTTGCGGTGAGTGGGAGGGCTGGGAGAAGAACGAGTGAGCAGAGGGTTGGCGATGTCATGGGATGCATGCGATGGAGGAGGCACGGGCGTAGTGTGGCCGAGGGATTTAAGAAACTCGCACCTCTGTTACGACTGCCGTGCCGGGAGATACAACCGCGCTGGCCAACTTCTGGATTGCGCAAGTCCAGCCTCCTCGCGTTGTCTTCGCCAACGAGATGGCGTGTCAGATTTTATGAAAGCGCAGTTCATGTTGGCAAAGTGAGTTTCGATGTGGAATTTCCATCGCATGATGTTTTCGTAACCCTCCCTCCCCCTCACGGGGTGGTGACACGGCCGAGCGGTAGCACATTTTGCGGAGGTTCGTGGTACGGTTCCGTGGGCCGCCCTGGTTAATGCTGCGGGTTGCATCAACCGAGACAACAGCAACGTCACGTGAACGCAAGCCGCGAGGCAAAATTGTATCGTGTAGAATTCCCCATTAAATGTGAATGCCGCAGGTAAAGGTGCAGCCCTGCAATTGCATGCCCACTCCACGGCAGCATCCTTCAGCTGCAGAGATGTGCAAATGTGTGTACGTATGTACGTCGAACTTCTTTCGCACCGTACGTAGCCAACCATGCTAATCCGATGTGCGGCAAACATACATTGCAGTTACAAATTACTGGAGCAATGCAATGTAGATACTGATGACCAATTAGCCTAGCCTCGCGTAATGCAGATACAAATTACCAATTGCTTTGAGGTGTGTAATTTAGATATCAATTACACATTACACATGTAATGAAATTACATATCTAAATGACCGTACATGTCATTTATATATTGCCTGCCACTGCTTATGGGCATGTGGCGTTGGTTGGCATTGTTTCCGGTGTAATGAGTCGAATGTGAGTGTTGGCCATGCTCACCCAAGCCTTGCACTTCTTTTTTCTATCTCTCTCCCACTCTCTCACTCACCACTCATTCATCTCGGCTCTTGCTAACTCCTCACCACTTCATCCGATCGACCTGCCCGCCAGTCTGTCCACCCACCCGTCACAGTCTCGCCCAGTGCGCTGTCGTTGCCGAGTTCCACGTGTGCGTACGTGCGTACGTGCGTGTGTCCTGTTTTTTTATCTCTTGAGAGTCATCCGTGTGTGTGGAGCGGTAGCGCTGCAGTTAGCGCGCTGCGCTAGGAACCCGGTGACCCGAGTTCAATTCCTGCTCACGACCAACACCAGTGACGATTATCTGAACCGGTCATGGGTTTCCCCTAGGTCGGCTTAAACGGGTATCTGCTGCGGTGTGTAAACATCGTCACTCAGGAGACAAAGGTGGCCGGGCGTGGTGTTGGCCACCCACCCCCTCGTGTGGCATGCCGGCCTTCATAGGTGCTCGTTCACAGCACTTGCCCCAACAGTCTGTTAAAGGCTATGCGGGGATATTTGCCTTTTTGTCCACGTGTGTGTCTGTATCTCTGCTTGTGTGGTGAGCGGTAGTGCAGTGGTTCGCGTGCTGCGCTATAAACCCGGTGACCCGAGTTCGATTCCCGTTCATGGCCAACAACTGTGACGATTATCTCAACCGGTCCTGGGCCTTCCCTAGGTCGACTCAGCCTCAAATGAGTACCTGCTGCGGTTTGTAAACATCGCCACTCGGTGCCGACCACCCACCCCCTCGTGTGTCGTGCCGGCCTTCATAGGTGCTGCTCGCTAACAGCACTTGCCTCACAACTCGATTCAGGCTATACGGGGGATCTTGATCTTTGTCTTTCTCTCTGCTTGTGCTGTCTGCCCTGCAGAGCTGGAGGTGAAGCGAGCCGAGCAGTTTGTGGAGATCTCCTCTCCCTTCCTGGACCAGCGGCTGAGTTGCATCCCCTCCGCTCCAGGCTTGTAAGTCTGTGTGTACACACGCACACGTGTATGCATGTGTACGCGTGTGAGTACCTGGCGCGGTGTGTAAAAATCAGCACTGGGGAGACAAAGGCGGCCGGGCGTGGTGCAGCTGGTCACCCACCCCCGCGCGTGCCATGCCGGTCTTCAGAGGTGCTCGCTAACAGCACTTGTCCCATCAGCCTGTTAAGGCTATAAAGGGATCTTTGTCTTTGTGTGTGTGCGATGTCTTGTGTGTGCATTTTGATGTTATTGTGCGAGAGGACATATGTGTGCATGTGTGGAATGCGTTTATATACTAGGCTTTTGCCCTCTTCATAGCTTCGCGTTTAAAATTCGACTTTAATTATTCATATTTACAATCGTTAAAACGATTACATTTAGCGCGCAAGCAATGGAAGTCATTCCCATTTCGCAGATGTAAATCGGAAAAATGCATATACGCGAAAATCAAATACGAAAGTGACCTGAAAATCCCAAGCAACTGAAGAAATTTAATCAAAAACGCATTTTTTGCTTTACTGTGCCATGGTGTATCAAGGCATCTTCTACACACGGTGCAGAGGAGGAGTTTTGACTGTAGAATATTAGTATTCACAGCGGCACGCCAGCTGAAATATTTATACGTATCGTCACACCAAGTGCATAGTATGGTCTAACGCCGTGTCCCCATGACCATTGGAAAGCTTTGTCGAGGCGGTTCACGATTGGGTCACCTGGTCCTAGATTCCCAGGGTTAGCCTCACTCGGCCCGCGGTCTGTGTCGGGTAAATTACTTTCCACCTGAATATTCGTTCGGTCTGAGAAGGCCGATCGTTGGTGGACATTGCGTCAAACTTGGACTCATCTTCTAACCAGAGAGCGGTTCCTGGGAGGGTCCTTGCCGATGAACTCGTGGCAGGTCACCGGCGTTGTTTCAGGTGAGCGTGACTCTGCTGCTGATGGGACACTTTAATGTCAAAACCGGTCCAGAGTTTTGCCCGTGTTGAACCAATGCTGTTCAAGTTCAAGTTCATTTATTAGGTATAGCCCTGTGAGCCATTCGGCGAGAAGACCTGAAGCTTACACAGTACCACAGGGTCGAGTGGATGATGGCATGTAAAAATTCTAGATTTGAAGTCTTCGTGACTGCAAGGATCCATACTTTTTGGTTCTTTCGGTAAAGTCACGTAGGTGAAAATAAAACTAATAATAAAAATCATTTAAAAAAACCCCATTCAGACGCTGTCTTTCCGATAGACCTGTTCTTCACCTGAGGACGGCTGCTTGCGTTGCGGCCGAAACGTCGTGAGAATTATTTTATAATGTTTTATTTTTATTATTTTATTATTTCCCTTCTACGTGACTTTACCGAAAGAACCATGAAGATGAATCCCTGCAGACACGAAAGCTTTAAATCGAAAAAAATATATTTTACTTAAATTTACAATTCTTTTTATGTGGGGTGACAGATGTGGCAAGGGGACATTTTGTGTGGCTCGTTATTTGGTGTCTGGTTTCTGGCTTCCCGCTTCTGAATATTCATTGCCACTTATTTATTTTTTTGGGAACAAAGTCATCTTTCTTTCCACACCGACCAGGGCACGACGCGACACTGCGTCGGCACTTGCGCTCTGAGCTCAAAGCAAGACAAGTTCAAATGCAATCTTCAACAGCTCTGCGGCTCTAAAAAGGGAAAACATTTTTTTATGATTGGTGACATTCAGGCCAATGACAAGCGGGGAGAAGTATCCGTAATAAAGGTGTTTTGAGGTAAGATCGCGTAAATATAAATATGTCGTTAAACCCGCCACCAACCGACACAGCCAATTGGAAAGGTTTGTTACATAAACAAAATGTGCCAATTAGTTACTACTCCAACACACTGTGGTGGTGTGTTGGAGAGTAAACCCACAGCGTTTACAATTCGAGTGCGACGTTTCGCTGGTGACTACATCCAGCCTCATCAGGCGATTAGCCCGAATTGGACGAGCAATTTTGCTTACATGACAAACCTTAACCCATTGGCAGTGTTGGGTGGTTGCGGGTTTAACGACACATTTATATTAATGTGACCTAACCCAAACAAAAACTTTGTCACGGATATTGGTCGCGAAAGCCGAGTGTAGTCAAGCAACACCCAACGTCCAGCAGCCGGATCTAACTGGCTCAACATCCCAGAAGATATTTCCGCACCCGGCACACCACATCCACCATTCCCCCTCGGCTTGGCTGCGTGGCTCCTACTCACCACGTGCCAAAATCTACTTCAGTCTGGCGAGCGACCTGAAACATTTTTTTCGTCGGCGGGAAATTAAGGCGTGCGCTTAATGTAACGTCGCGTGATATATCGTCCAATTTTGTTGGCAATCTGCTACGGGGGAGGTAGGCAGCCAGCTGAGGCCTATTGGGAGACCACGCGGCCCAGCTCTCACCTTCGCTGAGCTGCACAGCGACCACGGAAGGTCACATTTAAAACGGTTTCATCTGCTCGCTCGCTCTCCCTCGCTCTCTCTCTCTCTGTGTTTCTCTCTCTCGCTCTCTCTCTTTGTCTCTCTCTCTTTCTTTGTCTCTCTCGCTCTTTTCCGCTCTCCACTCAGTTCATCACTCGCTCGCCGGCCACATTAAACGCCACGTGGCTAATGTGCGGCATAGCCCCCCGAGCTCTCCCGGGAAATGGGGGCCTGATTTATTTAGCTTTGCCGTTTGTTGTTATTTAGCCTCTTTTGACAACACAATCACCCAGCCCCGCTCCTCAAAGCCGCGTAAATCACCGCTGCCTTTCCAGCGCGGTCTTTTCCTCACTTGGCCGCGCGTGTGTGTGTGTGTGTGCGTGGACATGTTCGCGTGGATGTGTGTGCGTAACCGGGAGCGGTCACGTAGCGGTTAGCGCGCTGCGCTACTAACCTGGCGACCCGGGTTAGATTCCCGCTCACGGCCGATACCAGTGACGATTATCTGAACCGGTTCTGGGCCTCCTCTAGGTCGACTCGGCCTCAAATGAGTACCTGGTGCGATGTGTAAACATCGCCACGAGGGAGACAAAGGCGGCCGGGCGTGATGTTGGCCACCCACCCCCTCTTGTGCTCTGCCAGCCATCATATTTTCAAATATGCAAATGAAAATTGAGCTGACAAGCTAACCGTCGGCTTTCACACTGTTAATTAAATACGTCCGAGAAACCACATCATGTTGGAAAGCGTTACATAATCCAATTGCATGCATGCTATTTGGAATGGGTTTATATATATATCTTTAACGAAATGCCACACGATTGCGCTATGAGCGTTGCGTCACCAGACGAACAATCCGTTTGGATCGCTCGCAAAGCAGCACGGACCCTTCGTGTTAGAGAACGGCCCACAGAAGTGGATATCACAGACCTACCTCTGAAGATCCCTTCGAGTGGCATCTAGTCCACGCGCAGTAGAGGGCAGGACCTTCCCACCCGCTCTGCGTATGAGAGTAATGTTCATCGAATGCTATTCGCAAAAAAATATAATTTTAATAATTCTCAGAGCTGGAACTCGGCCGAATTAAGTGGAGAACCAGATTTTAAAGTTTATAATTTTATTTGATCGTCGTTGACTGGACGTAGACCATCAATTAACTCCACTCAAGACGCCGGTTCAATCACGGGTACCTTCCAGGATTCGAACCCAGGGCCTCAGACATGATAGCAACAGCACGATCACAATACAATTGGATGGAAAAATACAATTTAAAAGGAACCAAAAAATATATATCAGACGGGTGTGTTGTACCGCCAGCAATCACTATGTTCCGAACATTGTCTTCGAGTTCGTGGGCCAAAGTCACTGAGCTGCAAGGCAAGTGGATCCGTGGAGGTCCGATGACAGCTCCTGAAAGTCCCCGTGCCACCTCAGACAGACCATGCACGTTGCCCTGCTGTGGTCTTAATTAACATCCAGGAGACACTGGAATCACAGCCACGACCGTTCATCAGAGCCCGGGGGCTGTCACACCGAGCCAGTTTTCAATCGCAGTTGTGCAGCTTGAGAGCCCGGATTGAAATCCAGGATGTTAGCTGTGCCAGCTCAGCTCTCTGACCTCTGAGCCACCCGGCCTCCTCCCCGCGCCAAAGCTCTTAACGTACGTTTATAAGACGATTTATGATTTCCTTTGCGCGTGTCGGCTGTGTGGTCGATTGCTCGCGCGTACCCCGTGCGTGCGTGCGCGCGCGTGTGGCTGCAGCCTGGCTTTGCTCGAGGATGTATCACCTCTCCAACTCAATCCTTTCAAATCCCTCGCGACTCGTTTCCATGAATACTGGGAAGCGGGCTCCGCTGGCCACGGGATGGCCCAGTTCTGGCCCAGTTCTGGCCCAGTTCTAACCCAGTTCTGGCCCAGTTCTGGCCCAGTTCTGGCCCAGTTCTGGCCCAGTTCTGGCCAAGTTCTGGCCCAATTCTGGCTCAGTTCTGGCCCAGTTCTGGCCCAGTTCTAACTCAGTTCTGGCCCAGTTCTGGCCCAGTTCTAACCCAGTTCTGGCCAAGTTCTGGCCCAATTCTGGCTCAGTTCTGGCCCAGTTGTGGCCCAGTTCTGGCTCAGTTCTAACCCAGTTCTGGCCCAGTTCTGGCCCAGTTCTAACCCAGTTCTGGCCAAGTTCTGGCCCAATTTTGGCTCAGTTCTGGCCCAGTTGTGGCCCAGTTCTGGCTCAGTTCTAACCCAGTTCTGGCCCAGTTCTGGCCCAGTTCTAACCCAGTTCTGGCCCAGTTCTGGCCCAGTTCTGGCCCAGTTCTGGCCCAGTTCTGGCCCAATTCTGGCTCAGTTCTGGTCCAGTTGTGGCCCAGTTCTGGCTCAGTTCTCACCCAGTTCTGGCCCAGTTCTGGCTCAGTTCTAACCCAGTTCTGGCCCAGTTCTGGCCCAGTTCTGGCCCAGTTCTGACCCAGTTCTGGCCCAGTTCTGGCCCAGTTCTGGCCCAGTTCTGGCCCAGTTCTGGCCCAGTTCTGGCCCAGTTCTGACCCAGTTCTGGCCCAGTTCTGGCCCAGTTCTGGCCCAGTTCTGGCCCAGTTCTGGCCCAGTTCTGGCCCAGTTCTGACCCAGTTCTGGCCCAGTTGTGGCCCAGTTGTGGCCCAGGATGGGCGACAGGGCTCCAGTTTACAATTCCCACATTACGATCACGACCCGTGAGTCGCGAGACATCCCTGAACTCCGCTTCCTCTCCCTCTAAGTATCTCCTGCCCCCCCCCTTTCCTCTTCCTCCTTGGTGGCCGGGTGGCACGCTGGTGACATTCATGCCTCACACCAAGAAGGGCCTGGGTTCGATTCCCAACTTGTGCACTGTGTGGAGATTTGTCTTCTCCATCTGTTATGCATGGGGTTCCCTACAGATTCTCCGATTTTTCTCCCGTAGTAATAATAATAGTGATTGATATTGGCCGATCATCCCAATGCAGCAAAAATCCCCCCCCCCCCTCTCTCTCTAAGTATGAAAACTTGGCAGGATCCTCGTGATGCTTCCTGGGTAAATAAAAATTCAGATTTATAAAGCGCCCGTAAACAGTCATTGTCAGAGAGCCGTGCGTGAAAAGGCGTAAATAGTTTAACATTTAACCAAGGAAAGAAGGAGTGAGATGGACGTTTGAAGATAACTAAAGACAGGGAAGGCTATTTTAAACACGTGTGTGTTTTAGTCGAGATTAAACAAGCGACTGCTCCCCCGTGGCCAAGGAGGTGTGTGGTCAAAGACTCGATCTTTACTCGCCAACAAAGTTTAACGTCATGAGCAAAGGCTCGTGACCAAATCACTCGCCCGCGATGCTCCCCATTGTTGTCAGATCTGGGACCTAAACATTTATATATTCACACCATCAGAGGGCAACAAAACCCATAACGGCTTTCTGCATCTTCTACTTTGCAGTTGTTTAAGGGCAGTCAACTTTTATCACGTGATATGTGATGGGAAAAAAATGTGGACTAAATGCGCGCACTCCAGTAGCAGGGCCCGGGTGGAGTGGTGGCAGAGTGGTTAGCGCACCGCACTACGAACACGGTGTGACCCGAGTTCGATTCTCGGCCACGGCTAACGTTGGTGGCGAGCGATATTTGAGTCGGCCGTGGGTCACCACCACCCCCACCACCCCCACCACCCCACCGTCACTTATCATGTTCGCTGCAAAAGCACGGTGAAGTATGGTTAAACAAGCCACAGCACTGACACAGTGTGGAGAGGCATTCAGCTTGCAAGTGGATTGATAAAGAGCTGTAATTACAATTAATTTCTATATATCAGGTTCGTGCCCCATTTACTTCACAACATTTTAGCGAAATGGCCTGGATCACTGCAGGACAGAATTACTGAAAGGCTCTTAACTGATCGAAGCGCACTCGTCATGTTATAATTGTCTCCCATGGAGGGGAGATATAGAGTGTTTTCAACAGTACGTATTTGTGTGTGTGTGTGTGTGTTGAACTTCTTTCGCAATCGTACGTAGCATCATACCGCGCTGATCGGAGCGCGGAAATGTGCAAAGCTTGAACCGCGACGCCCGACACACGATGGCCCCACTCACTTCGAACGATGTCGCGGGATGTTTATCGTGTACTCCGAAGCAGACACGTACTATTATTATAGCGGTTAATATAACCCACAGTATTACCCAGGGCAGCGACTGGGTCAGTCCCACGGTCAGTCCCACTGTCGTGTTGGTTCTCATGCCTGTGACTCAAATTTAGACGTATCTGGAACTCCGCGGACAATGCAATGCTACGTGGGTTCACACCGCAGCATCTAAATCAATTCTCATCTCAAGACCCTGAGCAGCAACATGTTTATTTTATATCAGAATCTGTATTTAGACCAGAGGAGAAGGAGGAATGTGATGAAACTACGCAGTTTTTTTCCACAGATGTGAAGTCGGGGGTCACGGTCAGCAAGTTAAACCTACTGGACGTCTGTGAAAACTACTGGACACGTGTGAAAAAGAGATTCATAGGTCATCGGATTCCTCTAGTACAAATAAATCTTCTCATTCTGATTCTGACATCAACAAACGATACAACAAAGGCTACTGGAGAAAGAGAGACAGACGGGTGAAGAAAGCCACTTTGAAGAAAAAAATAATTTAAAAAATGTTGAAATAAATGTTAATAAAACATGGAAGTATAAATTGTACGGGGATTTTGAATGCAAGCATGGGCAATACAACAACAACAGGCCAAGACCATACATTATCTTAAATGCTGGTTAAAGGGAGGGGGGAGGAGTTTAAGATCTTGTCGCCTGGATTTTTCTTCACTTGATACAGTAAATTTCACTGTGACGGTCCCACCTGAAGACGGGGACTTGTGTTGCCTCCGAAACGTCGTGATTTAATAGAGTTATTTTCATTTATTATTATGTTTTTTTTTACCTACGTAACTTTACCGAAAAAACCTAAGAGTATGAATCCTTGCAGTTGCGAAAGCTTCAAATCTAGAATCAAGGCCAAGACCACACCAGGACAACAGCACAGTCCTTCCACGACATCGCACCTTGACATTGAACGTTCGATACACGGGTTGGGCTCATCGTTTTAAATCACAGCTGCGAATGTGGCTGCGTCCGGCAATAATCCATTGTTATGGATGAACAGGGACCGATGTAGATTTCCCGTTGAATCAAGTAAAATAAGGATTGGGATTTATGTAGAGGTCACAATGATGGGTCCTGTATGGTACACCCAGTGCAAATCGAAGAGTAGAATGATGAAGCGGGTTCAGTCTGTTTGGTGTTTCATTTTAGCTGATCTGTAAGCAACGCACAGTCGTCAAAAATTAACCCGTAAAAACAAAGTTTTTCACTATAAATCCTTTATATGCGTGGCATCGGTTTTATTTTATTATTCATTTCTGTTTTTCTTGAGTAAGAGTTTCATTTTTATCACATTGGTATTTTAAATAAAATATAAAAAACAAAATTTCCTAAAAGTGGAAAAAAAATTTCACGAAACTAAATTGTCACGCACAACGAGTCTGTGTGCAAAATGTCAGCTCGATTGGATCACGGGAAGTGGGTTAAAAAACGACCGAAAGATTTGCACGGTCGTAAGCGCGCAAGCAAGCAAGTGAACTTAATATAAAGGATTTACAAGTATAACCCATAAAAACAAAGTTTTTCACTATAAATCCTTTATATGTGTGGCGGCTAGAGTCCTCTCGTCCTCTGGCTTGAGATGGCTGCCACCTATGGGTCAGATGATTGCATGGCACCATTAGGCAATTGGTAATTAAATATAATTTTTTTGTCCTAAAAAGTGTAACATTTTTCAAAAAAATTTCACGAACATTAATTGTCACGCACAACGAGTCTGTGTGCAAAATGTCAGCTCGATTGGATCACGGGAAGTGGGTTCAAAAACGTCCGAAAGATTTGCACGGTCGTAAGCGCGCAAGCAGGCAAGCAAGTGAACTTAATATAAAGGATTTAAAAAGGGGTGGAAATGACAACTTCAGCAATTTGCAGGCACAACGCAATGGGGAAACGGTGCTACCTTTCTGTTTACCACGTAGGCTTTCGCGACCAATATCATCCATAAGAGTTTTTTTTTGGAGGGGGTTAGATCGCGTAAATATATAAATGTGTCGTTAAATCCGCCACCACCCGACACGTCCAACTAGTCAATAACACAGTGGTCTTAAATATAAGGGTTGTCACGTAAACAGAACATGCCAATTCGTCACTAGTACAGCAACACCGGTGTGTTGGAGAGCCAAGCCATATAAAAACCCTATTTTAGATTGTTTTTAGATGCGATCAATGTGGGTTGGAATGTATTGAATCATTCGGTAAACCCAAGTGTAGTGAATTATTGTACAGCGGTGTGGCATTCGGTTAGCATGGATGACGCTATATAACATGCAGTTATTATTGTGATGATGATGAGTATTCAATGATGTGAGAAGCAGTTCAGTCATATGTCGGGGGGGGGCTAAAGAGAGGTCTTGACACCTGGGTTTGAACAGGGGGCAGGGATTCATATTCTTAGGTTTTTTCGGTAAAGTCACGTCGGTAAAAAATTAAAATTAATAAAAGTAAAATAAATATATATATATATTTACACTATGGGAACCTCATTTGCCAATAACAATATGATAATTGTTTTTTTACCCTTTTCTCTGGCAACAAAACTGACACCTTTTTACAAGGAGTCATGTTTACAAGGAGTCATGTTTACAAGGAGTCATGTTTACAAGGAGTCATGTTTGCATGTTTGCATAGACCGCAATACCTGCAGTCATAATGCAAACAAAAGAACATAACTCTGATAATGTGCACATAACTCTGATAATGTGCACATTATCAGAGTTATGTTCTTTTGTTTGTATTATGACTGCAGGTATTGCGGTCTATGCAAACATGACTCCTTGTCAAAAGGTGTCAGTTTTGTTGCCAGAGAGAAGGGTAAAAAACCAATTATCATAGATATATTTTTTTAAACTTTTATTAATTTTAATTTTTTACCTATGTGACTTTACCGAAAAAACCTAAGAATATGAATCCTTGCAGTCACGAAAGCTTCAAATCTAGGAAGGGGGCAGGGAGTCCATGCGTCTCTGTGTGAGCCTCTTTGATCGTTAGGGTCATGCCCCATCTCTGTGTGAGTCCGTGTGAGTCGATGGGTCTCTGTGTGAGATTACATACGATAAATACATTAGAGAGTGATGCTGCTACTGCGTTGCTAGTGGTGCACAAGCGCAAACAGCAATAAAAAAAACTCAACACATTCGTCAATAACAAAGTGGCCTTAAAAATATATGATAGCTCCTGCTACCTTGCACCAGATCTCCTGTCTCCCTGCACCACAGTTCCCTGTCACCCTGCACCACAACTCCTGTCACCCTGCACCACAGCTCCTGTCACCCTGCACTGCAGCTCCTGTCACCCTGCACCACAGCTGCTGTCACCCTGCACCACAGCTCCTGTCACCCTGCACCACAGCTCCTGTCACCCTGCACTGCAGCTCCTGTCACCCTGCACCACAGCTGCTGTCACCCTGCACCACAGCTCCTGTCACCCTGCACCACAGCTCCTGTCACCCTGCACCACAGCTCCTGTCACCCTGCACCACAGCTCCTGTCACCCTGCACTGCAGCTCCTGTCACCCTGCACCACAGCTCCTGTCACCCTGCACCACAGCTCCTGTCACCCTGCACCACAGCTCCTGTCACCCTGCACTACAGCTCCTGTCACCCTGCACTACAGCTCCTGTCACCCTGCACTACAACTCCTGTCACCCTGCACCACAGCCCCTGTCACCCTGCACCACAGCTCCTGTCACCCTGCACTACAACTCCTGTCACCCTGCACCACAGCTCCTGTCACCCTGCACCACAGCTCCTGTCACCCTGCACCACAGCTCCTGTCACCCTGCACTGCAGCTCCTGTCACCCTGCACCACAGCTCCTGTCACCCTGCACCACAGCTCCTGTCACCCTGCACTACAGCTCCTGTCACCCTGCACTACAGCTCCTGTCACCCTGCACCACAGCCCCTGTCACCCTGCACCACAGCTCCTGTCACCCTGCACTACAGCTCCTGTCACCCTGCACCACAGCTCCTGTCACCCTGCACCACAGCCCCTGTCACCCTGCACCACAGCTCCTGTCACCCTGCACTACAGCTCCTGTCCCCCTGCACTACAGCTCCTGTCACCCTGCACCACAGCCCCTGTCACCCTGCACCACAGCCCCTGTCACCCTGCACCACAGCTCCTGTCACCCTGCACTACAGCTCCTGTCACCCTGCACCACAGCCCCTGTCACCCTGCACCACAGCTCCTGTCCCCCTGCACCAGATCTCCTGCCTCCCTGCACCACAGCTCCTGTCACCCTGCACCACAGCTCCTGTCACCCTGCACTACTGATCCTGTCACCCTGCACTACAGCTGCTGTCACCATCGTCGTCATCATTGTCATCATCATCATCATCGTCGTCGTCATCATCATCAGTGTCGTCGTCATCATTGTCGTCGTCATCGTCGTTATCGTCCATAATATAGGTTTTTTAAATTAGATTGTGTGAATATAAATGCGTCGTTAAACCTACCACCACCCGACACAGCCAATTAGTGAGGTTCGTCACGTCAACAGAACGTGGCCAATTCGTCACTAGTACAGCACTAGTGTGTAGTGTATAGTGTAGTGTATAGTAGTGTATAGTGTAGTGTATAGTGTAGTATACTAGTACATCACTAACCGGTGTGTTGGAGAGCCAAGCCACAACATTTCCAATCTGAGTACGACGTTTCGCCAGTAATTACAACTAGCTTCATCAGGCGACAGCCAGATTTGTGGAGAAATCCTCCTGTTTTGTTCCTTAAATACACATTTATATTTACGCGATCTCACCCCAAAAACCTACATTATGGACGATATTGGTCGCGAAAGCCTACGTGTTAATCTTATCACCATCGTCATCATCGTCGTCATCTCGCTGAACACTCGCACACCGACTTTTAAGGGTCATCTAAAGGCCCCATCTCTTGCTTAAAGGCCCCGATCTCTTTCTACTTTATTTCGAGTGACACCATCGTTACGTGCCTGTGATATATTGCGCTGGCGCCGTTACAGCCTGTTTTGTTATGATTATTTAGCCAGCGCTGACCCTGCTTGGCCTTGGGAAACAAGACGTGAGCTCAAAACACAAACTCACTCGGGCAACCACCGAGATGAGGGTTGGGGGGGGTAGTGCAATGCTTTTGGATCCCGTAGCAGGGTTACATTACATGCCGTTGCCGCTTTCGGAGCCAATGTAACATTAACTGTTGAAAATTAATGAGAAGAACTCGCGGGTCGTGGGTGGAGACCGAAAGCGTGTGGACGGGAGAGAAGCGAGGAAATGTGCAGACTTTAATGTATTTAAAAAAAGAAAAGAAATCCTATTTATTTTTAACGCTGCCGTCAAACGGCCGACCCTGTATTTTTAACTAATCTTGCCCAAACTGCACGGAGGAGATTTGCATTTCAAAGCAGCGGGGGGGTGGGGGGGGCGTATGGGGGTGGTGGGGGGGTTCTCTGGGGATGTGGGGTGTGCGTCTGCGCTTGTGTGCGTGACGCGGTGCGGCGAGCGGTGGCGCAGCGGTTCGGGACGCCGCACTATAAACCCGGCGGCCCGGGTTCAATTCCCGCTCGCGAACCGGACCTGGGCCTCTCTTAGGTCGACTCAGCCTTAAATGAATTACTCGGTTGCGGTGCGTAAACACGGGGTGCTCGGAAAACAAGGGGACGGTCATGGTGTGCGGTGCTGGCCTCCCAACCCCTCCGTGTACCCTGCCGGCGTTAATAGGTGCTCGCTAACAACACTTGCTCCAACAGTCTGTTAAAGCGTATATGGTGGTGGTGGGGAGGTGGGGGGGGGTTCTTCATCTTCGTGTCACTGTGTGTGCACGTACAATCACACGCGCACAGCATCAGCGAGGCGGAGGAGCAGGGTGAAGAGTCGCAGAAGCGTCTGGCGGAACCCACGGCAGAGAAACCCTGGGATGCTCCGCATCCCCCACCACCGGTACGACTCCCCGCCAACCCCCACCCCACCTCTGCCCCCCAACACTCTCCTTCCACAACACACGTCACATCCACCAGCACTCAGCACCACCGCACGTCCCCTGCTCCTTGCAGCGAGCTCTGCCTGAACTCCCTCGAATGGTCTCAAGTGTCCTCCACAAATACTTGGTGCCGCCGCCGCCGCTGTAAATCGATGGGCCCGGGTCTTGCTTGGGTTTTCAGAAGTGGCAAGGCGGACAGTTTGTCCCAAAGGCTTGAGCGCAGGCTCAACTTATAAAGGAAGTAAATGATCCGCGAAACGATGGAGTCCGTTCGGGAATCTCCGCGTTATTGAACCACGGCACCTCGCCGAGCTCGTCGAGGAGCGTAAACCGTCGCACGAACTCTGGCCCTCCTCGCAGCAGCAGCAGCAGCAGCAGCAGTAGTAGTAGCAGCAGTAGCAGCAGCAGCAGTAGTAGCAGTAGTAGCAGTAGCAGCAGCAGCAGTCTTTGGGTCTCCACGTGAGTTTATGGGTGTCTGTGATGGCCATGGGTCTCTATGCAATGCAGCTCGCTTTCTGGATTCAAATCCAGGGCCACGGACGTGACACGGATGTGTGCGATCCGAATCAAATTTGGGGAAAGGGCAAAAATAATCAATGAAATTACGTGTTTTTTTTTGCCGCCGGAGATCGCAACGCTCTGAAATGTATTTTTGAGTTGGTTTCCGAAAATCGTTCAGCTGCAAGGAGGGTGGCTCCGTGGAGATCAAATGACGGCTCCTTGAAAATCTCCGCGCCGCCTCAGACCCTCCATGCACATCGCCCCGCTGTGGTCTTCACTCCCTTATTCAACATCCAGGAGACGCTGGGATCGCAGCCACAGCCGTTCATCACAGTCCCCCGAGGGCTGCCACACGGAGCCAACAGTTTGCCAACTCTGTCGCCGCAAGTGGCAGGCTGCCACTTTTTCAAAACCTCTTTACCGTCAGAATCACAGTCTTCATTTAGGCTGCAGGAGGAATCCAGTGAGCTGTGGAGCTCTTTTTCACCCACGCTTGGTGTGGGCGGCTGCAGCGACCAGCGGAGTAAATCATTCCTCCCGGCGGGCGACGGCGGAGACAGGAGGCGCGGTGATGCAGTCCGGCGGAGTCGCCGCGTGTCGCAGAGGCGCGGTCGGAATCTGGCAGGCCGCCCTGGCTATTGCTGCGGCGGTGGGTGCGTATTAACTGCGATTAATACGCGTCGTTTGCCTTGCAGCGGACGTTTAAGGAGCCGCGTGACGTCAGTCGAAACGAATGAACGGCGTCACGGCCCAAGTTGAGCGAATTTTAAATAAACACACCGCGAGAATTACTCGGTTGGGATTACACAGAGCGGCGTCACCCCCTACTGGCAGATTTCATCCGGCCACGAAGCACAGAGCCTACGTTATAGCCCTGCGCTATAAGAATGCAGCAAATAACAGACATTCTAAATTACTATTCACAGCTAATCATCATCATCCATGGTCAGTCCACCGCTGGATGAAGGTCTCACCACGCCACCACTATTATCATCATCAGCTATTGTCAATCCACTGCTGGATGAAGGCCTCCCCAAGCAGCAGACACTGGGATCACAGCCACAGCCGTTCATCACAGCCCAGGTGCTGCCACACGTTGCCAGGTTTTTGTTTAAGGGTATTTCACCACAGTCTGCCAACTCTGCCACTGTAAGTGACAGGCTGCGATTTGTCAAAGTCTCCTTGCCATCAGATCCCGCGATTGTAACGATCCGCCCTGCACGTGAGCCGATTCCGTCGCTCCATCTCCCATGGTGGTGGCCGGCCCCTCGCGTTGGCTGCCACTCCGCTCATCTCAGCGCTCTGTTGGGTTGGTTTTTTTCGGGGGGGGTGGGGGAGAAAATAAACCTCCAACAACATTTTCAGTGCAATGTTTTGTTTGATGATTGGCACGCACGCACGGGCGAGAGAGAGAGAGAGGGGGAGAATAACAACCGGTAGCTTCGATTGGTGGAGTTGGCAAGGATCCGGTCAGTTGTATTTTTAAAGCACTTTGTGAGATTTGAGTCAAAGAATATATAACTTTTTTTTTTAAATGTGGACTTTCTAAAATTAATTTTACAGTGAAAAAAATAACTTGACACGTTCGTCGATAACACTGCCCTGAAAATGATGATAAGAATTTTGTTTTATAAAACGCCGCATTTTCCGGGCAACAGCCCTTCTTCATAGCAAGGCCCTTGGAGAGAGGTGACAGACAGCTCGTGAGGGGGACGCGTGCGAGTTCAACCCCTGGCTGGGGGAGGTTAAACTCAGGCTCACCATCCCTCCGGGGCTAATGCAATGGGTACCACTTTGTGGAGAAGTCAACAGCGGTTGCGCAACAGAGAGACGCTGCCGCCGGCCACGTGAATGTGGAATTTCCCGACACTGGATCGGGGACTGTAAAGCAGGAGATGGGCGCCAATGCGTCGGTTTTATTTGATTGGGACATCACTTGGACTTTCGGCCACCGCCAAAGCGGTGTGGCGGTGCAGTTTTTTGTTTACTTTAAAGAACCGAATGCTCTTGGGCTCTGCTGACCCGCGGAGAGAGCCTGCGATTTTACCAACTGCAACCACGGTGTAAACCATCATCGCGCGAACTCGGGGTCTTCCTCGCAGCAGCGGTGGCGGCTTTTTGGCTGGGACATCGAACAAAGACGGCGGACGCCTCACCGCGCGGCGCTCTCAGATGCGCTGCTTATGCGGCCGTCTGGAACGCTCTCCCCTTCCGATATTAGAAAGTCACTGGGAGCTATGCACTTTGAAATCATCGTCGAGATTGACAAACTCACTTCTTTAAAACTCCTTTTTGTGTTTAGTCTGTTGTCCTTTCCTCCCGCACTTCCGATTAGCGCGGTTGGCTACGTACGGCGCGAAGGAAGTTCAACATACATACGTACATGCAAAACGACGGTAGTCCTGCTGCCAGTCATTCACTCTGCCTCGCTGCTGTGATTACCATATCTGTGTGAGCTGCTGCATAATAGCCGTGCAGCCCTCATTCAGTCGTCGCCAATAATGAATCTAAATGAGATAATAATCATTTCAGCTTGTAGCGCGTTCCCGCGCAGTATTCACTCGCTCTCGAAGAGAGAGAGAGAGGACGACTCAGCGGTGCGAGGAGGAACCACGGCCACAGGCTGAGCCGGCCCCACATTCACTCCACAAGCTCTGCGGTCCTCCATATATGAAGATGGTGTTGAACAATTCTTGAGTGTGTGTCAGAGGTCGCAACCGGGTACCCGATACCCGTACCCTACCCGATACCCGGCTAGGGTACGGGTACCCGTTTGCGACCCTGGTGCGGCCGGATACGGGTACGGGTAGGCCGTGAGTCACTGGTGAGTAACCGTTTGTCACTCATTTCCCAACGTCTTGTCCCTTCTCACAATTCAAGTTCCTAGAATCAACCCACCCACGCCTGCAACATGGCTTCATCCCAGAGGTCGCAAACTTGTACCCGTACCCTACCCAATACCCGGCCGGGTACGGGTAGCCGGGTATCGGGTACAGGTACGGGTACCTGTTTGCGACCCTGGCGCGGCCGGGTACGGGTACGGGTAAGGAATCAAAACCCGTTTGTGACCTCTGGTGTGTGTGTGTGTATATCTGGGGAGCGGTAGTGTAGCAGTTCCCGTGCTGCGAACCCGGCGACCCAAGTTCAATTCCCACTCACGGCCAACACCAGTGACGGTTATCTGAACTGGTCCTGGGCCTCCCCTAGGTCGACTCAGCCTCAAATGCGTACCCTGTGCAATGGCGGAGTCCACATTTGCCGTGCCGCCTTCTCCTGGCGAGCCAGGGGCTACGGCTCCTCCTGGACGCCCACGGGAAGAAGGGAGTTTCCGCAGCATCAGCATGCGATCCACTAACCCCTCGCTGCTGCCTCTACTGCCTCTACACACAGTGGTGCTGGATCACAGGCAGCCTTCACGTGCAGCGTAGTTGCCGTTTCAGATGATTTTATTTCCGGGAAGGAGACACGGGTGGCTGCGGCTCAGTACCGGGACGTTATTGTCCCCCATTGAATTTAAAAAAGGTCTTGCCACGCGAAGGGAGGACGAAATGAGCAATACGATGTGAAGACTACGGAACGGAAAGTAATTCGAATAATTAATCACGTTTACGTCACGGCTCCATGTGTGAAAGAGTCACCCCGGCAAGGCACCTTACGATAATGGCATGCGTCACCGTGCCACGCAGGAATGTGATATTGGCGCCGTTTAACCGTTTACCTGCGATCCCCTTCTGATAAAGCCACACAATGTGCCTCTACATCGGACAGCATCACACCACACTCGAGTATGAAATCAATCGGCGTTCAGCCATTCAGCGCACATCCGCTTCTCGTAAGCCTCTTATCCACACTAGGTAGTATCGGCTGCTCGCTCGACCTGCTCTGGAGGTGTGAGGTCAACGGCGCATATCAAACCCCAGCATTATTCCGTTTCTGAGAGCTCGGTTGTGTCGAAGGGATGCAGCACCACATGTATAAGGGGCTCCACAGTGGCTAGGAGATGTTAACTACCTCGCCTGGTATACAGGAGGTCGTGGCTTCGATTTTGATCCTGACGCATTTCTATTTGGAGTTTGCATGTTCTCCCCGTGGTCACGTGGATTTTTCTCCGTGTCCTCCGGGTTTTTCTTTCCACATTTAGAATCAACACACGTTTAGAGTATTTGACTGCTGGAAATTTCCACACGAAGATAAGCCAGCTTCGTTGAGCTATCATTTGTGGCCAGGTCGCGTCTGAAGAAAGAGCTACATAGCTCGGTGGGCCTTACCTGGTAAAATAAGAAATAGTTTAGTTAGTTTTAGTTCGTGTATATGCTAGGGAATTTTAGTGCCGTCATCGGTGACCAGGCTGAGATCATCACCCCACTGCACTTGAGAGTCCGGTTGAATCACGGTGGTTGCACAACTGAAACTCGGATTGGAGCCCAGGATCTCAGCGGTGTTTCCGCACTCAACGCAATTCTCAGTAAGGTGGCAGAAGAGTTTGTCTGGAAGATGGATGGTTACCAGTCCATCATCATCAACATCATCATCATCATCATAAGTCATGGTTTATCTGCTGGTGGAGAAAGTCCCCTCCACGCCGTCAACATTTCTTATAAAGCCACGATGCCACCAATTCCATCTCCTTATCAGTGGTCAATGTCAGAAGATCTCCGGGTTTGATCTTCCACAAAGCTCGTGGTCCAACCTAAATCGCATCCACTGAACAAACCACGGTAGTAGGTACGGATAGCGGATGCACAAAAGTAAAATGTAAAACTCTCCAGGAGTTTGCGACTGTGGTCATCAAGGACAGAACGTATGATGACGCAATGCCCTGATCCACAAATATGAAGAAGATCGGAAGAAGAATGTTCTTCTGGGTGTCGCGATCAATCAATCTCCCCGAGCCAGGAATGCTGGACAGGTCTCGCTCTCCGCATCAGCAAGCTCGATGATCCGTGAGCAGCACTAGATCTGACGCCGAAGCTCAACCGCAGGACCAGCCGAGCCGGAACGTCCACTTGAACACGAGCTACGTGCCCCGAATAGGGTGATGGTGTCGGATGAGGAGCTCCTCTGTGTTGGGGAGACTCGGTGTGGGCTGTTCACGGTGACAATTTGTGTCTCCTGGCTCCTGTCAGACCACCTGATGATGATACCAAGGACGATGGCCTGCCGATGGACAGCGCCTATCAAACTCCTCCTGATGTTTGGTGTCGGTCACGAGCAGTGTCCAGGCAACTTCTAGACCGAAATTCAGATTCAAACCCCTTGGGTTCATTAGCGGTGCTGGCTCAACATCTTTGGTTTTTAAGCCATCCGGCCGCCTAGTATTTATCTTGATAGGCACCAGTTCATCATCATCATCAGCAGCAGCAGTCAGTCATGATCTGTCACGCTGGATGGAGGACCTCCATACACCATCGCCGTCCTTGGGGTACCACGATATCGGCAGCGCCGGCTCGCCACCGTTGACCTCTGAGCCACCGGGCCACCTGGCTCTCGTGTTGATTGATGTCTGTACACTCACATACACACACACGTGGCTCGTGCTACGGTCCAGCTGCTGCCGGGAGGCTGCCGGCCGCGGGTCATTGAGGTCACGGGCAGTTTTCATGGCCTTGTTAGAAGCCGAATCGTCAGCCGGTTTTGGTGCTCGATGGCACTTCCAACACAGGCTTCTAGATCGGCAACTCGAGTGTTCCTTGTGCCATCGTCCCCAATTATAATACCACTACGAGAATGAATAGTAAACAACCGTGCAGCTTTGCTGCGATCGGTCAACAGGTGTTTGTGTGCGGTAGTGTAGCGAGCGGTTAGCGCGCTGGGCTATGAACCTGGCGACCCGGGTTCGATTCCCGCTCACGGCTAACACCAGTGACGATTATCTGAACCGGTCCTGGGCCTCCCCTAGGTCGACTTAGCCTTAAATGAGTACCTGGTGCGGTGTGTAAACATCGCCACTGGGGAGACAAAGGCGGTCGGGCGTGGTGCTGGCCACCCACCCCCTCGTGTACCGTTCCGGCCTTCATAGGTGCTCGCTAACAGCACTTGCCCCTACAGTCTGTTAAGGCTATACGGGGGATCTTTGTCTTTGTCTTGTGTGTGCACAGCTCGTCGTGGGGAGTTGCGGCGTAGCAGTTAGCCCGCTGCACTAAAAACCCAGTGGCCCGAGTTCAATTCCCGCTCACGGCCAACACCAGTGACCATTATCTGAACCGATCCTGGGGCCTCCACTAGGTCGACTCAGCCTCAAAATCAGTACCTGGAGCGGTGTGTAAAACATCGCCACTCGGGAGGCAAAGGCGGCCGGACATGGTGCTTGCCACCGACCCATCCCCTCGTGTGCAGTTCGGGCCTTTATAGCGCTACTCAGGGTCTTTGACGTCCCAAGTGTGACGCGTACGTCCGCGTGCTGATGGCCGATACACCACGGACGGCGTGACGGTGAGAGGCACCACTGGATTTGCTGTCACAGAGGACCACGGTTCGATTGCGTCTCTTGACGCGGAAGTTTGAGCGATGGAGGGATTAGGGAGGGGGGGAATTTCTCAAGTCCCCGCACCCCCCCACCGCTGTCCACCCTTCTTGAGTATAAATGGGATACACCCACAGTGTGAGTCGATCGGCAGGCTGCGTGTGGTGGGGTAAAGCGTGGGCAGAACCACCTCTTACGAGACGTCTGCCCAAGCGCGCCCTGGTAATCCGCCTGCCGCCAGCAGCGGTATGGGACAAGGCACTGCAGGACTGGCACCGGTAGTGTTGACCCCGGGCGCACGCCGGGCTCGAAGCGTGACGCTCCGCCATGGTCGGCGATGGTGATGTTGATGGTGATGGCGATGTTGATATTAATGGCGATGGTGATGTTGATGGTGATGTTGATGGCGATGATGATGGTGATATTTATGGCGATGGTGATGTTGATGGCGATGGTGATGTTGATGACGATGGCGATGGTGATTTTGATGGTGATGTTGATGGTGATGGCGAAGTTGATGGTGATATTAATGGCGATGGTGATGTTGATGGCGATGGTGATGTTGATGGCGATGATGATGGTGATATTAATGGCGATGGTGATGGTGATGTTGATGGCGATGGTGATGTTGATGGCGATGGTGATGGCGATGGTGATGTTGATGTTGATATTAATGGCGATGGTGATGGTGATGTTGATGGCGATGGTGATGTTGATGGCGATGATGATGTTGATATTAATGGCGATGGTGATGCTGATGGCGATGTTGATGGTGACGATGATGCTGATGTTGACGGCCATGGTAATGGTGGTGTTGATGGTGACGATGATGGTGATGTTGACGGCCATGGTAATGGTGATGGCCATGGCAGCGCGGCCGCCGCTAAGGGTTAACGGGCATCTCGTCTCGATCGTGCACTCGACCTTTCGGCCGACCCTCCGTCCATTAAGCGATTCTCTCACAAGTCTCTCGAGCAAGACGCTCGTTTATTTTTTAATTTCAAGCAGCGTCCCCCTTTCATGTTTAATGCATCTCACGCGCCGCCCCGCTTAGAGCCGCCAAGAAAAACGGAGTGGGTAATGATGGCGGCGCGTTGAAATAAAATAAAAGAATGAGAGGCGCCGATGGACCCTCGGCAGCTTAATTAGATTCGCGATGTTTGGTGGAGCCTTAAGAATTGATGGAGCGGGTTAGGTGCCCGCTCCGAATGGAACGGGGAGATGGGATTTGTTTCCGCTTGGCACCTCCCCGACGCAAGGAGAGAGCGAGAGAGACACGCGGCGAGAGAGAGCGAGAGAGACACGAGGCGAGAGGAGGCGAGAGAGAGAGAAAGGGTGAGCATTCGAATTTCGCATGGCCACCGTTGTGAGGCCTGGCAAGTGGAGCGGTGGGCCGGGTGGCGCAGAGGTCGGAGGTCGCCGAGATTCTGCGTTTAAACGTCGCCGCAAGAGCCGCGGTGTGATCGACATTATTTAGCGGTGCGCCACGTCTGGTCAGAGAGGTTCAGTAGATGCTGAGCCGGTGCCGCTGAGAGCCTGGGTTCGAGTCCGGGTTCACAGCCGCTCTCCGTGGTTGAACGGGGTTCGCGACCGTCGCCAGCCGATGACCTCGGTCCTGCCGCCAGCGACTGCACGCGGACAAACAACGACAAAACGGCGAAAACTAAATGAGTTTATGCAATCTTAATTTTAGAACTTTCGTGACTGCAGGAATTATTATTTGGTTCTTTCGGTTAAGTCACGTCTAAAGATAAAATAATAAATTAAATTAAATAATAGAATACGACATCGTATTCTATTATTTAATTTAATTTATTATTTTATCTTTAGACGTGACTTAACCGAAAGAACCAAATAATGAGTTTATGCAATTTAATTTAGCAGAATTGCAGCTCACTCGACCTCACACCCGCACTTCCGATTAGAAGTTCAACATCGTTAGTGGTATGCAACTCATATTTTTGGTTCTTTCGGTGAAGTCACGTAGAAGGGAAATAATAAAATAAAAAATATATATTCAACTCGTATCCATGATCAGATTAACAATGATAATATTATACATACGTACATACATCCGCTTCTACAACCAAGGCCTTCTGTTGAAGCCCCCAGTTAACCTTTAACAGTGGCGGATGGAAGAAGGGGGGCGAGGGGGGCGATGGGTGCTAGTGCCCCCCCCCCCTCGCTACCCCCCACCTCACCTCCACCTGCCGAGACCATGGACATTGGTATTTTATTCATATTTACCAGAGAAGATATGTTGAACGTATTTATTATTGACGTAAAGGGCCCTGTTTAACAAGCTCGGAACTTGGGGTAACTTGAGGATCACTGTCACCCCTCTGGGAAGGTTCCAGATCCGTCTCTGGCCTTCACTCACACACCTCCCGTCTCTTTTATGTTTCTGCTGAATATTTGTTTCCGTCTGTCGTTCGCCCGAGCATGGATATATTTTACCTCGGTCCTGTTTGATTCTGTATTTATTTCCTCCACGGCTGTGGTGTGCAGTCCTCTGAATGTTGGTCGATACGCCCTCGAAACAGCGTGTTTGGACTCCCCAGTCCTACATAGTAATGCCGATTGATGGTGTTGGTCTAAAAAGCCAATAGGCCGATGGGCTAAACACTATTACTATTTATATATGGCGAGATAAATCAAAGGTTTTTTCCCCCTCTATTTGCCTTTACCCATAATGCTCTACGGCGACGCTTTGTGAGTTTATACACAACATTGCTTTGTGCGTTGAACGGGTCCCCATAGTTGTATACTCAGTGCCCTTGCCAATAACGTCCGGAACACCGACAGCATTTCATTAACAAGCCTTGACACATGCTGATGAGTCCCACAATGTCGAAACCGGTCTACAGTTTTTTTTTTCTGCACGAACAAGTGCTGCTGCTTGACGGCGTTGATCCGGGAGAGCCACCGAGGTTGGTGGACTCACTCGGATTTCTGTCCGCATCAGGGAGAGAGCGAGAGACGGAGGGACAGGGTTCCGGCCACACCTTGCCCGTTACCCGCGGTGGATTGCTGCAGGGTTAAGCGCTTGAGGTGCGGACAGAAGCCAGGAGACAAACGCAGCGACGCAGCCAAAACATTTGCCCAGCTGTCCACGGAAGAACAACAGCATCAGTCACAACGCCCCGCCGGGCACTGAGCGGTGGCAACGTCGCCACGGCGCTTGTGCCAGGGCTGGGTGCGGCTTTTTTTCTTTCGGGCCGAGTGGGAACCGGCGCAGGTGCCGTTGTTTTGAGTGAATTGACCCGCGTCAATGACTGCGGTGACACGCACATCCAGGACGGAGTTGGCTACCCGTCCCCCCTCTCCCACCGTGTCGCCCCGCAGACCGGTGAGGCGAGTGCTGTTAGCGAGCGCCTGTTTAGGCCGACATGGCTGACACGGAGGACCGGTTCCAACATAACTGGCTACTAATATCAGCTGTTATGTGGAATGGGTCTGAGCTTGCTACTGGGTTTGTAACTTAGTACGATAAACACTCTGTCACTGCTCCTCCAAAAATGCATACTGACATACAAAAAAGACAGAGATCCCCCGTATAGCCCCAACAGACTGTTGGGGCAAGTGCTGTTAGTGAGCTCCTATGAAGACCAGAACTGCACACGAGGGGGTGGATGGGCAGCACTACACCCGGCCGCCTTTGTCTCCCCAGTGGCAATATTTTTACACACCAGGTACTCAATTGAGGCTGAGTCTACTTAGGGGAGGAGGCCCAGGATAGGTTCCGATAATCGTCACTGGTGTTGGCCTTGAGCGGGAATCGAACTCGGGTAGCCGTGTTCGTAGCACAGCATGCTAACCGCTACACTATCACTCCCCACTGACATACATGCACACACGCGCGCGCGCGCGCGCACACACATGGACATACACACGGATGCACGCACACACACTGCACACACGCGGTGACAAGTAGCTCATGAGCCAAGGGGGTTCGTCGGTACCACCTGGGGTGGCAAATGCGACCACTTTCCACCATGAGGAGTGTCCACCATGGGCCATGTTTGCCTTGGGCAGTGTCCAACATGAACAGAAGTCTGTGCGTATGTACTGCCTGTTACACACACACACACTTCTTAGTTGTCTTATTCCCCAGATGTTTCATATCAAATTCGCTTTTCCCCCAATACGAACATTTCTACCTAACCTTTTACGGTCCCCCTCTTTGGGCACGTGAAGAGTGAAGCTACCGCGCAGTGCTTGCTATCGCAGGTACTCGTGGTCGAGAGATAAAATGGCTCAATAAAATCATTGGTAGCTTTTGCCACCCTGGCAGGTACCGGATAAGCCATTTTTTGGCCCCGTGGGCCCCAAGGAACCGAAGCGAAGTAATGGTGGCGGCATCGGCTGAGCGCCCCTTCCTCTCGCTCACAATTACGAGCGCCGCTCGCCTCTGCCGATGTCCGCGGGGACAGTTTCACGGCACGCCGCCGCCGCCGACGCCGCAGCGACTTCCCACGTGGAGCGAGAAGTGCGTTGTTGGCTGCCTCTCAGCTGAAGGATGAAAGCGGTGCCGTTGAGCGTCGGTGACGGTGACGGGGATTTTGCCTTTAGCGGAGCAAACGACGGGGGGGGGGGGGGGGTGGGAGTTTCGAACGCCGCGGGACCGCGAGGGACGGAGAACGAGAGAGGGAACGCAGCTTCGCGGGATCACCCAGTGCCGGATTCAACGTCAAGGCGATCAACTTGCGCGAAACGAGCGACGGCGTGAGTTGGCGCGGTGAGACGACGCTCGGGGAAGGCCGCCGTCCGACAACCCCGTGGGGTTCCTACCCACACGCTCGTCGAAGGCCCCACCGCTGCTCCCCACGCGACTTTGTTCCGCCCCGAAAACCGTGGCGGCTCCCTTCAACCGCCTCGGAACGGCGGTTGACGTCACTGCTGCTCGCACCTCTCTCTTCTACACGTGGTGGGGGGGGGGGGCAGGGGCCCCCCCTCTCACCCTCACGGTGGAGGGACCGCGGCCACCAGAGCCACACCGTGCACCACATCGCGATCATCGATGGCATCGGTCGATTGGGCCCGCGGTCCCCCGGCGGACTGGGCAGCGTTATGAAAAATAATTGGTTTTTACCCTTTCTGGATACCCTTGTATGTTTTTCCACAAGTACATGTGGTTAGCGCAGACTTTGATTGCTTGCAAAATGTATCTATTTGGACGTCTTATCACATGTTTTATTGCCAGAAAGGGTAAAAAACCTGTTCTTATTTTTCATACTTTGAAACTGGCGCCAAGGAGAGGGCTAGTGGCACTAATGCAGAAGCTGTTATCACACGCCTCACAACGCTCGTGCCTGGACGTGTAGTTTACACATACTCGCCTTGCACCATGGGAAGAGACGTCTGATTATAGCCCCTGCCTGAGCCATGGGTGGAATATTCCACGTTACTGTGGCGGGGGGCGAGTCTTTACATAGGACAGCCACGGTGGCGAGATGTTAACTACCTCGCTTGGTATACAGGATGTTGTCGGTTAAATCCTAACTGTGACACCTGCTGTGCATTTGGAGTTTGCGCGTCTCTCTCTCTCTCTCCGTGGTCGTGTGGATTTTCTCCGGGTCATCCGGGTTTTTTTCGTTCCGCATTTAAAATCGACAACACGCGTTCAGAGTATTTGACTGCTTTAAATTTCCACGCGATAAGCCACTTCGCTGAGCTTTCATTTGTGATAGCCAAGTTGCTTCTGAAAAAATGAATCCGTAAAAACAAAGTTTTTCACTATAAATCTTTTATATGCGTGTTCAATGGGCCACAACCCAGCCCACATTGGTCTTTGAAACGGGCGGCTAGAGTCCTCTCGTCCTCTGGCTTGAGATGGCTGCCATCTATGGGTCAGATGATTTCCTGCCACCATTAAGCAATTGGTAATTAAATATAAAAAAAATTTACCTATAAAGTGTAAAATTTTTGAAAAAATTTTTCACGAAAATAAATTGTCACGCACAACGAGTCTGTGTGCAAAATGTCAGCTCGATTGGATCACGGGAAGTGGGTTCAAAAACGACCGAAAGATTTGCACGGTCGTAAGCGCGCAAGCAAGCAAGCAAGTGAACTTAATATAAAGGATTTAAAATAAATCTATATAGCTCAGTGGGCCTTACATGGTCAACTTCCCTACAAAGTGTTTATTTAAAAAAATGTGAGCCCAGAGGGACGATGGACCGAGTCGACCACCAACCAGGATTTGACCTCGCGACCTTTCCAATTGCGAGCCGCTCACTCTGCCGCTGAGGGGAGTGGATCGACCGTGGATGGTGGTGATGACGACTGTCTGGTCTCCCCCTACACGAAGCCAAACTGTCACGAGTGGAAGTGGCCACATTTTTTACGTGCATGCTTTTTGCAGCGACCAATGTTATTCAGGACAGCCACTGTTGACTTCCCCACACACTTCTGGCAAACGCCAGATGATGCCGGTTGCAATCGCCAGCAAGACGTCGTACTCAGTCGTAAAATGTTTTGAATCAGAATCAGAATGTGTATTTAAACTGGAGGAATCCGATGAGCTACAAAGCTCGTTCACGGATCTCCCGTAGGGGCAGGTCAGAAAAATTACAACAACAAACAATATAAAAACACGATCGGAGTGATAAGTATAGAAACGGTAAGCAAATGACAAAACTAACAAAAACAAAAAAATCATTTTACCAGGTACAGCCCACTGAACTATTATTCTTTTGTTTTCAGAAACGACCTGGCCACGAATGATAGTCATCTTGGTTCTTTCGGTAAAGTCACGTAGAAGGGAAATAATAAAATAATAAAAATAAAACATAATAAAATACAATTCTCACGACGTTTCGGCCACAACGCAAGCAGCCGTCCTCAGGTGAAGAACAGGTCTGTCGGAAAGACAGCGTCTGTATGATAGCTCAACAAAGTGCCTTAAAATGTCGACATTTGAGCAGTGTACTGAAGTGGTAACAAATTGGCACGTTCTGTTCACGTGACAAACCTTACTAATTGGCTGTGTCGGGTGGAGGTGGGCATACGACACAGTTTCATTAACGCGATCTAACAACGGAGAAAAAAAACCCACAACCGTTATCATGGAATTGGCCAAACATCTCAGCGTAGCAGAGCCCTCTTACAACACGTGGTTTTGAGAATCACTGAGACTTTGCTGAGCAACAAAAAAAAAACCCTCAACGCACTCGTCAATAACACCGTGTGTTTGGCCTTTAAGAGGGAACAAAAATATACAAGCGACGTACGGGCGACGGCATCTTGTTCACGGCGTGATAAAATAAGAATAGGTTTACCCTTTCTGGCAAGAAAACAGGAGGTGCATCTTCTTGGTTCTTTCGGTAAAGTCACGTAGAAGGGAAGTAATACAATAATAAAAATAAAACATAATAAAATAATTCTCACGACGTTTCGGCCACAACGCAAGCAGCCGTCCAGGTGAAGAACAGGTCTGTCGGAAAGACAGCGTCTGAATGACGGCTGCTTGCGTTGTGGCCGAAACGTCGTGAGAATTATTTTATTATGTTTTATTATTATTTCATTATTTCCCTTCTACGTGACTTTACCGAAAGAACCAAGACGATGAATCCCTGCAGTCACGAAAGCTTTAAATCGAAATTTAGGTGTTAAGATGCTCAAACACCAAATAGAAATCTTTTGCATGGCATCAAGTCTGCATTATCCACACGCACTTGTGGTGAACATGCAAATAAAACAAGAATTATAGATTTGAAGCTTTCGTGACTGCAAGGATTCATACTCTTTGTTATTTTCGGTAAAGTCACGTAGGTAAAAAATAAAATCAAATAAATTAAAACAACCAATTTAAATCACAGTGACTTTAGCTGTAACGGTTCCACCTGAAGACGGAAGCTCGTGTTGCCTCCGAAACGTCGTGATTTAATTTAGTTTTTTTCATTTATTATATTTTTAAACCTACGTGACTTTACCGAAAAAAACAAAATAAAACATGCTCTAATAATAAAATATCTGCATTATCTTTGAAACCGATTGGCCTACAACCAGAGATAAGCAGCCTTCTTAAGGGCCTAACCTCATCACCATCGTCAGACGAGAGAACGTCAAAATGCGAACAGCACAAAGACAATGCACCATCAGAGCATTTATAGTTCGAGGTGAGCAGCTACAAAATGGGACCTTTTGTCCACTATCACCGCTCTGGGTAATGGTGGCGGTGGGTAACAATGGCGCCGGTAACGATGGCGCTGTTGTCTGCGAAGTCATCTCCCGTCCATTTAACCCTCTCCCGTTTCGAGACGTCTGCAATCCGCAGGGGGATTTGCGGTGTCACGATCTCCGCTGAATCTCGGAAGGCGCAAGCGGCTTGAGCGTTTTATTTTATCTTGAGAGGCGTCGTAGCGCCGTCGTTTTTAAATGCATTGTTCTATAATAGAGGTTTTGTTTGGGTTAGATCGCGTAAATATATAAATGTGTCATTAAACCCGCATCCATAGCCAACTAGTAAGGGTTGTCATGTAAACAGAACATGTATATATTATATTATTGGTTCTTTCGGTAAAGTCACGTAGAAGGGAAATAATAAAATAATATAAATATTAAACAATAAAAATTATCACGACGTTTCGACTGCAACACAAGCTTGTGTTGCAGTCGAAACGTCGTGATAAGCTTGTGTTCCAGTCGGAACGTGATAATTTTTATTGTTTAATATTAATACTATTTTATTATTTCCCTTCTGCGTGACTTTACCGAAAGAACCAAGAATATGAATCCCTGCAGTCACGAAAGCTTTAAATAAAAAATGTATATATTTATGCGATCTAACCCAAAAAAAAAACCTCTTGTGGATGATATTGGTCGCGAAAGCCTAACGTGTTAAAAAGACATTGTTACTAGCCACACAGAACTCTACGATAGCCGGCGCCAAACTGCGCCGCACGAACTCTCGCATGGCAATTTCGGAACATCGGTACGTCTTCCGACCGATAAAGTTATCGGAATGGGAAAGGGTTAATCCCAAAGCAACAAAAAAAAGCACCCTCTCGTGATGTGAAAAGCCTGCTCGTGTTGTTCGCTGTGCGCTGGCGCCCACGCTCCTTGAGCTGTTATGTCCTCCTCTGCTCTCTCTTTAACAGGAGCTTCAGTTTCCCGAGCGTGAGCCCAGCCCCGTGGTAGCAGGTGAGAGCCCCCGTTGTCTGTAATGAGGCGTCTGCCTCGCATTGATCCATCCACACAGCCCAGCAATGAGCTTGTTTCTGAGATGTATAATAATAAGATGTACCGTCGTGTTTGTACGCTTCTCTGGATTAGAACAAAGACCGCGATCTTTTCAAATCTATCCCTCCGATTTTATCCCCGTTCTTGCTATCGGCATCGGGGGATGAAGCATCCAATCGGAACTGGAGTTTGCGTCTTCTCGCTCCCCGTGGTCACGTTTGTTTTTTTCTCCGGGTCATTCGGTTTTCCCCCCCCACATTTAGAACCGACGTGCGTTTACAGTTTTTGGCTGCTCTAAATTTCCACACGACGATAAGCCACTTCGTTGAGCTATCATTTGTGGCGAGGCCTCCTCTGAAAACGAGCTGTATATCTAATTGCGCATTACCCGCTGAAATAAAAACATGTTTAAGCGTTTTTTAGTACCTTTTAAATTCACTATGAGACCTCCTTTACCGTGGAAAAATATAGTAATAGGTTTTTACCCTTTCAACTGGTACAACAACTGACACCTTTGTACAAGGCATCATGTTTGCAATAACCACAACACAAGCAGCCAAAATGCAAACAAAAAGAAACAACTCTGATGATGATAATGATAATGATCATCAGAAATGCAAACAAAAAGAAACAACTCTGATGATGATAATGATAATGATCATCAGAGTTGTTTCTTTTTGTTTGCTTTTTGACTGCTTGTGTTGTGGTTATTGCAAACATGATGCCTTGTATAAAGGTGTCAGTTTTTGTACCAGTAGGAAAGGGTAAAAACCTATTACTACCTTTTAAATTCTCAAATCCTCGTATACGTACAGCTACCACACCTGTAAAATCCACAGGCTTCAGCCAACCCGCTCACTTCGCGCGCGTTAAGGGGGTCGAACCCATCATCCAGCAGCGGATCGATGCGCGCCCGCGAACGTGCGGACGCGAAATTCCCGACCGGCTCCGCTCGACGTTCGCGAGCGCGCGTCCAGCGGTGTCGCCTTCTCCGGCGAGGCGCTTTAATCACGGTGACCCGCCGTGACCCTTCCTAATCAGGGCGGTTGCTATTCGGCACGGTGCGATTTTGCAGAGGCGAAAGAGCCGCGTGGCCAACCTCGCAACGAAGACTCCTCCTCGCTCCGTGGATTACAGCCAGGCACCAGAACCCCCCCTCCTCCCCCATCCACCCTCCCTAACCCAAGCCAACCCTGGGAGGGGAGACTTTGAACTCGAGACTAAAAATATAACTTGAGGTGTAACCGCACGCTGGCTCGGAGGCTTCAGGGGCACTAATACGATGTCGGCGCATGGTGAGGCAGCGAATTGGGTTAGAATCCAGGTTACGGCTGCCCGACCTTGATTAAACTGAAAGAAAAAAGTTGGTTCTTACACGAGACAAAGATCCCCCGTATAGCCTTCACATACTTTTGGGGCAAGTGCTGTTTGCGGGCACCTACGAGGGCAGACACGGCACACGTCATTCTGTGCCGCCTGTGTAATAATCTCGACGGCATGGGTACCCATTCGATTACGAATAGACACTGCCCATCTAGCGGTGTAAATGGGTTACACCGCAGTGAGTTGAGCGGCAGATTGCGTTGGTGGGGAAAAATTTGGTCGGTGGGGTGGGGGGGACAGTGGGTCTGTGGGGGATCTTGAAGATGGCGAGGTTGGCCAGAGCTGGACCTTGTTGCAGAGCTTCACGGTTCGACTCCGGCGGCAGCCCTGCTCAATACCGGGGGCATTCTAAACGTGAAAATACCTCAGGCCGTCCGCTTCGCTCGCAGGGGACGTTAAAGATCCGGTGACGTTGTTCGAAACAAGCAGGCCCATTGTGTGCCGGCCTCATGGTTCCAACTTTTTGGCAAATTTGAAAAATTATTACGCTTTGGTTCTTTCGGTAAAGTCACGTCGGTATAAAATAAAATAAATCACGACGTTTCGGGTGCAACACAAGCGTCCGTCATCAACACGCTTGTGTTGTGCCGTGATTCATTATTATTTTATACCCACGTGACTTTACCGAAAGAACCAAAGAGTATGGATTCCTGCAGTCACAAAAAGCTTCAAATCAAGATTGAAAAATTAATCCATAAAAATTACTCGGTTAGGATTATACATAGCAATCATCTCCCCATACATAGCGATACAAAATAAAAACTTAACTTGGCAGGACCCTCCTCAAAACAAATCGTGAGACTCAGCGTTGCTTTCTTGGGTAAACAAGCGTGATAAATAAAACCATTTATACACAGCTGGGTATTCACATCCTCACCCCCCCATCGCCCCCCTCACCACCCCCACGACCCCCACCACCCCCACCACCCCCGCCGCAGGTCCCGTTGAGAGCCCAGTGCCGCAGGGCACCGTGGACGGGAGGGGGGAAGCCCGGCCCGCTGATGAGACCCAAGCAACCAGAGACCCGAGGGACAAGGGCGACGCGTGGATTCACTTCGAGGACTTCTGCACGGCCTTTCAGTGAGCGGCTTCCATCGGCACCACCATCACAAATCATTGTAATCATCGCCACCACTACCGCTATTATCTTTGTCATCATTACCACAAGCATCATTATCATTGTCGTCACAGCTATCGTCATCATTATCATTATTACCACTACTGCGATCATCATAACCACCACCACTATCATCACCATCACCACCATCACCACGATCGCCAGCATTACCACCATTACCAACACCACTGCCACCTCTACCAACATTACAACCTACCGCCATCATCATCATTACCACTGTCTCACCATCGCCACCACCACCACTACCAACCTTACAACCACCGCTACCACCACTACCATCGTCACCATTACCACCACCGTCACCACTGCCACAATCATTGTCAGCATGTTACACCTCCCAATTCATCCTCCTCATTATCATAATCACCTTACTATTCATCCTATTCATCATCCTAACGATGATAATCAACCATCCCATCTCTCGTTTAAGAATACAATAACAACCTCCCTTTGAGTGCAGAGAAAGCGAGCGATCTAAAAAGAATAAAACCTGACAAATGAAAGCTTGAATATGAAAGGAAAACAGAAATCAATGAGCGAGCGAGCGAGCGGCACTGCTGCGCGTTTAATTGGCGTGTTTCCCTTTTGTGTCGCAAGGTCCCTGCGCGTCTACCACAAGCCCCACACCTACGCGTTTAACCACGACACAGGCGACATGAAGGTGGGTAGGGGGCGGGCGGGGGGGACTGGGGTTAGGGGGGACGGGCAGCCGGTGGGGACAGCCACGTGTCACACCGCCACTTTGTAGACCGCCACTCCGCACGCATTTTTGATTTCGTCCGAAGAGTGCGCGCGTGTGCATGCGCGCGTGGGGGGGGATGCCTGCGCGTGTGCGTGCAAGTTCGATACCCGCTGACGGCCAACACCAGTTGACGATTGTCTGAGCTGGTTATGTGTCTACCCTAGGTCGACTCGGCCTCAAATGAGTACCTGGCGTGGTGTTTAAACAAACACCACTGGGTCCTAAAGCGTTGTTGTTGGACTGTTGGTTGTTGTAACGTTCTGTGAAAAAGAGCTTTATATTTCGATTTAAAGCTTTCGTGACTGCAGGGATTCATCTTCTTGGTTCTTTCGGTAAAGTCACGTAGAAGGGAAATAATAAAATAATAAAAATAAAACATAATAAAATACAATTCTCACGACGTTTCGGCCACAACGCAAGCAACCGTCCTCAGGTGAAGACGCTGTCTTTCCGACAGACCTGTTCTTCACCTGAGGACGGCTGCTTGCGTTGTGGCCAAAACGTCGTGAGAATTGTATTTTATTATGTTTTCTTTTTTTATTATTTCCCTTCTACGTGACTTTACCGAAAGAACCAAGAAGACTTGATCTGGATTAACCGCGGCGGCCACGGGGATCGAACCGCGAACCAAGCACGTCACCCCGCGCCTTGCCGGCCGCGGTGCCGCAGGGAGAGAGTTCCCCCTTCCATTGTCATCCCGCCGTCTCCATCCGCGATTTCTCCCCGCCACCCCTCCCCCTCCCGCCCCCCCCGCCCCCCCCCAAGGCCTTCTGTGTTCCCGGTCTCGGCTGCGTGCAACGTTCTTTTGTTCTTCTTGAATTTTTTCTTTTCATTTTTCGCGGCGAGCGCATCGCGTTCCGCTGTTTAGGTTTCAAAGAGGAATTGAGCGCAGGGTGTCTCTTGGGGGCGGGGGGGGTGTGGGTATTGGCGGGGGTGGGTGAGTGGGTGGGGGGGGGAGCTTTTGAAAAATCCGCTGCAAGAATTTGGCCGCGAGTGGCTCTTTGAAAATTAGATAATTGCCGCGAGAATCTGTACCCGACGCGGCGACGTCGAAGGTGGAAGAAAATTGTTCGGGTCGATGGGCGGCGAACTCGAGGGACGGGCGGCGAGTCTTCGCTTCCAACGCCGAGCCGGCCGACGGTGCGTGCGACGACACGCCGGGGTGTCGAAACCGATCCAGGGTTTTTGCTCACGCCGAATCAATGCCGCTGAATCTATTCACTCCCAGAAGGCGCTGGGTGCGGGGGGGGGCCCCGGTGGATTGCGTGAAGAAATACTGTTGTTATTTTATTGTTATATGTGCAGACGGATGTGTGATGCGGACGTCTTTGTCCGCCCGTCCGTTGCGTTATTTTTATTCTTTCCGCGATGACGCGATTGATTATTTAGTGTTACGTTACGTACAATTTTGCGTTGGTCTAGGACCCATGTCGAACATCCTCGCCTTCGACAAACGGCAGTGCACCAGCGTTGATTCGCGCCAGCCTGACTCCGTGCCTTGAAACCGGTCGAGAGTTGTTTCCTGCGCTGAATCAGTGCGGCTGAAATGATTAATTCTCAGAAGTGCCGTGGGGGCCCCGATCGAAAATAAGAAAAAAGCTTTACAGATATATATATATATACTTTTAAAAGTAACGTGACATTTATTATTCCGCTCATCCGAAAAACAAGTGTTGCAATCACGATTGCATGAAATGTAACATGTGTCGGGGCAGAGTATGGCGAGCCTTGCGCTGCAATCGGTTGCATTTCAAACACGGACTACCCGGGCAATCGTTTGTCATGCGCTGGGATTTACAAGGCAAGCGTGGGGGGGGGGGTTAAGAGGTGGGGGGCGGGTTGCAAAGCAGCCTGTTGCAGGAGTTTGCGGTTCGCATCTGGCAGGCCGCCCTGATCAACACCGCCGGGTGTATTCACCGCAGAGGTCGCAAACGGGTTTTGATTCCTTACCCGTACCCGTACCCGGCTGCACCAGGGTCGCAAACGGGTACCTGTACCCGGCCGGGTACGGGTAGGGTACGGGTATCGGGTAACCGATTGCGACCTCTGGAATGAAGCCATGTTGCAGGCGTGGGTGGTTTGATTCTAGGAACTTGAATTGTGAGAAGAGACAAGACGTTGGGAAATGAGTGACAAACGGTTACTCACCAGTGACTCACGGCCTACCCGTACCCGGCCGCACCAGGGTCGCAAACGGGTACCCGTACCCGGCTGGGTACGGGTAGCCGGGTATCGGGTAGGGTACGGGTATCGGGTACCCGGTTGCGACCTCTGATTCACCGTAAAAATGCTCTGCGCCGTCAGCCTGTGGGCGTCAGAGACGCCGTGCGGAACAGAGTTTGGCCCTCGCGTGCCAGCGTCCCGTGACCCAATAAACGCTCGTTTAGGATTACACGCAGCGGGCATTCATCGCGCCCCCCCCACCCCCCACCGGCAGACTTAAGCCCACTCGCAGGCCAAGTGCGGAGTCGCCTTGTGCCACACAGGGATAAGCTGCCACTGGGGATGCCCTTTGGGAACGTGTCGATTTGCGGTGCGATGCAAGTCGCGTATCGCATGTCAAGCGACCCGATGCTCCCCCGGGCTTAAACGGTGGCTGTAATCAGACGCGGCTTTTAATTAACGAAACAACTGTACTACGTATTTGTAAGCCCGGGGGTGGGGGTGGGTGGGTGATGCTGTGCATGCGGCCTATCGCGTACGAAGCCCAAGTTGGAACCCAGGCCTCCTCTTCTCCACCAAAAGTGCGCCGCTCGTTTTGATTCCCGTCCCCGTGGATTTCAGAGCGCCGCCACCGCCGCAGCCGCAGCCGCAGCCGCTGGAGGAAAAGCGGCGACCTCTTCCACCGCCAGCCTCACCGCCAGCCTCACCGCCACCGTCGCCAAGGCCCCACAGGTGCGCCCGACCCATTAAGGCAGATACTCGTTAGAGGCCCAGCGCTGATGGGGGGGGCCGGTCTCGTTAGAGCCCCCCCCCCCCCCCCCCCGGAGCAGGACGTGTAATGTTTCCGCGCACGTGCCGCCTTTAGATTAGATCCCTGCACCTGTGTGGAATTGTCACATTCGCGATCCCAGCGCCGCTGGTAGCGTCATTGTGAAAGCGCTGCGCTACGAACCCGGCGACCCGAGTACGATGGCCGCTCATGAGCAATGAAAGTGACGATTATTTGAACCGGTCCTGCGCCTCTCCTAGGTTGAATCAGCCTTAAACGAGTACCTGGTGCGATGTGTAAACATCGCCACTAGGGAGACCAAGGTGGCCGGGCGTGGTGTTGGCCACCCACCCCCTCGTGTGCCGTGCCGGCCTTCATAGGTGCTCGCTAACAGCACTTGCCCCTACAGTCTGTTAAGGCTATACGGGGGATCTTTGTCTTTGCCAGTGTGTGTATAAGTGTGTGTGCCAGTGTGTGTGCCAGTGTGCGCGCCAGTGGAGTAGTGACGTGTCCCAGCGCTAGCGCTGTGTTCGCTGCTTGTTGCAGAGGTTTGCGGTTCGAACCCAGCGGCCGCCCTTATTAATACTGCGAATGAATGTGAATTAACCGTGATTATGATACTCGGCATCATCCGCTTTACTCACGGCGTCAGGGTCCAAATTTGCCGAATTCGAAAACTTCCCCGCGAAATCACTCCGTTGGAATCTACGTGTATCGTTACGCCGGCTGTATCGATGCGTGTGCGAGTGTATTTTTACATAGATGCGTTAGATCGCGGAGTCGAGTTTGCAAGTGTAATCTTGCAAGTGCCAATTGAGTGTGAGCGTGCGTACAAGTCATGCGCGAGAGTGTTAATGTGCGCTCCCGTGCACTCGAGAGCGCGTGTGTGCGCGTGCGTGTGTGCGCGTGCGTGTGTGTGCGCGCGCGTGCTTGGCAACATTACACCACGGCTGGCCTATCCGTGCCGCGAGTTAAAACACAATTGGATGGGGCAATTCATTCTGCCAGAGCCGCGATAACTGCCAGACAGGCTGCTCGCAGGTAGCGGCGGCGCTGATTAAATTATACCGCGGCCTGCATAAATTTCACCGCCGTGACCGTGATACGTTGGGTGTGACTTTGGGGATGAGTTAAGCCGAACGGGTGGCGGCGGCAGCGTCCCGTGGACGCACGCGGCGCACGCAGTGGTCAGTGCGCGTCGGTGAAGTTGGCGAGCATAGACGCGGGAGAATAGTGCAGTACAACAGTGGATCGTGCAACGTAGCCCCGCGGCAGACTCTCACACCGGTGGACGCTCATCATCCACGCGGTATGCAGGCTCAGTCCTGCTTGGCTTCCAGAATATCCAGACTTCGGGTGGTCTCTGGGTGATCACCCACCCACCCCACTCCCGAACAATTTGCCGAATTGTCATTAGCCACCTCCCCCTGTTCCACCCCCCCTCGTGTGTCGCGTTCAAGTTCATTTATTGGGTATAGCGCTGTGAGCCATTCGGCTCTGGAATCAGGTGCAGCCGCAACAAACAAAAAACTAAAACATGAACAAGTAAACATCTTAAAGTGACTATGGGACTATGTGCAAACATAAAATCCAAGAAAAGACAGAAAAATATTGCAGAAAAAGCACCGTACACCAACGCTGTGTGCAAACATCAACAGCACTTGCCCCAACGGTCTGTTGAGTCTACAAGGGTCAACGTCGTCTCTGCGTCCGCGTGCGTGTCTGTATCTCTGCTTGTGTGGCGAGCGGTAGTTGCGGCGGTTAGCACGCCGCGCTCCAAACCCGGTGACCCGCGGGACGACCTATTGTCGTCCGTGCGTACGTGCACTCGTGCCTGTGTGAGCGCGTGTACATTTGTCTGTGCGTTCCTGTGCCAGGCTGGGGTAGAGGAGAGAGCCCCACTCTACCTGTTGATGGACAGCGTGGGTCCGAGTCAGCTGATCGTCTGCCTCTCTGTGCTGCCCCGCTGGGGAGTGTTTGGCTGGCATGAATCTCAGAAAGGTGAGGCGCATGATCTACCCACTGCTGGATGGACGAAGGTCTCCACGAGCCGTTGCCAACTCTCACTGTCCCCGCAATGCACCCAGTGCGCGATGCAGCGCTCGAGGGCTGATGCCGTCGCTCCGTTGTTGCCAACGTTCAATAAATGTAATTGCACGCCAGTTGTGAGGAGACATCACAGAACTGCTTCTGAGATCTCGTCAAGTGACCTCTTACCCACACACACTCGGGGGTAGCACTCACCCAACCTCCTTGAGACGGGGAGAAATGTTGGGCAATGGGATTTTTTGTTTGTTTTATTTCTAGCAGCAGGAGCGTTACGTAAGGCTGGAGAGCGCGGTTTTATTTCAGGCGACTTAAACCTGGACCTCCTCGGGCAGTGCTGCATGGGGGATCTTCGTCTTTGGAACCTCATTTGCCAGTAAAAATATGATATTTGGTTTTTTACCCTTCTATCTGGCAACAAAACTGACACCTTTTTTACAAGGAGTCATGTTTACATAGACCACAATACCTGCAGTCGTAATGCAAACAAAAAACATAACTCTGATAATGTATGCACTGTCCTTCAAGTTGATTGGTCCACACCCGAGACAGCTTTCCTTAGAGCCTAGTCTCACATGGGTTGGACCAGATGACGCCTTTTGGCGAAAGCTGTCTCGGGTGTGGACCAATCAACTTCAAGGACAGTGCACATTATCAGAGTTATGTTTTTTGTTTTCATTATGACTGCAGGTATTGTGGTCTATGTAAACATGACTCCTTGTAAAAAAGGTGTCAGTTTTGTCGCCAGATAAAAGGGTAAAAATCCAATTATCATCTTCGTCTTTGTTTGTCGTTCTCACCCTCTCCTCCTCAACTGTCCCTCATCCTCACCCCTCACCTCTGCTCACCCTCACCTGCTCCACCCACCTCCTCCACTCTTGCCTTCTTCACCGTGGCCGAGCCGTGCGCCGATTGACCGCTCCTTCGTCGCCAGTTGAAATCCGAGTCGGTCGCTCGGGATTCAATCTCTCGCGGAGTATTTTCCGGATCGCTGGGTGGACTGGAGAAGGTCGCACCTCCAATGGGCACGGTTGGCTACGTACGTAGCTAAATAAGTTCAACATCCATAATGCAGGTTGTTTTTTTTGGGGGGGTTAGATGGCGCAAATATGTAAACGTGTCGTTAAACCCGCCACCACCCGACACAGCCAATCGGTAAGGTTTGTCACTTGAACAGAACGTGGCCAATTCCTTACTAGTCCAGCAAACAACGCTTGTGTGTTGGAGAGTAAAACCACAACATGTACAATCAGTGTACGACGTTTCACCAGCGATTACAGCCAGCTTCATCAGGCGTACATTGGTGGTACCCGTTGCCACCGGGGCCAAGTGGTGTCGTGGCAACACAAGAGGTGGCGGTGCCCGTGGAGGGTAATGGTGATGCGTTGTTATTTTTTCTTCGCTGCAAGTAATCGTTTATGTAAAATACGGAATAATTAAAAATGCTGTCCCGTCCACGTGAATAATTGAACAATTGATCAAACGGCGCAGATAGGGCGAGTGGGGCGGAGGGGAGAGAGAGTTTAATTACACTCACCATCCCTCACCACCTCTACCCACCCTCCCTCACCCTCCCTCACCATCTCTACTCACCCCCCTCACCACCTCCACTCACCCCCCCTCACCACCTCACTCACCCTCCCTCACCACCTCTACTCACCTCCCCCTCACCCCCCCTCACCATCTCTACTCACCCTCCCTCACCCTCCCTCACCCCCCCTCACCACCTCCCTCACCACCTCTACTCACCCCCCTCACCACCTCTACTCACCCCCCTCACCACCTCCACTCACCCCCCCTCACCATCTCCACTCACCCCCCTCACCACCTCTACTCACCCCCCCTCACCACCTCTACTCACCCCCCTCACCACCTCCACTCACCCCCCCTCACCATCTCTACTCACCCCCCTCACCACCTCTACTCACCCTCCTCACCACCTCTACTCACCCCCCTCACCACCTCTACTCACCCCCCTCACCACCTCCACTCACCCCCCCTCACCATCTCTACTCACCCCCCCTCACCATCTCTACTCACCCTCCTCACCACCTCTACTCACCCGCCTCACCACCTCTACTCACCCGCCTCACCACCTCCACTCACCCCCCTCACCACCTCTACTCACCCCCCTCACCACCTCCACTCACCCCCCTCACCACCTCTACTCACCCCCCCTCACCATCTCTACTCACCCCCCTCACCACCTCTACTCACCCCCCTCACCACCTCCACTCACCCCCCTCACCACCTCCACTCACCCCCCTCACCACCTCTACTCACCCCCCCTCACCATCTCTACTCACCCCCCTCACCATCTCTACTCACCCCCCTCACCACCTCCACTCACCCCCCTCACCACCTCCACTCACCCCCCTCACCACCTCCACTCACCCCCCTCACCACCTCTACTCACCCCCCTCACCACCTCTACTCACCCCCCTCACCACCTCTACTCACCCCCCTCACCACCTCCACTCACCCCCCTCACCACCTCCACTCACCCCCCTCACCACCTCTACTCACCCCCCTCACCACCTCCACTCACCCCCCTCACCACCTCCACTCACCCCCCTCACCACCTCCACTCACCCCCCTCACCACCTCTACTCACCCCCCTCACCATCTCTACTCACCCCCCTCACCACCTCCACTCACCCCCCTCACCACCTCCACTCACCCCCCTCACCACCTCTACTCACCCCCCTCACCACCTCCACTCACCCCCCTCACCACCTCCACTCACCCCCCTCACCACCTCCACTCACCACCTCTACTCACCCCCCTCACCATCTCTACTCACCCCCCTCACCACCTCCACTCACCCCCCTCACCACCTCCACTCACCCCCCTCACCACCTCCACTCACCCCCCTCAGCACCTCTACTCACCCCCCTCACCACCTCTACTCACCCCCCTCACCACCTCCACTCACCCCCCTCACCACCTCCACTCACCCCCCTCACCACCTCTACTCACCCCCCTCACCATCTCTACTCACCCCCCTCACCACCTCCACTCACCCCCCTCACCACCTCCACTCACCCCCCTCACCACCTCTACTCACCCCCCTCACCACCTCTACTCACCCCCCTCACCACCTCTACTCACCCCCCTCACCACCTCTACTCACCCCCCTCACCACCTCCACTCACCCCCCTCACCACCTCCACTCACCCCCCTCACCACCTCCACTCACCCCCCTCACCACCTCTACTCACCCCCCTCACCACCTCCACTCACCCCCCTCACCACCTCCACTCACCCCCCTCACCACCTCTACTCACCCCCCTCACCATCTCTACTCACCCCCCTCACCACCTCCACTCACCCCCCTCACCACCTCTACTCACCCCCCTCACCATCTCTACTCACCCCCCTCACCACCTCTACTCACCCCCCTCACCACCTCTACTCACCCCCCTCACCATCTCTACTCACCCCCCTCACCACCTCTACTCACCCCCCTCACCACCTCTACTCACCCCCCTCACCATCTCTACTCACCCCCCTCACCACCTCTACTCACCCCCCTCACCATCTCTACTCACCCCCCTCACCACCTCTACTCACCCCCCTCACCATCTCTACTCACCCCCCTCACCACCTCTACTCACCCCCCTCACCACCTCTACTCACCCCCCTCACCATCTCTACTCACCCCCCTCACCATCTCTACTCACCCCCCTCACCACCTCTACTCACCCCCCTCACCACCTCTACTCACCCCCCCTCACCATCTCTACTCACCCCCCCTCACCACCTCCACTCACCCCCCTCACCACCTCTACTCACCCCCCCTCACCACCTCCACTCACCCCCCTCACCACCTCTACTCACCCCCCCTCACCACCTCCACTCACCCCCCTCACCACCTCTACTCACCCCCCCTCACCACCTCCACTCACCCCCCTCACCACCTCTACTCACCCCCCCTCACCACCTCTACTCACCCCCCTCACCACCTCTACTCACCCCCCTCACCACCTCTACTCACCCCCCTCACCATCTCTACTCACCCCCCTCACCATCTCTACTCACCCCCCCTCAGCCCCCCTCACCACCTCTACTCACCCCCCCTCACCATCTCTACTCACCCCCCCTCACCATCTCTACTCACCCCCCCTCAGCCCCCCTCACCACCTCCACTCACCCCCCCTCACCATCTCTACTCACCCCCCCTCACCATCTCTACTCACCCCCCTCACCATCTCTACTCACCCCCCTCACCATCTCTACTCACCCCCCCTCACCATTTCTACTCACCCCCCTCACCATCTCTACTCACCCCCCTCACCATCTCTACTCACCCTCCCTCACTCTACTCACCATCCCTCACCAACTCCACTCACCCCCCCCCCTCACCATCTCTACTCACCCCCCCCCCCCCTCACAATGTATTCGCCAAGTTTAATGTCGCAACAACTTTTGTGTGTGCGTGCGTGTGTGTGTGCAGTCATCGGTGACACATGAACTCGTCACCTTAGAGAACTCGGTTTAGTCACAGGAGGCTTAGTCCTGGATTCGAACCCAGGCTATTAAGGGTTCCCCGTCTCATCGCTCTGGTGTCTTGAGCCACCAAGCCCCCCTTCTCTAAGCTACGATTCTGATTGAAAGCAAACGGCATCTAGGTGGTGTAACACGTGGTGGTAGTAGTAGTAGGAGGCTTTCGCAATCAATATTATCCATAATAGAGTTTTTTGGGGGGTTAGATCGCGTAAATATAAATGTGTCGTTAAACCCGCCACAGCCCACCAATTAGAAAGGTTTGCCACGTAAACAAAACGTGCCAATTAGTTACCGGTTCAGCACACGGGCATGTTGGAGAGTAAACCCACGACAACATTTGCAGTTCGAGTAGCGTGACGTTTCGCCGGCGATTACAACAACCAGCATCATCAGGCGACAGCCAGAGCTGTGGAGAAATCCTCCTCCTGTGTCGGTCTTAAATAGATGGATAAATGTTATTGGGAGGGGGTTAATGCATTTGTAATAAAGGTCGTTGAAGCGACTTCTGGAATCCGGTCTTTTATTCAACTTGCATTACAACACTCCTTCACGCTGCTGACAGGCCGCGTGAGAGGGACAGATAGAGAGAGAGACGCACTGCCACGTGGCACCTTCCTCCGTTCGTTCCCGTTCTGAACACGTGTCGTTCGTCTCCACCCCTATTTAATACCCGGGTCACGTGGTACGTTTCCACCAATCCTGGTTAGCCTCCATGGAATATTCCAGGCTCCCTCGTAGGCTCCCGGGACCACGCCCCTGACTCATCTCCCCATTGGCTGTGGCCAAAGCCAGCAGAACCAATCCTCTACTTACAGCTGTCACCTTTCCATTACGTCAGGGCCACGCCCCTAGGCTTCCCCCCATTGGCTATAGACCAGGACCGGCAGAGCCAATCATCATGACGAGTTGTGATACGTCAGTGAGCCGGATATATCCTCACATTACACATTCACATAAATTACAGTGGATATCTGCATTGGTTTGGTTGTTCACAATTAATCCTGATGCCTTGTTAATCTTCGCCCGCCACCGCCCGGCCAAACCCACCCAGCAAACGACAGCGAAATTCTTTGGCACGTGGTCGTGACGGGTACTGGAAGATCCGACCGTGTCAGTGGTTGCCGAGCTGGATTCGCTGCCGGTTGCCAAACGAATACATTGTAATGAGGTCGCACTCATTACACACACACACAAAGAGCTTGCCACAAATCAACCACGATACCTCGCTGCTGATCTTTGTGAAGGGGCATAAGCCATCATCACGCGAACTCCGGTTACACTTGCAGCAGCAGCAGCGGCTTTTGGCTGGACATCGAACAAAGACGGCCACCGTATCGCACAGCGCTTTCAGATGCGCTTCTGCGTCCGTCTGGAAAGCTCTTCTTTCCGATATTAGAAAGTCACTGGAGCTACGTACAGTTGAATAATCTAGATTGAAAACCCCATTACTTTAGAACTCCTTTTTGTGTTTAGTTTGTTGTCCTTCCCGCACACCTCCAATTAGCGCGGTTGGCTACGTACTGTGCGAAAGAAGTTCATCATGGCACATATAAACCAACGGTCACCGAGTTTAATCATGGGTGGCTAAAACCTGGATTCGAACCCAGGCTACCATCGTGGTCGGCTCAGTATTCCTAACCTCCTGAGTCATTCGGCCCACCTCCACGTGAATCACATTGTCTAATATTTCGACTGTTTTTTTTAATTATTGGATGGGTGCAATATGCCCCAGTTTGAGCCGGGGGAAGTTTTCGGAACATTTTAGATGAAATAAATCTTTGGTGCCACGTCCAGATTTAGTTTAATTCTGGGCTGGCGGTGTGGGGTGGTGTGTCCAAGTCAGCTGGGAGCCGCGTGTGAAATTAGTAAAAAAAAAACAATGAGATGACATTTCTTAGCTGTGTGCTCCCAGTAGGCGAGCGATTTTTTTCCTTTCCACTCGCTTGCTGCCTCACTCGCTCGCTCGCTCCACCACCCACCTTCTCGCCTGCCCACTCACCCACGTTAGCTCGTACTTTCTCTCTCGCCCACGCACTCACCTGCTCGCTCACCCAACCACTCGCTCCCTCGCTTGCTCACTGTCTTACCCAACCAGCCACCCACTCACTCACCCACTCGCCCAATCCATACACTTACTCGCTTACCCATCCACCCACCAATTTGCTCAACCGTCTCGCCCAACCAGACTCCCGCTCACCAACCCACTCACCAACCTGCTCCGCTGCCCGATAGCTTACTCGCTGACCCAACCACTTACTTGTTCACCGACTTAATCACCCCGATCTAAATGCATTAACATGAGGAGACACACACGAGCAAACACCTGCACAGACTTTTCGGGAAAGTGCTATTTTCGATTACCTATGAAGGCCGGCACGGCACACGAGGGGGTGTGTGGCCGTCACCACGCCCGGCCGCCTTTGTCTCCCGAATGTTTACACACCACACCTCTAGGGGAGGCCCAGGACCAGTTCAGATAATCGCCGTTGGTGTCGGCTGTGAGCAGTAATCGAACTCGGGTCGCCGGGTTTGTAGTGCAGCACCTTGTACGCGAAGCTGCCGCTCCCCAGTCACACCGCACACACACACACAACTTGCTGTTTCTGTGATCCGCACAGCCGCCCTCTCCGTGGGGAGGTGGAATAATCCCAGCTCTGACCCCCCCCTCTCCCGCCATGCTCCACTATTTCATGGTATGAACACCAAATAGGAACCCACACTTTCTCAATCGAGGTTTGACTGTCAAGATTGAAATTTAGTTAAAGAAAAACTGCAGCTCGCTTGTACTGCGCGTGTGTGTGTGTGGCGACTCTGTGTGTGTGTTTGGTGAGGGGTGTGTGGTGGAGACGTGTGTGTGAGAAGGAGATGTGTGTAGGTGGTCTGTGTGTGGGTGTGGTGGTGGAGATCTGTGTGTGTGTGAAGGAGATGTGTGTGGGTGGTGTGTGTGGGGGAGACGTGTGTGTGTGTGTGTGTGAAGGAGATGTGTGTAGGTGGTCTGTGTGTGGGTGTTGTGGTGGAGACGTGTGTGGGTGTTTGATGGAGCTGTTTGTGGGTGGTGGATATGAGTCTGGGTGGTGTGTGGTGGACACGTGTGTGCGTCTGGTGGACACGTGTGTGCGTGTGGTGGAGATGTGCGTGTGGGTGGTGTGTGTGGTGGAGCTGTGTGGTTAATGAACCAGTGTGTGTGTGGGTGATGCCCGTGTGTTTTTTGAAAAGGTGGGAGCTATGTAGGAGAAGGAGGAATGAATGGAAGGTGGGCGAGTGGGCGGGAAGGAAGGAAGGAGAGGGGATCTCGGATTAAGGGAGCGGCGGCAGGTGAGAGAGAAATAGAGAAGAGAGGGGGAGTGAGAATTGAGAGTCGAAATTTTCTACCGTATTCTTCTCCCCGACAGCCCAGGGCAATTAAAATCAATTCCAGGCGAGGCGCCCGGCAGCCACCGTGCGCTTGCGGAGAATTACACAACGGAGCTCGCAAGCTCCGCTTCTCGCTGCCTGGTGCCACGGTGGGCTCGGCAGAGATGTGCTGATGCCGTGGGGAGTGAAGGGGGGTGGGAGGGGGGGTTGTGCGGGCGGTGGTGCAGATCTGTTGCGATGAAGATCTGTTGCGTGGCGTGGGTGGTGCTTGCTGGCGCGGTGTTGTGTGTGGTGTGCGCGGTGTGTGTGTGCGTGTGTGGGTGGTGGGCGGTGTGTGTGTGTGTGTGCGTGCGTGTAGCGCTTGACGCGCTGCGCTATGAACCCGGCGACCCGGGTTCGATTCCCGCTCACGGCCAACACCGGTGACGATTATCTGAACCGGTCCTGGGCCTCCCCAATGTCGATTCAGCGTCAAATGAGTACCTTGTGCAGTGTGTATACATCGTCACTAGGGAGACAAAGGCGGCCGGGCGTGGTGTTGGTCACCCACCCCCTCGTGTGCTCGCTAACAGCACTTGCCCCGACAGTCTGTTAAGGCTATACGGGGGATCTTTGTCTTGGTGTGGTTGGGAGATTATGTATGATGTGTGGGCAGCGCGTGTGTGTCTGTGGGGAGCGGTAGTGTAGCAATGAGCGTGCTCTGCTACGAACCCGGCGACCTGAGGTTGATTCCCACTCACTGACATCACCAGTACCGAGTCTGAACCGGCCCTGGGCCTCCCCTAGGTCGACTCAGCCTCAAATGAGTACCTGGTGCGGTGTGTAAACATCGTCGCTGGGGAGACAAAGGCGGCCGGGCGTGATGCTGGCCACCCACCCCCTCGTGTGCCGTGCCGGCCTTCGTAGGTGCTTGCTAACAGCACTTGCCCCGACAGTTCATTGAGGCTACACGGGGCATCCTTGTCTGACGTTTCTGCACGTGTGCGCCTCTTGAACGTCGACCACCGTTCCCGGCCTTCACAGCTGCTGCTCGCCAACAGCGCTCGCCCCAACGAGTCTGCCAAGCCGGGGGGGGGGGGGGGGGGAGGCATCGGCGGTGGTGGTGGTGGTGGTGTTGGGGTTATGGAGTATTCGCGGGAAGAACAGCGCCGTCATAAATATGGATGACCCCGCCGTGTTCGCGGGCGAGCCTACCCAGGATGAAAGCCCTGGAGCTGATTGTGCCCTGGCTGGGATGGGTAGGGGGGGGGGGTAAGCCGTCCACGGCTGGGGGGTGGGGGGGGGGTGACGGCAGCATTTACGACGCCGATTTAGGCCCCCCGGTAAACAGCTCTCGTCGTAACCCGGGGGCCCCGTTCGTATCGATCATCGCCGCCTAGGACGTCTTAAGCAGCGTCGGATTTATCAGCTTGGTACGCGCTCGCTGGGAAAACACGTTTCGGTTGGGGGGGGGGGGGTGTGAGGAGGTCAGGCACGGGGGGCAAGGGCTGTGAGTGATGATGATGATAACGACGATGATGATGACCTTGTACTGTTACCATTGTATGATACATTTTCGATTTTGCTTGATTGTAGGGTTTTCATTTGCTTTTGTAGTGGCTGTGTATGGGATTTGATTGTCATATATAATTAATGTACGGCGTTATGGGATGCTATTAGCATGAATGACGCAATGATGAGTAGTATTATGATGACAGTTAGCCCTAACCCAGTCCACATGTATTTTTAGTCTCTAGCTCAATGGCATAGGATAGTGTTTCTATCCTATGCCTTTTTTATTTCAGCAAGTCGGGTCCGTTGAGCTATGTAGCGACCTGGCCACAAATTATAGCTCAAGGAAGTGGCTCATTACGCGTACATGTATAACAGCCAAATACCCTGAATGCACGTTGATTTTAAATGTGGAGAGAAAAACCGGAGGACCCGGGGAAAAATGAGCGTGACACCGGGGAGAGAGAAAGTCACCGCAAACTCCAAATATACAGCAGCAGGCGTCAGGGTCGGGATCAAACCCACGACCTCCTGTATACCAGGCGAGGGAGTTAACATCTCACCATGGGGGGGCAACATGCTGTGGCTGCAGAGTTTGGTGGTACATGTTGTTTACGTCGTTTATTGTGAAAATTCGGTCACAGTTCCTATGATCACTGTTTCATTGCTTTTATGGCTTTATTTTGGTGATTTTCGAAAAGTTTTTTGGTTTGGCCATGTTTGTTTGTTGTAGTACGGAGTTAGACTGATGGCCTTAATCTAAGTTGTCTTGTGGTTGTTGTTGTTTGACTTGCATCCCACTGGGATATTTGCACAGCGTTGGTGTACGGTGATTTTTCTGCAATATTTTGCTGTCTTTCCTTGGATTTTCTGTTTGCACTCAGTCACATATTCACTTTAAGATGTTTTCTTGTTCATGTTTTCTTTTGTTGCGGTTGCACCCGATTCAAGAGCCGAATGGCTCACATGGCTATACCTCTTCTTGGTTCTTTCGGTAAAGTCACGTAGAATGGAAATAATAAAATAATAAAAATAAAACATAATAAAATAATTCTCACGACGTTTCGGCCACAACGCAAGCAGCCGTCCTCATTTTATTATTTCCATTCTACGTGACTTTACCGAAAGAACCAAGAAGATGAATCCCTGCAGTCACGAAAGCTTTAAATCGAAATTTAGGGCTATACCTAATAAATTAACTTTGAACTTTGAACTTTGAACAGAGCCCCCCTTTGCCCCCCACTGCGGCTTCACCTCTGCGTGCCGCGTGCTCTCTGGCGTTGTGCAGACGACGCGGAGGTCGGTGGGAGCGCGGGGCCCGGTTCGCTGGTGGCCAGTCACCACTCGTGGACTCAGCCGGTGAAGTATGGTTCGGCCGCCCTGAGAATCCACACCTCCGCCAGCAAGGCAACGGCTCTCTGCCTGCCGCCCGGGTGAGAGTCGAGCTCACGGCACAGCACCCCTCGCCTCACTCACCGCAGCTCACCGCGCACTCGTCAACACGGAGACCTCAGCACGGACCTCACCAGACATCTCACCAAACACAGTAGCACACACATGACCATACACTTAGCAACGTGGGCACCTCAACTCACACTCAACCACACACACTCAACCACACACACTCAACCACAACAACAACAACCGCCATTCGCCACTAAGTGGCGGTGACGTCACCACGACGCTTGTGCCAGGCCATGTGCACCTTGAGGCCACGTGAAGTGTCGAACGCCCGCTGGCAGGTCACGGGGCAGACCCAGGTGCCACGGGTCGACTGACTGAGATGACCGAGATGACTGGCTGATGCACCACCTGTGCCCCCTACTGTGCCAACTTGCTGTGCTTTAGCATCGCTCCTCCGCCCTCCGTTGTTGTTGGAGGGCGACTGCCTCCAACTGCCCAGTAGCGTCCTTCACGAGCCTCCTCCACAGAGGCCGATCTTGACACCGCTGGTAGCAGTCATCGGCAAGTCCACTCAGCTCCACGTCCTCCTGTACCACATCACTCCATCTCTTCTCTAGCCCGTGCCGAGCCCGTTTAGCCCCCTCGATCCGGCCGAACAAAAGCTGTTTAGCAATGCGGTGGCTGGGCATGCGGGCTACATGACCCAGCCAACGCAGCCTTGCCTGCTGGAGGAGCTCACCGATGGGACTTTGTCCAGATCTTTCAACCACACACACTCAACCACACACACTCAACCACACACACCTCACCACTATGGCTGAACGATTTGGGGAAAATATCTAATTGCGATGTTTCTGACAGATATTGTGATTGCCATTTGACTTGTGATTACATTTTTTAAAGTCAAGCTTCAGTTCAATATTCACTGTGTAATAGATTTAAAACATGTGATGGAGCATTGCCACATGATACCATCAAAATATGAACTGCTCTATATATTCTAATGCAAGGATGAGAACTTTACAGATATGAATTGCTTCCAATATGTATTTATTAAAATGTTTTAATTGAAACAGAACAATCAAACATAGAACAATTATCAAGTTAAATAAATAAAGTTATTATAATAAAAAATAAAACAATTCCGATAAGAAAGTAATAGGACTTTTCAAATCGCAAAAAAATCACAGCCTTTGCGATTTGGTAATCGCATTGTTTCAAATTGCAATTCGATTTGAAATCGATTAATCGTTCAGCCCGACTCCCCACACACTCAGCAACACGGAGACCTCACCAGACTCACCAGACTCACCACCACACTCACACTCACCACCACACTCACACTCACCACCACACTCACACACTCATCACCACACTCACACACTCATCACCACACTCACACACTCATCACCACACTCACACTCTCATCACCACACTCACACACTCACCACCACACTCACACACTCACCACCACACTCACACACTCACCACCACACTCACACTCACCACCACACTCACACACTCACCACCACACTCACACCCACCACCACACTCACACCCACCACCACACTCACACCCACCACCACACTCACACCCACCACCACACTCACACCCATCACCACACTCACCACCACACTCACACTCACCACCACACTCACACTCACCACCACACTCACACACTCATCACCACACTCACACACTCATCACCACACTCACACACTCATCACCACACTCACACTCTCATCACCACACTCACACACTCACCACCACACTCACACACTCACCACCACACTCACACTCACCACCACACTCACACACTCACCACCACACTCACACCCACCACCACACTCACACCCACCACCACACTCACACCCACCACCACACTCACACCCATCACCACACTCACCACCACACTCACACTCACCACGACACTCACACTCACCACCACACTCACACCCACCACCACACTCACACCCATCACCACACTCACACCCACCACCACACTCACACCCACCACCACACTCACACTCATCACCACACTCACCACCACACTCACACCCACCACCACACTCACTGACCACCACACTCACTCACCACCACACTCACTCACCACCACACTCACACTCATCACCACACTCACACCCACCACCACACTCACACCCACTACCACACTCACACCCACCACCACACTCACTCACCACCACACTCACACTCATCACCACACTCACTCACCACCACACTCACTCACCACCACACTCACACTCATCACCACACTCACACTCATCACCACACTCACACTCCTCACCACACACCTCACCACACCTCGTGTTGGAATGACTTCATTCAGGTGTCATCCCAGAGCCACTGCTAAACTCCCTTACCCAATCTAAAGTGGCACTCTTTATAAACCTGCAAAGACCGCGTGTCATGTGGTAATCAAGTCAAGAATTATAATCCTCTCAGCTGCATTAATCCAAATTAACTGAAAAACTATTTAACGGTGATGGCTTTTATTGTGCAGTAACTGATTGCGGGGCTGAGGCAGGCCATCTACCCACTGCACTTGAGAATTCGGTTTAATCGCGTGCGGCTGAAACCTGGATTCGAGTCCAGGTGTTGTTGTTGTTGTTGTCGAGTGGTTACTGGCACGGTGTGTCTCTCTTGCACAGCCATTCTGAACCCCCCCTCCACTCCCCCAAGCCGCTGGGCTTCAGCCTCGTCACCAGATCTAACCGTGCGACCTTGCCCTGTTTTACTTCGGCCAGATCACCCAGAATTTCACCCGGCTCTCGTGACATATCGGAATTCTAAGCAGGTTTTCGGGCCCGGTCACTGATTTGACGGGAGACTGCCCGGGGAATGGCCAACTCGGCCTGCAAAGGAGACCAGCGGATAACAGCAAAGCAGTGGGTTTTCTGGAATCCCATCTGTACGGAGTTTTAAGCGTTAGGGTTAGCGCCGGCTTTTCTGCGAGCTCTGCCGTTACGGCTGTCCGGCGTTTCGCTCCACGCAGCCTGAATTTAGTTCCTGAACGAGCTCCCTGCACCTGAAGCGGAAACGTCGGACAACACATGGCAGGTGCAATCAGAAAAACACAGGGCTGCCCGGGTTATCGTGCCTATCTGTTCGGGTCATCACCTCGTACGCTCCGATTGCCTCCCCATTCAAAGCCAGACTCTCACTGAACGGAAATCGTCAAACGTCGCAATGTAGCAGCACCCTCCTGCCTAATAAGAGGCTTGAGGCTGATTGAGGCTTTTCTGGTTAAACGAATTGGCATGACAACCACTCTATTATAATCACCGAGTCAGTAAACCCGCGTCACTGCGCGCATACTCGACTATCTGCACGTGGCCCGAGAGAGACACATAATTACACAGGTGCCTACCCTCTTGTGATAATAATTATAATGGATTCGCCGTAATTATATATTTTTGGCTGATAAAAAAATATAAATGTCCGGTGTAATTAAGGTGACAGCTTGTGGCAGGAATGGTCTTGATGAACAGGCTGTGGGTGACTCAACGCCTTCAAATTTCCTCGCGATCCATTGACATCACCGCTTCCTTTCTGCCCTTCCCACGCCCGCCCTGCCCCTGCCCCCCACCCCGACGCCTGCCCTTCCTTTTTGCCCTCACCAGCCGAGGCGTCTGCCCCCTTCCCTCTCTCCTTCGTGCTGCCAAATTCTCGCGTCTGCCGGCCGACCCCGTGGTGACGCGGCTTGTCGCAGCGTGCAGCGGCCCGCTGCTTGAACAGCCAGTGGTGGAATTCCAAATTCCTATTTGCATGGGCGAGTCCCGCCATAGAACAACCACCGGGGCTGCATCAACGCCACCACCACCCCCCCCCCCTCACCACAACTCGTCCGCTTGCGAGCCGCTCGCTGGACCGCTGAACAAACAGCGGCGGTTTTAACGCCCCGTGCGCACCGCAGCGGACACGTTCGAGATCCCCGCGGCCTCCAGTCGGAATTGTTTTTTTGTAAAGAGTAGGTTCGGCAGGTTAGGCCGTCGCGCGCCGGCGTTGCGGCTCGCGAAATTTTTGCCGAACGCTGAAGACGCCGCTCGCGAATTTTTTTTTATTTTTTTACCCGATGATGAGTTGAGCGACGTAGCGACGCAGCTCCGCCCTCCCCACGGCGAGACGTCTTTGCCCGTCTGTGTGGCCCGGTGCCTCCCTCCGCGGTCGCCTCGCGCTCTTATCGGAACAGCGCAAGCACCAACGTGTTCCCGTGATTTGACTTTGACGGATTGGCGTTCACCCCGTCCCATCCGTAGGAACGAGCTGTCAAAGACAAAGGTCCCCCGTGTAGCCTTCAACAGACTGTTGGGGCAAGTGCTGTTAGCCAGCAGCACCTGTGAAGACCGGCACGGCACAAGAGGGGGTGGGTGGCCAGCACCACGCCCGGCCGCCTTTGTCTCCCCTAGTGGCGATGTTTATTCTTCACACCAGGCGGTGTAACGTCTCGCCACCGCGCACCACGGCAACAACGAGCGTGTTTGCCGGTCGACAGCCCCTTGTGTGGAAATGCCGGCGCGCGGGGTCCGTCCTGCTCGCCGGCGATAGGCAGAGGCGCCCGATTAACGGCGGCACCCAGCGAGGGTCGTGGTCGCGGCAGGAGGCGAGGGGCTCGCTGGTCGCAGGGCAGCGAGACTCGGCCAGAGCCACTTGGAGTTGAAGCGCCTGAACGTTTGGATGGGTGTGTGTGTGGGTGTGCGTGTGGGTGTGCGTGTGGGTGTGTGTGTGCTTGTGGGTGTGCGTGTGTGTGTGGGTGTTGGTGTGGGTGTGTGTGTGGGTGTGGGTGTGCGTGTGTGCTTGTGGGTGTGCGTGTGGGTGTGTGTGTGTGTGTGCTTGTGGGTGTGCGTGTGTGTGTGCGTGTGGGTGTGTGTGTGGGTGTGCGTGTGGGTGTGCGTGTGTGTGTGCTTGTGGGTGTGGGTGTGCGTGTGTGTGGGTGGGTGTGTGGGTGTGTGGGTGTGGGTGTGCGTGTGGGTGTGCGTGTGGGTGTGCGTGTGGGTGCGGGTGTGCGTGTGGATGTGGTTGTGCGTGGGTGTGGGTGTGCTTGTGGGTGTGCGTGTGGGTGTGGGTGTGCGTGTGGGTGTGCGTGTGGGTGTGGGTGTAGGTGTGCGTGTGGGTGTGGGTGTGCGTGTGGGTGAGGGTGTGCGTGTGGGTGTGCGTGTGGGGGTGCGTGTGTGTGTGTGGGTGTAGGTGTGGGTGTGGGTGTGTGTGTGGGTGTGCGTGTGGGTGTGCATGGGTGTGCGTGTGGGTGTGGGTGTGCGTGTGGGTGTGGGTGTGTGTGTGCATGTGGGTGTGCGTGGGTGTGCGTGTGTGTGTGCGTGTGGGTGTGGGTGTGTGTGTGTGTGCGTGTGGGTGTGTGTGCGTGTGTGTGTGGGTGTGGGTGTGTGTGTGGGTGTGTGTGTGTGTGCGTGTGGGTGTGTGTGTGTGTGCGTGTGGGTGTGTGTGTGGGTGTGTGTGCGTGTGTGTGTGCGTGTGGGTGTGTGTGGGTGTGTGTGGGTGGTAGTGTAGTGGTTAGCGCGCTGCGTTACGAACCCGGCGACCCGAGTTTGATTACCGCTCACGGCCAAAACCAGTGACGATTATCTGAACCGGTCCTGGGCCTCCCCTAGGTCGACTCAGCCTCAAATGAGTACCTGGTTCGATGTGTAAACATCGCCACTCGGGAGACAAAGGCGGCCGGGCGTGGTGTTGGCCACCCACCCCCTCGTGTGCCGTGCCGGCCTTTATAGGTGCTCGCTAACAGCACTTGCTCCTACAGTCTGTCAAGGCTACACGGGAGATCTTTATCTTTTTTCCGTGTGGGTTTATGTGGGTGTGCGTGTGTGGGTGCTCGCTAACAGCACTTGCCCCAACGGTCTGTTAAGGCTATACTGTGGTATCTACGTCTTTGTTTTTGTGTGTGGGTCATGGAATGGGTTTTGTTGGGAGCGCGCTGCCCTACGAACCCAGCCACCCGAGTTCGATTCCCGCTCACGGCCACAAACACCGTTTTACGATTATTCTGAACCGGTCCTGGGCCTCTCCCCTAGGTCGACTCAGCCTCAAATGAGTACCTGGTTCGATGGTGCTTTCCACGCCATCACCTGATGCGCCGTCCCGGCCTTCATAGGTGCTACTCGCTCCCAGCACTTGCCCCATGAGCCTGTCAAGGCTACGGGTTGGGGGAAGTGGGGATCTTTGTCTTTTGTGTGGGTATGTCGGTGGGTATGCGCACGTGCATGGCCGCCTGCATACCCGATCGTGTGATCGTGTGTGCCTTTGTCTTCTTTGCGCGTGTGCGCATCTGCGACGGGATGCGCGCCTTCACGGGCGTGTGTGTGTGTGTCTGTGCGTGTGTGTGTGTGCCTGTGTGTGTGTGCCTGTGCGTGTGTGTGTGTGACTGTGACTGTGCGTGTGACTGTGCGTGTGTGTGTACGTGTGCCTGTGCGTGTGTGCCTGTGACTGCGTGTGTGTGCCTGTGACTGCGTGTGTGTGTACGTGTGCCTGTGTCTGTGCGTGTGTCTGTGACTGTGCGTGTGACTGTGCGTGTGTGTGTACGTGTGCCTGTGTCTGTGCCTGTGCGTGTGTGCCTGTGACTGCATGTGTGTGCCTGTGACTGTGTGTGCGTGTGTGTGCCTGCGCGCCTGTGTGTGTACCTGTGACTGTGCGTGTGACTGCGCGTGTGGGCCTGTGACTGTGCGTGTGTGTATGTGCCTGCGCGCCTGTGTGTGACTGTGTGTGTGTGCGTGTGTGTGTGCCTGTGACTGTGCGTGTGTGTGTGTGTCTGTGCGTGTGTGTGTGCCTGCGTGTGTGTGTGTGCCTGCGCGCCTGTGTATGTGTCTGTGACTGTGCGTGTGTGCCTGCGTGTGTGACTATGCGTGTGTGTGTGCCTGTGCGTGTGTGTGCCTGTGACTGTGCGTGTGTGTGCCTGTGACTGTGCGTGCGTGTGTGTGTGTGCCTGTGACTGTGCGTGTGTGTGTGTGGCTGTGACCGTGCGTGTGTGTGTGACTGTGCGTGTGTGTGTGTGCCTGTGACCGTGCGTGTGTGTGTGTGTGTACCTGTGACTGTGCGTGCGTGTGTGTGTGTGCCTGTAACTGTGCGTGTGTGTGTGTGCCTGTGCGTGTGTGCCTGTGTGTGTGTGCCTCTGCGCGCGTGTGTGTGTGTGTGCCTGCGCGCCTGTGTGTGTACCTGTGGTTGTGCGTGTGTGTGCCTGCGTGTGTGACTATGCGTGCGTGTGCCTGTGCGTGTGTGTGCCTGTGACTGCGCGCCCGTGTGGCTGTCTGCATCCACAGCGGTGTGCGTGTGCGTTGCTGCGTATGGGCGCGTGGGGTAGCGCGCGTTCACGATTGTGGGCGTAAGTGTGCGCGCGTGTGTGTGTGTAGATCGCCACGTGCGTGTGTTGGCCTGTGTGTAGGTGTGCATGTGTGCATGTGCGCCGCATGTCAGAGTGTTTAGAGCTCTGGGCAGCTAATAGTTGTTGTTCACACGTGTGTGTGTGTTTGCTTCCTCCGCATCGGGTGCAGAATCAGGGTTGCTGTTGTGAATATCTTTTGAGGTTGCACATCTGTGTGTGTGTGCGCGCGTGTCTCTGTGGATGTCTGTGCAAATAGGACCATATATTTAGTTACGTGTTCATGTGTTTGTATGTGTTGGTGTATGTGCGTGTGCAATGTCTATGTGTGTGTGGATATACGTTTGCGCGTGTGGGTATATGTGTGTGTGTGCACGTGTGGGTATGTGTGTGTGTGCACGTGTGGGTATATGGGTGTGTTCACGTGTTAGTATGTGTGTGCACGTGTGTGTGCACGTGTGTGTGCATGTGTGTGTGCACGTGTGGGTATGTGTGTGTGCACGTGTGTGTGCATGTGTGTGTGCATGTGGGTATGTGTGTGTGCACGTGTGTGTGCATGTGTGGGTATGTGTGTGTGCATGTGGGTATGTGTGTGTGCACGTGTGTGTGCATTTGTGTGTGCACGTGTGGGTATATGTGTGTGTGCACGTGTGTGTGCATGTGTGTACACGTGTGTGTGTGTGCACGTGTGAGTATGTGTGCGTGTGCATGTGTCCTTGTGGCTATACGTGCACATGCGTGTGCTCTTGTTCGTGCGGTCGTGGTGCTCACACAGTGGATATCTTTTAATCTGCGTGCTCCGCGTGAGTGCACGAAATTCGTGTGCGCGTACACCCGCACGCGTACATGCATGTGCGCACGTGAGTGGGTGCATGCACGCATGTCGCACGCATGTCGCATGCATGTTTGCGCGCGCGCGCCCAGGCAGTAGGAGGGAGAAACGCCTCTCGTTTGCAGGTCACTGCTGCGTGACTTTACATTCTTTCCGAATCCATTCGCACCTTCTCTCCGATCAGCTTCTGCACGGAGTAGGAGGGGCGGGGTGGAGGGGGAGGGGGCGGTCGTGATGGAGCGGTGGCGCAGCGGTTAGCGCTAAAAGCTGCGCACTACGGAACCCGGCGAGCCGAGTTCGATTCCCGCTCACCGCCATCACCGGTGACGATTATCTTAACCGGTCGCGGGTTTCCCCTAGGTCGACTCGACCTCAAATGGGTACCTGGTGCGAGGTGCGAACATCGCCGCTGGGGAGACAAAGGCGGCCGGGCGTGGTGCTGCCCGCCCACCGCCTCGTGTGCCGTGCCGGCCTTCGTAGGCACTTGCCCCAACAGTCTGTTGAGGCTGTACAGGGGATCTTTGTCTTTTGTCGTTTATGTGCAGTTGCGGTTGGCCATAGAAGAGTGTGGGGTTGGGGTGGGTGAGGGGGCGTGGTTTGGAGGGCAGGGGGCGTGACGCGCTACGGTCCATTGTGCGACGCGCAGCGACACCGCGTGGCCGTGGACTCTTGGTGGACTCGACGATTTTCCCCTCGCGAGGTGGTTGGCGATAGGCGGTACGCAGCCACAGGCTTGCTAGCAAGCAGGAGCAATCGTTCTGTTTTGATAGAGCGCAGCGTACAATACGCAGCAGCAGCAGCAAGATACTCGGCGCAACGATCATTTGGCGAAATGCAAAAAAACACAAACAAAATGGCGAGGTAACGCGTCAAGTGAATGCTTGAAAGCCATTTGCCTTGAGAAGATTTAAAGGGGCCGTCCATAAGTGACGTCACGCGATTTTGGACGATTTTTGACCCCCCCCCTCTCGTCACACGGCATCACAAAGTCAGACCCCCCCTCAAATATGACGTCACACAGCTCTACCCCCCCCTCCCCCCCCAAAACCATATTTCCATTTTGAAAATAAAACATGCTTCAAATCGCTTTAAACTATTGTCATTGTGGTGCGTATTTAATGTGGCGCTGCACTCTGCTGTTGTTGGAGAAAACATGTTTCTAAAAGTCTATTTAATTAAGTAGAACGTGTTGTCTATATTTATTTAAAGTTGCGCATTTTGATGTGACGTCACGTTTCTCAAACCCCCCCCCCCCCCTCGTCACACATCGTCACAAATGTCTGACCCCACCCCTCCCCCTAGGTGCGTGACGTCATTTATGGACGATCCCTCTGTCAACTATAGATCGAGGGAGCTTTCCTGTGTCAAAACCCGGCGGCGACTTTCTGCGTGTGCACAATTGATTCCCAGGCGTGTGCCCATGACCCCCTATGAGTCACGTGTGGGGAGCGGCAGTGTCCTGGGCCTCCCCTAGGTCGACTCAGCCTTAAAGGAGTACCTGGTGCGGTGTGTAAAACATTGCCACTAGGGAGAGATAGGCGGCCACCTACCCCCTCGTGTGCCGTGCCGGCCTTCATAGGTGCTTGCTAACAGCACTTGCCCCAACAGTCTGTAAAGGCTATACGGGGGATCTGTGTCTTTGTGTACGTGTGTGTCGGGCGCGGTGCTGCCCACCCACCCTCTGGTGTGCTGGTAAAGGCTACACGGGAGTTCTTTGTATCAGAATGAGAATCAGTAATTGCCCTGGAGGAATCCGAAGAGCTATGAAGCTCTTCTTCACCGGACATCTGTGAGAACTACCGGACAGTCTAAATAAATATTCCAATTCTATGTGTAAACATGATTTACGCACGCGTGTAGGTCTACATCTATTTGACCGTACGGTCGTGTGTGTGTGTGTGTGTACGCCCGTGCGTGCGTACACACACACACGTGACCAAGTGTACGCCCGTGCGTGCGCCCGTGCGTGCGTACACTTGCCCCAACAGTCCGTAAAGGCTCCACGGGTGATGTTTCTGTTTTGTTCTAGATTTGAAGCTTTCGTGACTGCAAGTGATTCATACTCTTAGTTCTTTCGGTAAAGTCACGTAGGTAAAAAAAAAAAATTCAAAATAAATAAAATCACGACGTTTCGGAGGCAACACAAGCTTCCGTCTTCAGGTGAAACTGTCACAGCAAAATATCTGTATCAAGTGAAGAGAAGTCCCAAGAGGTACGACCTTATGTCGTGGTTTTGTGCGCGCGCTTGCAGGAGGCACGTGCTGTGTCTGCGCCTGACGGCGCCGCACGGGCTGCATCTGCACGCGTGCAGCTCCACGCGTTTCCTGCTCGGAGATGAGGACTCCGTTCTGCCACACCTCGCCAAGGTCATCCTCGCGTGTGAACACACGTGTGAACACGTCAACACGCGCATGTGAACACGCGTGTGCGAACACGTGAAGACGTTACGTGCGGCGGTGATCGCAGGGACGTGAGAGAGATGGCGATGGGGTCTCTTCATCCATTATTATCATCATGCTGATAATGATGATAATGGCGAATGATTATGGTGATGGTGACGATAACGATTTTGGTGATAGTTGTGGTGGTGATGATGTTGATGAAAATGATAGTGATAACGATGGTGGTGATGACAATTATAACAATGATGATGACAATGGCCACATTGATAATGCTGATGATAGCGATAAAGATGATGATCATGATGGCCATCATGACATTGGTGATGACGATGATGTCGTCCTTCATGATAGTGATGTCGATGATGATGACGACGATGACGATGACATTGTTGTTGACGATGACATCATTGTTGATGATGACGACGTCGAAGATGACATTATTGTTGATGATGACGACGTTGACGATGACATCGTTGTTGACGATGACGACGTCGATGATGACATCACTGTTGATGATGATGACGATGACGACGATGACATCGTTATTGACGATGCTGACGACGTTGACGATGACATCGTTGTTGACGATGACGATGTCGAAGATGACATCACTGTTGATGATGATGACGACGTTGACAATGACATCGTTGTTGACGATGACAATGTCGATAATGACATCGTAGGTTGACGATCACGTCGACGACGACATTGTTGACGATGAAGATGTCGACGATGAAATCGTAGCGATGACGACGACATCGTTATTGACGACGACGACGACGACGACATTGTCGTTGACATTATCGATGTTGCCGCCGCGCAGGAGAGCTGCCGCTTCACGGAGCACGCGCTGGCCACCATGCGGACCCTCGGGGGAGTCGCGCACAGCTGGGCCGACGGCCCCGCTCCCCAGCCGCCCCTGACGCCCCACGGGCTGCTGGGAATAGACGCGGCGGCGGGGTCGAGCGCGCCCGGCGAGAGGAGCGCGCTGCGGCAGGTGAGACGCGCCGCGGCACCTCGCGGGGGCGGCCGGAGTGGTGGGGGGGGGGGGCCAGTCGGCCATCGCCAGCTCGGCACCTTCACGGTTGGGGCCGTACGTTTTTTTTCTTCCGCCGCGCACCTCCGATTTCGCACGGCTACGTGCTGTGCGAAAGACGTTCACCACGCGTGCGTACATTCACCACTGGCCGCGCACGCCTCTTCAAGGACCTGCTTCGTCGTGTTATTTATTCTTGACCCTTTCGCGTTCAACGTGAAGTTCAAGTTCATTTATTAGGTGTAGCCCTGTGAGCCATTCGGCTCTTGAATCGGGTGCAACCGCAACAAACAAAAAACAAAAACATGAACAAAAAACATCTTAAAGTGACTATGTGACTGAGTGCAAACAGAAAATCCAAGAAAAGACAGCAAAATAGTGTAGAAAAATCACCGTACACCAACGTTGTGTGCAAAAATCCCAGTGGGATGCAAGTCAAACAACAACCACAATACAACTTAGATTAAGGCCATCAGTCTAACTCTGTACTACAACAAACAAACATGGCCAAACCAAAAAACGTTTCGAAAATCACCAAAATAAAGCCATAAAAGCAATGCGTGCGTACGTCACAGTGACGGAATCGGAATAAAAACTGAAGTGATACAACTCTATGGGCAGCGAAGCTCCTCCCACAAGGCCATGCGGGAGGGCGAGCGGGCACAGCGGCGGTCGTGTCGCTGCGGTTCTCTGCGGTGAGTAACAATGTCCTCAAAAACAGCGGCGCTACCACGCCTCTCTTAACGACGTTAACACTCAGCCGCTCGACGTTTCTGAGATTCGGCGGTGAACGGGACACCCCACCCTGCAACTTGCAGGCGTCGCCCAACGGGAGAGGCTTAACGACCAGCATCTCGTATTCACGCGCATCGCGGCTCTTGACATACTGAGGGTTTTTATTTTTAAATCCTTGATATTAAGTTCACTTGCTTGCCTGCTTGCGCGCTTATGACCGTGCAAATCTTTCGGTCGTTTTTTAACCCACTTCCCGTGATCCAATCGAGCTGACATTTTGCACACAGACTCGTTGTGCGTGACAATTAATGTTCGTGAAATTTTTTTGAAAAATGTTACACTTTTTAGGACAAAAATATTATATTTAATTACCAATTGCTTAATGGTGCAATGCAATCATCTGACCCATAGGTGGCAGCCATCTCAAGCCAGAGGACGAGAGGACTCTAGCCGCCACGCATATAAAGGATTTATAGTGAAAAACTTTGTTTTTACGGGTTATACTTGTAAATCCTTTATATTAAGTTCACTTGCTTGCTTGCTTGCGTGCTTACGACCGTGCAAATCTTTCGGTCGTTTTTTAACCCACTTCCCGTGATCCAATCGAGCTGACATTTTGCACACAGACTCGTTGTGCGTGACAATGTATTTTCGTGAGAAAAAAATTTCCCAAATTTTACACTTTTTAGGAAAAAAAATATTTCATATTTAATTTAAAATACCAATGTGATAAAAATGAAACTCTTACTCAAGAAAAACAGAAATGAATAATAAAATAAAACCGATGCCACGCACATAAATGATTTATAGTGAAAAACTTTGTTGTTACGGGTTAATTTTTTTTCCGAATTGTTTGATGTTTGGACTTGCTGACCTGCCCATACTGGACATCTGCGCAAAAAGGGCTTCATGGCTCATCGGATTCCTCCTCCTGCAGTCTCAATAGAGTACGCTTAGGTTTTTTTCGGTAAAGTCACGTAGGTAACAAAATATAATTATTAAATAATAATAAATGAAAATAACTAAATTAAATCACGACAGCAAAATAGCAAAATAACTGTGCTACAGTTATTTTGCTGTGCCTTTTTTTACACTTGATGAAGGAAGCTTGTGTTGCCTCCGAAACGTCGTGATTTAAATTAGTTATTTTCATTTATTATTATTGTATCATTATATTTTTTTGACCTACGTGACTTTACCGAAAAAACCTAACAGTATGATTCCTTGCAGTCACGAAAGCTTCAAATCTAGAATCTCAATAGAGTCTCCGATGATACCGCAGCGTGAATGAACCATTCCAACGCACGTCCGCCTCACACTGGAACGTCAAAAGGTCCGGTGACGTCATTCGCGAGCCTATGCCGGTGTGCGCCGGGCGTCATGGTTCCAAATTTGAAAACAGTTCAGAGACTCCGAGGCTTTTCTGGGGGGTAAACGAGCATCATACATCAGCCGCGCCTTAACAACTCTTGGAACCTCCCATTTCAACCAGTCTACACAACAAAGGCTCATTCCTAGCAGCGGTTTCAGCCGCACCACCTCTACATAACAAAGGCTCAGTCCCATTTACACGCACATTTACATCAGCTGCACCTTAACAACTCTTGGAACCTCCCAATTCAACCAGTCTACACAACAAAGGCTCATTCCTAGCAGCGTGCTTCAGCCGCACCGAACCTCACAATAACAATGTCCAGGTGCCTGCCTTGGCTCCTCCCACCCTCACCCAGTATATATGCAAGGACTGTTTTCTTGGAATTTCTCTCACTTGATGCAGCAATCGTGCTGTGACGGTTCCACCTGAAGACGGAAGCTTGTGTTGCCTCCGAAACGTCGTGATTTATTATTTTATTTTTTATTTTACCGAAAAAAACCTAAGAATATGTATACGTGCCTTAAGCGGGAGGAGGAGGAGCGGGAGGAGAAGCGAGAAGCACGCAACTTCAAACGCTCATCTCTCGCCGCGCTCGCTTCCATTAGAGGGGAATGGTTTTTTGAAAGTTTTCATTATTTATTTTTCCGAGGGTCGGGGGGCGGGGTGTGTCATTAAAAATTCATGGCAGCCCTAATTCGATTGAAGAAATAAATAAGTGGAAAAATAAATCCATATTTTTGTTCTATTGCTATCGCAAACACGATAAACAATGGGCAATAGAATAGATTTCAACGCCCGCTGACGGAACCTAGCGGGTTGTGTTCGGCATTAATTTTGTTAACGAGATTAGCGACAAAATAATTTGCCAAACGAAGTGGAGGTTTTTTCCTTGTCAACGCTGGCTGTGATTGGACAGAAATCATTGAGCGTTGCGATGACTACAGCCACTGCCCCCACCATCACCACCACTACGACCAGCATCACCAGCATCACTAGCACCACCACCACCATCAGCACCACCAGCACTACCGCCATCACCACCACCAGCACTACTACTAGCACCACCACAACCATTAGCACCACCACCATCAGCACCACCACAAGAACCACCACCAGCACCACCACCACCAGCACCACCCCAACAAGCACCACCAGCACCACCACCACCAGCATCACCAGCACCACCACAACCACCACCAGCACCACCACCATCAGCACCACCAGCACTACTACCAGATTCACCAGCATCATTAGCACCATCACCACCATCAGCACCACCACCATCAGCACCACCATCACAACCACCACCAGCACCACCACCATCAGCACCACCATCAGCACCACCAGCACCACCACAACAAGCACCACCACAACCACCACCAGCACCACCGCAACCAGCACCACCACAACCAGCACCACCACAACCAGCACCACCAGCACCACCACCATCAGCACCACCACAACCACCACAACCAGCACCACCACAACCACCATCAGCATCAGCACCACCAGCACCACCACAACAACCACCATCAGCACCACCAACACCACCACAAGCACCACCACAACCAGCACCACCAGCACCCAGAGCGAGCAGAGAGTGACTCCCAACTGTGACGAGTGCCGCCCCCTCGTCTCCGGCAGTGCTTCTCCGGTTTCCTCCTCCCACACACGCAGCCAAACGCTCAATAAAGATGGATTTGGCCGAACATCCATTGCACAGCAATGGGTTCTCGAATCTAGCAGTGTGGAGCTTGCAGTGCGATCCCCTCGTGCGCGTCCTGGGGTTTCTCCGCGTTCTCAGCGAGACTCCCCGGTACAACCCAACTCTTGAGTGCATTTCGTGAACGCGCCGGTCTCATCGCGCGAGGCTGTCGCGAAAGTCTAGTGCAGTTGGCATTGTTTCACAATGTTGCCTGGGCGGCACCACCCGAGTGAGTCGAGTAACCGTGGCTCCCGGTGTGACTCTGCCGGGCGTTGCGACCGCTGACGGCGGCACGCACGGCCTCCTGCCCTTCCGTTCGTTTCTCACGTCCCGCCGCGTAGCGGACGGCGCGCCGGTTGTGGTGGCGCTGGAGGTGGCGCGCGCCGATTCACCGTTCTCAACTGGGGAGCGGCCGCCGGGGCTGGAACCGTGAAACCTGCGGGCCGCTGCTACTTGCGGCGGCGTTGGCCGCGGTTCGACGCTCGGCCATGTCGCCTGTCCCCAGTGCCCTCTCGGGACGCAGAGAGCGGCACCAGGAGCCGTCGCCACCTCCGCAAATAGCCGGCGCTGGCCAGAGGCAGAGGGAGTTGTCACACTGGATTCATCTCGTGGGGTAGGGGGGGGGGGCAGGTGGGAGGGGAGGATGGGGAGGGGGTCAGGATTTTGTTCGGGGGGGGGGGGGGCTCAGGGACACAGCTGACACGTGAGTGGTAGTGACACGGTGCCGTGCGAGGTTAAATTAGTGAGTGCCACAGTGGCGAGGAAATGTTAACTACCTCGCCTGGTATACAGGAGGTCGTGGGTTCGATCCCAACCCTGACGCCTGCTGCTGTATATTTGGAGTTTGCGTTTCTCTCTCTCCCCGTGGTCGCATGGATTTTTTTTCTCCGGGTCCTGCCTCAAGTACGCGCACGCTGGAGCGTAGAGTCCCGGGCGCAGCAAGTCAACGTGAGCTCTGCCATACTGTCCCCTGCTGCGCATCACCTAATCGCCACCCCCCCCCCCCCCACAGCTGACATCCATCCAATCGCGATCCTTGCTCGACACCCCGCTGAGCGTGCGGAGATCGGACGATGGTCGGGGTGGTTTGAGTGACAAGGATTGAGTCAAAGTGACTTCCTGCTCAAGTGCGCATCGAGGCATTGATGCTGATCTCCAGTTCGCGGCCCTGGGGCGGTGACCGTGTAAATAAGAGCGTCAATCCATTGGCCAGCCACTGTTGGCTTCGACACGAAGCGGCACTTCAATTATCGGCCCGAGAAGGATGATGGGCTGATCGCAGGCCACCCACCCCCTCGTGTGCCGTGCCCAGCAGTCTTGTCAAGGCTTTACGGGGTACTCTTTGTCTTCGTGTGCGCGTGTAGATCGTCACGCGGGGCCTGTGCCACGTGCTGGCCAGCGCCCTGTCCGGAGCGGTGCCCTCTGACCTTCCGTTCGCCCTCCACGCCCTCACAGGCGAACTCAGCCTCCCTGGCCTCACCACCGGCACGGTCCCAGAAGGTGCGGCGCGCATTTGACTGTTGCCGAGTCTATGATGCTTATAATAAAGCGTGCTTGTTTATCCGGGAAAGCCGATAGTTATTGGGATCATTAGCTGGTGATACTAGTTACGTAGTTATGTTTTCATTCATGGGAGGAATCTGGAAATCCCGGAGGAACCCAATGCAGAACAGGGGGAGAACACACAAACTCCACGTACTCACTCACCCACTCACTCACACTCTGTAGAACAGGGGGAGAACACACAAACTCCACGTACTCACTCACCCACTCACTCACACTCTGTAGAACAGGGGGAGAACACACAAACTCCACACACTCACTCATCCACTCACTCACACTCATCCACTCACTCACACTCTGTAGAACAGGGGGAGAACACACAAACTCCACATACTCACTCACCCACTCACTCACTCACACTGTGCAGAACAGGGGGAGAACACACAAACTCCACTCACTCACCCATTCACTCACACTGTGCAGAACAGGGGGAGAACACACAAACTCCACGTACTCACTCACCCACTCACATTCTGTAGAACAGGGGAAGAACATACAAACTCCAAAACAAAGACAAAGATCTCCCATATAGTCTTAACAGACTGTTGGGGCAAGTGCTGTTAGCGAGCACCTATGAAGGTCAACGTGGCACACGAGGGGGTGGGTCGCCAGCAGCCACACTGGCCACCTTTGTCTCCCCAGTGGCGATGTGTACGCACCGTACCAGGTGCTCATTTGAGGCTGAGTCGACCTAGGGGAGGCCCAGAACCGGTTGAGATAATCGTCACTGGTATTGGCCGTGAGCTGGAATCGAACTCGGGTCGCCGGGTTCATAGCGCAGCGCGCTAACCGCTACACTACCGCTCCCCACAAACTCCGCACACACAGTGACAAAGATAAATATCCCCCGTATAGCCTTAACAAACTGTAGGGGCAAGTGCTGTTAGCGAGCACCTATGAAGGCCAGAACGGTACACGAGGGGGTGGGTGGCCAGCACCACGCCCGACCGCCTTTGTCTCCCCAGTGGCGATGTTTACACACCGCACCGGGTTCTCATTTGAGGCTGAGTCGACCTAGGGGAGGCCCAGCACCGGTTCAGATAAACGTCACTGGTGTTGACCGTGAGCGGGAATCGAACTCGGGTCGCCGGGTTCATAGCGCAGCGCGCTAACCACTACACTATCGCTCCCCACACAGTGACACACACAGTGACACACACAGTGACACACAGTGACACACACAGTGACACACACCCACACACACTCCACACTGTGTGGCGGGGGGGGGGGTAATAGCAGAGAGGAATGCCGCACGGATGCATCACAGAGGCTGCCACTGTCAGTGTCGCTGTCTGGAGATGTCACTTATCCTGATGATTTCCCTTATTAATGGTCAAGCACGAGACAACAACAACAACAGCAGCAGCAGCAGCAACAACAAAAGTGGGAATTGCAAATGAGAGTCGGTGTGTGCTTGACGCTAACCCAATTTCTTCCGTCAGTCACGGGGCGCGTGAGTCGACAGCCTTGTCCCCCGCCACGAGCAGCACCCCACGTGCCCACACTGAAATCCACACCCCATTAATCATGTAATGGAGCTTTGTTTAATTCATTCACTCATCACGCGATCTCTTGTTTCAATTCTGACAAGCCACCCTCCCCTCCGCTCTCCTCTCCGCCCCTCCCCTATCCTCCCCTCCCCTCTCCTCCCCTCCCCTCCCCTCTCCCTCCCCTCCCCTTTCCTCCCCTCTCCTCCCCTCCCCTCTCCTCTCCTCTCCTCCCCTCTCCCTCCCCTCTCCTCCCCTCCCCTCTCCTCCCCTCCCCTCTCCTCTCCTCTCCTCCACTCTCCCTCCCCTCTCCTCCCCTCCCCTCTCCTCCCCTTCCCTCCCCTCCCCTCTCCCTCCCCTCTCCTTCCCTCCCCTCCCCTCTCCTCTCCTCCCCTCTCCCTCCCCTCTCCTCCCCTCCCCTCTCCTCCCCTCCCCTCCCCTCTCCCTCCCCTTTCCTCCACTCTCCCTCCCCTCTCCTCCCCTCCCCTCTCCTCCCCTCCCCTCCCCTCCCCTCTCCCTCCCCTCTCCTCCCCTCCCCTCTCCTCCCCTCCCCTCTCCCTCCCCTCCCCTTTCCTCCCCTCTCCTCCCTTCCCCTCCCCTTTCCCTCCCCTCTCCTCCCCTCCCCTCTCCTCCCTTCCCCTCCCTTCCCCTCCCCTCTCCTCCCCTCCCCTCTCCTACCCTCTCCTCCCTTCCCCTCCCCTCTCCTCCCCTCTCCTCCCCTCCCCTCTCCTCCCCTCTCCTCCCTTCCCCTCCCCTCTCCTCCCCTCTCCTCCCCTCCCCTCTCCTCCCCTCTCCTCCCCTCCACTCTCCTCCCCTCCCCTCTCCCTCCCCTCCCCTCTCCTCTCCTCTCCCTCCCCTCTCCTCCCTTCCCCTCCCCTCTCCTCCCCTCCCCTCCCCTCTCCCTCCCCTCCCCTCTCCTCCCCTCTCCCTCCCCTCTCCTCCCTTCACCTCCCCTCTCCTACCCTCTCCCTCCCCTCCCCTCTCCTCCCCTCCCCTACGCTCCGCTCCCTTCCCATCATCGTTACCTCCATCCCCCTCTCCACTCACCGCCACACGCGTATGCTGTGCACGTGCGAGCTGGGTCGGGGTTGCCACCCGCCCTGGTTTTCCCAGGATTGCCCCCTCGTGTTGTTGAGGAAGCAGCTGTCGTGCCGTACTGAGTAGTCTGTCAGCTCTTTTGGGACTTAAAAAGTCCGTTTGCACTCTTTGTGACAACAATAATGATTATTCATAATAAAAGTTTTTTGGGTTAGATCGCGTCACTATAAATGTGTCGTAACCCTCCACCACCCGACACAGCCAGTAAGTAATAGTAGGTTTTTACCCTTTTAACTGGTACAAAACTGACACCTTTATTCAAGGCATCATGTTTGCAATGACCACAACACAAGTAGTCAAAAAAGCAAACAAAAAGAAGCAACTCTGATAAGGATGATAATATGCACTGTCCTTGAAGTTGATTGGCCCACACCCGAGACGGCTTTCTTTAGAGCCTAGTCCCCATTGGTGTAGGGCCAGATGACACCAGAAGGCGTACAACTCAAACACAGTGCAATATCAGAGTATTGAGAGCTCGGGGTAAGCATTTACACTATGAGATCTCTTTTACCAGTGGCAAAATATAATAGTAGGTTTTTACCCTTTTAACTGGTACAAAACTGACACCTTTATTCAAGGCATCATGTTTGCAATGACCACAACACAAGTAGTCAAAAAAGCAAACAAAAAGAAGCAACTCTGATAAGGATGATAATATGCACTGTCCTTGAAGTTGATTGGCCCACACCCGAGACGGCTTTCTTTAGAGCCTAGTCCCCATTGGTGTAGGGCCAGATGACACCAATGGGGACTAGGCTCTAAAGAAAGCCGTCTCGGGTGTGGGCCAATCAACTTCAAGGACAGTGCATATTATCATCCTTATCAGAGTTTCTTCTTTTTGTTTGCTTTTTTGACTACTTGTGTTGTGGTCATTGCAAACATGATGCCTTGAATAAAGGTGTCAGTTTTGTACCAGTTAAAAGGGTAAAAACCTACTATTATATTTTGCCACTGGTAAAAGAGATCTCATAGTACAGCCAGTAAGGTTTGTCAACGAAACGTCGTACTACTCAAATTGTAAATGTTGTGGATTTACTCTCTGACACCCCGGTGGGCTGAAGTTGTAAACCAATTGGCGCGTTCTTTACGTGACAAACCGTACTGACCGTGTCGGGTGGTGGAGGGCTACGACAATATCTATACTTACGCGATCTAACCCAACAACCTTTACTATGAATAATATTGGTCGCGAACGCCTACTTGTCAATAATGATCATGTATGAATGTACCCTACGTAGCCATCCGTGCTAATCGGAGGTGTGCGGGAAGGACAATAAGTTAAACAACAAAGAACTGAGTTTGTCAATCTCGATGATCATTTAAAAGTGGGTAGCTCCGGTGGCTTCCTAGTAACGGAAGGAAGAACGTTCCAGACGGACGCAGAAGCGCGTCTGAAAGCGCTGCTCGATTCGGTGTCCACAAAGCCTTTGTTCGACGGCCAGCCAAAAGCCGCGACCACTGCGAGGGTGACCACCGGAGTTTGCGTGGTGATGGTTTATGCTCCTTGACAAGATCGCCAAGGTGTCGTGGTCATTGTCGTCTTGCGTTGTGTGTGCACCAATTCAAAACAACAAGTAATAAAATAATAAAAATAAAACATAATAAAATAATTCTCGCGACGTTTCGGCCACAACGCAAGCAGCCGGCCTCAGGTGAAAACCACTTCAGACGCTGTCGCCTCGACAGACCTGGTCTTCACCTGAGGACGGCTGCTTGCGTTGTGGCCGAAACGTCGTGAGAATTATTTTATTATGTTTTATTTTTGTTATTTTATTACTTCCCTTCTACGTGACTTTACCGAAATAACCAAGAAGATGAATCCCTGCAGTCACGAAAGCTTTAAATCGAAATAAAAATCAAAACAACAAATTCAAGCATAGTGCTCCCTTTATTCTGATACTGCGACAAAATTTCATTATTTCCTTCAGTAGTTGTTTTGTTTGACCCCCCCCTCCCGTCAGGCAGGGTGGGGGTGCCGCCTGAGACGTGGGGGGGGGCCCGGCTAGTGACCAGCGAGGAGGCGGCGGCGGCGGTCAGAGTGCAGGCGCTGTGGAGGGGCCACTACACACGGCGCTTGTGCAACGCTCGCAAGCCAGGTGTGAAGCGCTCGCGAAACACACACCAGCGATGCCGTGTGACGCCGGCGTGACGCTTGTGTGACGCTGGGTTGACGCTGGGTTGACGTTGTCATGAAGCAGGCGTGACACTCGTGTGACACTGGTGTGACGCTGGGTTGACGCTGGGTTGACGCTGGGTTTACGCTGGTGTGACGTCATGAAGCTGGCGTGATGCTGGTGTGACGTTGTCATGAAGCAGGCGTGACACTGGTGTGACGCTGGCGTGATGCTGGTGTGACGTCATGAAGCTGGCGTGATGCTGGTGTGACGTCACGAAGCTGGCGTGACGCTGGCGTGACGCTGGTGTGATGCTGGTGTGACGTCACGAAGCTTGCGTGACGCTGGGTTGACACTGGCACGACGCTGTCGCGATGACCCTGGCGCGACGTTGCGTGTGACGCCGCAGGCACGGCGGAGAGCGCCGCCGTCAAGGGGACGCTGGGCCGCGTGTGGGCGCTGCTCGAGCCGAACTTGGAGCGGCACGGAGCGACCCTACTGCGGTACGTGCGGCCGCTTTGGCGACGCCGGCGGCGGAACGAACTCCGGCCTGCCGCCCCGTCGGCGTCGCGCCGGTGGCCAATCCCGCGGTTCCCGTCGAGCACGTCGAACCCTGCAGGAACGCGTCCCGTGTCGTCCGACGCGTGATCACAAATCTATATAATTACAATACCCCCCTCCCCCACCCCTCTTTGCCTCGAATCACTGCACCAGATTGAATTGAATGATGACGTCACCCTGCTGCTGCTGCTCTGTTTAAGACCGGGAGTAACGGAAGAGCTGCACGTATTCTTGCCCGATGAAGCTGATTGTAATTACCAGCGAAGCGTCGTGCTACTCAAATTTTTAAATGCTGTTGATTCTCTCTCTTCAACACACCGGCGGGCTAAAGAAGTGATTTATTTTGTCCTTTGAAAAAACGTGACACATTTTTTACCGTTTGGCCGTGTCGGGTGGTGGGGGGTTACGACACATTTAGAAATAACGCGATCTGACCCAAAAAAACCTATATTATGAATAATATTGGTCGCGAAAGCCTACGTGTTAAACTGAGAGGGAACGGTATACACGTGAGTGGAGGGTCCTGTCCAATTACCCCAGTTGTTTTGTATGTGGTAATGGAGTCATTCAGCAGCAGCAGTTGTTGTTGCATGCGGAGAGAGTCAACGGGCACACACCCTCCCATCTCCGTCACCCTTTGTCGGACGCCCTGCCAATGCGTTTGTGGAAATGTCTATTGACGGATGTTCTTTAAGGCAGGCAATTAGTTTCGGATTGTTGGAGGACCAGTATTAATATGTATATACACGGCTGAATTTGTCCGTGCTAAACTATTTAACTCAACCAGGTGAGGCCCACTCAGCTGTGTAGCTCTTTTCCTGAATCGACCTGGCCACAAATGATCGCTCGATCAAGCGGCTTATCGTTATTGCAGCCAAATTACTCTAAATGCGCGTTGATAAATGTGGAGGTGAAAAACCGGAGGACCCGGGGAGAACATGCAAACTCCACATGTGCAGGCGTAATGGTCGGGATCGATCCCACGACCTCCTGGTTAACAGGCGAGGTAGTTAACATTTCGCCACCATGGCCAGGTGTATGTACGTCGAGCTTCTTCCGCACCGTACGTAGCCAACCGTGCAAATCGGAGGTGCGGGTGATGGCCTACAAACTAAACACAACAATCAGTATTGATGATTAAATGAGCTTTCAAACGGGACGATTTCAAAGTGCATAGCTCCAGCGGCTTCCTAATATCGGAAGGAAGAGAGCGTTCCGGACGTACCTGGGCCTCCCCGTGCTCATGGGCTGTGGGGCAGTTTCACCGCCTGCACACTCGATGAGCTCCACCACCGCCTCCGATCGAATCACCCGGAATCTTCCAGATCCTCTCGGATCCCGAAAGCCGGAAGTGTAAACCAAGCGGGCTGGAGCCTAGATAGTGCCTGGGCGGGCGATGACCACGCGCAGAATGGGTTGTGCCTGCGTGCCCGTCGCTCACGATGCCCGACGTGCCGAGAGGCTCTTCGCGGACGCGCGCCGAAACGTCGGACATCGTGCCGAACAACGCGCGGTACAACACCACCTCCCCCCCACCCCCACCCCCGCGACCGATAACGCATCGGAGCCATCACCGGCCTGCCCGTCGCCCCGCTTGCGAGTTACAGGCACGTGCTGACGCAAGACGCTCGGCTGCTGGGGCGCTTCCCGTTCGCCGCCGACGAGGGGAGCCGCGCGTTCTTCGCCGACTACTCGGGCAGCTGCTCGGACCAGCCGCCCCACTCCTGGTTCCTGCTCTTCAGGTGAGCGATCGTTAAACTATTTAGCTAAAGCAGGTGAGGTCCACTGAGCTGTGTAGACCTTTTTCCTGAATCGACCCGGCCACAAATAACAGGTCGACCGAGTGGCTTATCGTTATTGCAGCCAGGTTGCTCTAAATGCGCGTTGATAAATGTGGAGGTGAAAAACCGGAGGACCCGGGGAGAACATCCCGACCGTTGCAGTCGTAACGGTCGGGATCGATCCCACGACCTCCTGTATACCAGGCGAGGTAGTGAGCGATTGCCGCTGCTGCTGATGACGACGGTGAAACACGGATAATGGCGTGTGCGGTGCGGCGTGCAGGGCGGTGTTCCGCGTGCCCGAGGAGACTCGCCTCTCTGCGGAGCTCCACTCGCCCGCTCCGCGCTCATCCCTCCGCATCGTCGACAACGACACGGGGCGACTGCTGCACCGCAGCGGACGTGGCGGCCCCCGCTGCCTGGTCAGGCCGGCTGTGTTCGCTCCCAACAAGGTGACGCAGCGGGGGATACGCAGCGGGGGATACACAGGATATATGCAAGGGATACACAGGGTTCTAAAACTGGGACCGTGGCATCGCCTAGCGGCAGCGTGTTTGGCACGTGTAACAGATATTCGCAGTTTAAATCCAGCTGGTCGCCCTGATTGACGCTGTGGCTGTATCGCACTCGACGAGGAAAAGAGTTTATTTCTGGCTGGCTGGCTTCCTGACTGGCATGCGGGCGGTGGTGACGTCGCAGATGGGACGTACCACAACGTTGAGCCGGGTTCGCGAGTTTGATGATATCTGAACCGACCGGTCCTGGGCCTCGCATAGGTCAACCCAGCCTTAAATGAGCACCTGCTGCGGCGTGTAAACATCGCCACAAACGAGACGAAGGCGGCTGGACATGGTGCTGGCCATCCACCCCCTCGTGTGCCGTGCCTTTCTCATAGTTACTCGCTAACAGCACTTGCCCCAAAGTCTGTTTAGGCTGTACGGGGGATCTTTCTCTTTGTCCTGTTCTCACGCCGCAGTATATCACGTGCATGAAATGCACTTGAATACTCCCACAATGCCTGTCTAGACGCCACGGACAGCAACCAATGCCGCCCACCCCCCCCCCCCACACTCAGCGCTGCTGCCCACCCCCCCACCGTGTTCCCGATCAGAGCGGCTACACGTTTGTGGGCGACGCGGAGAGCGGGGAGTCCCCCATGGGCGGGGGCGGGCGCTGGCTCCTGCGCATCGTGGGCTCCGGCGGGGCGCTGCCCGTGCCCGAGCCGATCTCCGTCGCCTTCGCCGCCCGCGAGGTTCGGAGATACTACGTCCCCGGCGAGCAGGGGCTTGCCATGAGGTCAGAGGTCAAGGCGTGCAGGGGCTTGCGATGAGGTCAGGGGTCGAGGCGACCCCGCGTGTGTTTGCGTGTGTTTGCGCGCGTGTTGTGGTTTAGCGTGCCGGGCTGCGAAACCCGGCGACCCGGGTTCGATTCCCGTACACCGCTAACGGCGGTGATGATTATCTGAACCGATCCTGGGCTTCCCCTAGGGCGACCCAGCCTCAAATGAGTCCCTGGTGCGGTGTGTAAACATCGCCACTGGGGAGACAAAAGGCGGCCGGGCATGTGCCGTTCCGGCCTTTAAAGGTGCTCGCTGACAGCACTTGCCCCAACAGTCTGTTAACGCTATACGGGGGATCTTTGTCCTTGTCAGATAATCGCCACCAGTGTCGGCATACGTGAGCGGTAATCGAACTCGGGCCGCCGGATTCGTAGCGCAGCGCGCTCACCACTTGCACCGCCGCCGTTTGCCCGCGAACACACGCACGCACGCACAGGTACCGCATGAAAGTGAGCGTGGACCAGCTGGTGTCTCTGCGCGTGCACGCGTCGCTGGCGAGCGCTCGCCTCTCGCTGGAGCTGCTGGAGGGGGAGAGGACGGTGGCGAGCGCCACGGGCAGCGGTGACGCCTGCATCGTCGCGGTGGCGCTGCGGGGAGCCCGGCGCCGCTCGGCCACCCAGCTCGGTGAGACGGCGCGCGTGGGCACGCACCGAGAGGGAGGGAGGGTGAGAGGGGGAGGGGGGCAAGTGGGCAGGCTCATTTCCAGCTGGTTGTTGTAATCACCAGAGAAACCTCTTCTTGGTTCTTTCGGTAAAGTCACGTAGAAGGGAAATAACAAAATGATAAAGATAAAACATAATAAAATACAATTCTCACGACGTTTCGGCCACAACGCAAGCAGTCGTCCTCAGGTGAAGAACAGGTCTGTCGGAAAGACAGCGTCTGAATGAACACCACCAGGCTTGGCAGCGTATATTTAAGCTGGGTTAGAGGAGGAAGGGCGCCTTGACAAAGGAATTTGCATATAAACAGATGAATTTAGCATATTTATGGAAAATGCAAATATGGGATTAGTCACTACTTGTGGAATGCGTAGGAGGTGGGGGGGGGTCTCAAAGTCATACTATGCCCGTGCATTATGTAGGATTAGCAGCGACAAAGGGAGGAAGTAGGGTTAGCAGTAATAAAGGGAAGGAATTTTAATAGTAAGGAGCTGCAGCAACCAAAGAAACGTCACATTGTACTCGAATCGTAAACGTCGCGGGTTCACTCTCCAACAAAACCGGCGTGGTGAAGTAGTAACTAATTGGCACGATTTGTTTACTTGATAAAACCTTACCAATTGAGTGTGTCGGGTGGTGGTAGGTTCACGACACACACTAATGCGATCTAACCCCCCAAAAAAAAAACTCTTATTAATTAATTTCGAGTCGTAACGCGCCACCGTTGTCGATGAGAGGTGTGCGAGGACGGACAAGTGGGAAGGCGCGACCAAAAAATCACCCGAGCTCTGCAGTCCTCTGCATATCGAGGTGTTCTCAGCCAGAATATCCGCGCGTGAGGGCTCAACGCTCTGTCCCGTACGAATCGAACGGGAGGAGTCCACGTTTGGTCCACTGGCATCTCCTGGCGAGCAAGTGTGTGGCATCGCGATGGTCACGGCAAGTGAGCTTCACGACATCTGTGTGTGATCACACGCTGCTATGCATGACGGTCTCCCCGTTCGAGGGGCTAGCAAGGCCCAGCCATTGCTTAGCCTCCGCGATCTGATGACATCCGCGCAGTCTACGGGTGATTCTATTCAGCGGAGGGCGTGTTTTTTTACCCTATTTAAACCAGTCTACACCAGTTTCAGCATGTTGTCCGACGTTTCGCTGCACGTGCCGGGGTCTCCGTCAGTAACCGATTAACACACGGACAGGTGAATGCAAATCAGAAGCTTCGGTCGACTTCCATGAGCTCGCTCGCGGTTATACTCCAACGCGCTGTCGGGCCGTACTGCTCCCGGCACGCGGAGCGGAACGTCGGACATCGCGTGGCAGAACACACCCAGAGCGAGTGGCACACGGGAGAGCCGTACGGCACGACCCCAGAGACCCACGGAAGTGGTCCAGCCCGCAAGGCTGCGCTAAAGGCCAATTCCTGCCGGGTGCCCGCCGCACCGATTTTCAATTATTCCCGGCTCTTTAAAAGGTCTCCTCCAAGCGGTAGAAAAGCCGTAATCATTTTTCTCCACTAGCCAGCCTACCCCCCTCCCCCCCAAGGCAGCGAAAGCAACATTCCGAGTGATTAAACCCATTACTTTACGTTAGAACGCGGCTGTCTTGCAAGCGTCTCGATCGCGAGAGCCAACTCTGTGCGGTTTTGTAAAATTAAAAGGCCGGGCCCGGGCGCCCCGTGCACGCTCGCTCCTTGCCGATCGATCGACAAGCCGGGCAGGCCAGCGCATTAGGGGAGGCCGCGCTTGGCCCGGTGCCCTGCGCCGTGCGTCGCAGCGGGAGAGCGAGCGGCTCGCCAACGGAAGGGCCGCAGGTTCAAATCCTGTGGGTCGATCAAATTAGTACCACTTTGTTGAGAGGTCAACGTCGCTTGTCCTCTGGATAGATTCACCCCTGCCATGAGAATGTGGAATTTCCGTGGTGAACTGGCTCAAGGCTGTGAAACAGGAGATGAGCACTTTCAAATTGCCCAGAATGCACCTGGCCTGGTCATATCTCGGGCGTTAAGCGAGGTTGAACCTGGATGATGCTTGGGTGGTGGTCATAGGCTGTGGGGCTACGTCATGGGCAGCAGAGGGTGCCAGTCATGCATGTCGTTTGACCATACTTCACCATGCTGGTCAGTGCAAGTTGGTGAAGTGCGCAGAGGCTGAGGACGGGTTTAGGTAACACTCGTCGCTGATGTTAGCCATGAGCGGTGTTGCAACTCATTTGGTTGGTTCATTGCACAGTGTGCTAACCACTATGCCACTGCTCCCCACCCACTTACAAAGACAAAGATCCCACGTATAGCCTGAACAGACTGTTGGAGCAAGTGCTATTAGCGGGCACCTATGAAGGCCGGCACAGCACACGAGGGGGTGGGTCGCCAACACCTCACCCTGCCGCCTTTATCTCCCTCGTGGTGATGTTTACACACTGCACCAGGTAGTGAGTTGAGGCTGAGTCGACCTAGGGGAGGCGCGTGTAAATAATCGTCACTGGTGTTGTCCGCGAGTGGGAATCGAACTCGGGTAGTTGGGTTTCGTAACGGTCATACACACACACATACATCACACGTCATATCACTCACTGCGTTTACAGTGCAGTGCGGTCATTAACCACCGCAACACTTCTGCACCTCCCCTCGGATATCTGCAATGTTTACAAAGTATGAATTACTATCATCGTTATTCGTTTATTTATTTTTTTCGATGCAGCACACTGCCCTGCCAAGATAATCCTAAAATAGTGTCGTTTGTCACGACGTCCGTCAACACTCGGGCAAATCAATCGGCGGCGAGCGGTCGCGAGTGGCGTCCCCTTCAGCAACGTGTCTCCTTGCGTCGCCCCTCCGAGACGATTGGTGTATGAATAGCAGTCGTCGTCGTCATAACGACGGCGACGATGATTTCGGTCTTTGATGGAGCCGCCCCCTCCTCCTTCGCGCGACAACCGCCGTACATCTCGCGTCACCAGAAGGGCACCACCACCACCTCTGTGCAGCACAAATGAAACGCGGCACCTGGCCTGCAAGCGTGGCAGTGGTTGGCGAGTAGGGGGGGGGGGGGCGATGATCGCTGCTGTCATGCGTGGTCCCCATTGGAGCGTTTGCCGGTGTGATGTTTTGACGCGTGTCACCGGGCACGCAATGTCCCACTCTTTTACGAATGACGCAGGCAGAGCGTGATTGTTCCGTTAAGGAGCGCCGCGGTGGCAAGATGTTAACTACCTCGCCTGGTATACAGCAGGTCGTGGGTTCGATCCCGACCCTGACGCCTGCTGTATATTTGGAGTTTGTGGTGTCTCTCTCCCCACAGCCGCGTGTATTTTTCCCTCCACACTTGGATGCTATACATTTCCACGTGATAAGCCACTTATTTGAGCTATCATTTGTCACCAGGTCGCTTCTGAAAAAGAGCTGCATAGCTCGGTGGGCTTTACCCAGTAAAAAATAATAATAACTTACATATATTTTCTTGGTTCTTTCGGTAAAGTCACGTAGAATGGAAATAATGAAATAATAAAATAAAACATAATAAAATAATTCTCACGACGTTTCGGCCACAACGCAAGCAGCCGTCTTCATGTGACCGAAAGGTCGTGAGAATTATTTTATTATGTTTTATTTTATTATTTTATTATTTCCATTCTACGTGACTTTACCGAAAGAACCAAGAAGATGAATCCCTGCAGTCATGAAAGCTTTAAATCTAAACTTACATATATTCCAACCGCGAATCTCCACAACAAGCAGCTAACACGACATCGCTGGTCCGTAATACCACTCACCCCATCTCTCCTCCCCCACCCTGCCCCCCCCCGCACACCACCACTCCCGTGATAGCTCCGGCCAGCACCGGCAGTAACGGCGGTGCCAAGTCTCCAACCCCCGCGAACCCGGCGCCGCCGCCCGCCAGGAAGTCCGGCGGCGGGCAGAAGACGGGAAGGGCGACCGCGGCGTCGTCAACGTCGTCATCCACGACGACGTCGCGGCCCCCCAGCGGCCTGGCTCCCGCGCCCCCACAGGCCGAAGCGGAGGCTCGAACTCAGACCCTTGCAGCTCCGGAGACGCTGCGAGTTGAGCCGGAGCAGGTGAGCGGCGGGAGAGGGTCGTGCGGAGGGAGTGAGAGAGAGAGAAAGCGCACGGACGGAACCGGCGGTGGCAATAACGGCGGCTTCCCGTTGTATCTTCCCCACCGCTCTTGACAGTCCACCTCTTGTCTTCCTGTCTCGGCGCGGATATTTGCACGTACGGCTCTCTGGCCGATCTCGCCCGGTCTCGGAAGCTTAGTGGGGGTTGAGCCTGGATAGCGCTCGGATGGGCTGCCGTCACGTGGTGACGTTACACTGATAGCAATGCTCGGGATGAAATTGGTTACGATATAATTTTTGGTGAAGAGCATTGTGGCCTGGACAATGTCCACACATCCAATGGGAATACATGTAATGGATTTCCACACGATGAGCCACTTTGTTGAGCGATCATATGCGGCCTGGTCGCTTGTGAAAAAAAGATCTACATATAGCCCAGTGAGCCTTACCTGGTAAAATGAAAATAGTTTATTGTTGAGTTTTAACAGCACTTGCCCCGCCAGTCTGTTAAAAGGCTATACGGGGGGGGGATCTTTGTTGTGTGTGTGCGCACAGGTGTGTGTGTGCGTGTGCACCATGTGTGTGTGTGTGTGTGCTCTGTGTGTGCGTGTGTGTGCGCGTGTGCACCAGGTGTGTGTGTGTGTGCGCGTGTGTGTGTACATGTGTGTGTGTACATGTGTGTGTGCACGTGTGTGTACGTGCATGTGTGCATGCATGTGTGCGTGTGTTGTGTATGCATGTGGGGAGCGGTAGTGTGTGCTCATGACCGGCTCCGGTTTGACAGCAGATGTCTCACTTCGAATCAGTCGAGCGGCATTATCTTTTCATTGGTTGCGTAACGCTGTGTGGAAGCTACCTGGTCTGTCACTCCGCACGAAGCTTCAGGTCTTCTCGGCCACAGTCATGCCCTCCCTTCTCTACACTTGCGAAACGTGGACCCCCCCTAATGGAACATCTTCGCCGGTTACAAACATTTTGGCTGGCCTGCCTACAATCCATCCTGGGTTTAACCAGGCTGGATTGTGTGAGGAGCTCACAAATCCTTGAAAGATCTGGAAAAAGTCCCATCGGTGAGCTCCTCCGGCAGGTAAGGCTGCGTTGCCTGGGTCATGTAGCCCGCATGCCCAGCCACCGCATGCCCAAACAACTTTTGTTCGGCCGGATAGAGGGGGCTAAAGGGTGCAGCATGGGCTAGAAAAGAGATGGAGTGATGACTGGTACCAGTGGTGTAAAGATCAGCCTCTGTGGAGGAGGCTCATGAAGGACGCTACTGGGCAGTTGGAGGCAGTCGACCTCAAACAACAACGGAGGGCGGAGGAGCGATGCTCACAACAACGAGCGGAGTGCCGGGTGGCTAAAGCACAGCAAGTTGGCACGGTAGGGGGCACAGGTGGCGCATCGGCCACTAATCTCAGTCAGTCGACCCGTGGCACCTGCTTGGTCTGCCCCGTGATCTCCTGGGCTCAACGTGCACATAGCCTGGCACAAGCGCCGTGGTGATGTCACCGCTATTTAGTGGCGAATTCTGGTTGTTGTAGCGCAGTTAGCGCGCTGTGTGCTACGAACCCGGCGACCCGAGTTCAATTCCCGCTCACGGCCAACACCGGTGACGATTATTTTAACTGGTCCTGGTCCTCCCCTAGGTCGACTCAGCCTCAAATGAGTACCTGTTACGATGCGTAAATATCGCCACTCGGGAGTCAAACTCTGTTATGCGTGTTTTCCCCTTCATGTGCCGTACCGGCCTTCATAGGTGCTCGCTTACAGCACTTGCCCCAACAGTCCGTTCAGGCTATACGCCAAACGTCAGCCTGGAAACTTTAATGACTTGGAGAAGATCTGCAAAGAGGAGTGGGACAAAATCCCTCCTGAGATGTGTGCAAACCTGGTGGCCAACTACAAGAAACGTCTGACCTGTGATTGCCAACAAGGGTTGTGCCACCAAGTACTAAGTCATGTTTTGCAGAGGGGTCAAATACTTATTTCCCTCATTAAAATGCAAATCAATTTGTAACATTTTTGACATGCGTTTTTCTGGATTTTTTTGTTGTTATTCTGTCTCTCACTGTTCAAATAAACCTACCATTAAAATTAAAGACTGATCGTTTCTTTGTCAGTGGGCAAACGTACAAAATCAGCAGGGGATCAAATACTTTAATTTCCCTCACTGTACCTGGTGCGGTGTGTCGTAAACATCGCCACTTGGGAGACAAAGATGGCTGGGCGTGGTGCATTTCCGGCTTTCATAGGTGCTCGCTAACAGCACTTGCCCCAACAGTCTGTTCAGGCTCTACGGGGGATCTTTGTCTTTGTGTGCGTGTGTAGCCGGCGCCCGTGTACGTGCTGGAGATGCGGGTGCTGCGCGACTCGTGGCCGCTCAGCGAGGACGACGACGCGTTCGTGGAGACGCTGCGCGAGAAGGAGCGCGCCGAGCTCAAGCGTGAGTGTGTGTGCCAGGCTAGGTGCACCTTGATGCTGGTCGTGATGATGATGGTGGTGGTGATGGTGATGACATGGGGAGTGGTAGTGTAGCGGTACGTGCGCTTGTGCTATGAACCCGGCGACGCGAGTTCGTTTTCCGGTCACGGACGACACCGGCGACGATTATCTTAATCGATTCTGGGCCTCCCCTAGGTCGAATGAGTACCTGGTGCGGTGTGTTGTAAACATCACCACTTGGGAGACAAAGGTGGCTGGGCGTTGTGCATTTCTGGCTTTCATAGGTGCTCGCTAACAGCACTTGCCCCAACAGTTTGTTAAGGCTATACACGGCATCTTTGTCTTTGCACCTCGAGGCCACGTGAAGTGTGGAAGGCTCACTGCTGGCAAGAGGTCACGTGACTGATCCAGGTGCCATGGGTTTACTGACTGAGATGATTGATAGATGCACCGCCTGTGCTCCCTACTGTGCCAACTCGCTTTGCTTTAGCCGCAAGGCGCTCCGCTCGTTGTTGTGAGCTTTGCTTCTCCGCCCTCCGTTGTTGTTGGAGGGCGACTGCCTCCAACTGCCCAGTAGCGTCCTTCACGAGCCTCCTTCATAGAGGGCGATCTTAACACCGCTGGTAACAATCATTGGCAAATTCACTAAGCTCCACATCCTCCTGTACCCCATCAGCCTATCTGATCTGTAGCCCATGCCACACTTATTTAGTCCTCTTTAGGCACACAAAAGCTGCTTGGACATGTGGTGGCTGGGCATGCGGGCTATATTACCCAGCCAACACAGCCTCGCACACACACACTTACATTGACAAACACAACTACGTTCACAAGAGGATATTCAAAGAAAGTGATTGCAGAAACAACGACCAGACCATCAACCACATCGTCCTGAACCACAGCTCTTAATATTCCAGCTGATCACTTGGAGCCACTTATTTCTAGGTCAGCCTCTCATTATCTGCCCTGGTATTCCCAATTCGGTTTTCTTCTCTTCTTACCAGACATCTGAGATTATCTCTTAGCCATCTGACACTTTTCCCAGCCATCTGAAACTTCCTTCCAGCCATCTGAGATTATCTCTTAGCCATCTGACACTCTTCCCAGCCATCTGAAACTTCCTCCCAGCCATCTGAGATTATATCTTAGCCATCTGACACTTTTCCCAGCCATCTGAAACTTCCTCCCAGCCATCTGAGATTATCTCTTAGCCATCTGACACTTTTCCCAGCCATCTGAAACTTCCTCCCAGCCATCTGAGATTATCTCTTAGCCATCTGAAACTTTTTCCCAGCCATCTGAAACTTTTCCCAGCCATTGCTAACTTTCTCCCAGCCATTTGACACTTTCTCTCAGCCATCTCTGGCTTTCTTCTAGCCATCTGAGACTTTCTCCCAGCCATCTAATACTTTGTCTTAGCCATATGAGACTTTCTCCCAGCCATCTGAAACTTTTTTTCCAGCCATCTCTGACTTTCTCACAGCCATCAGAGACGTTCTTTCAGCTCTTAGAGACGGCGCTGCTCTGCGGATTGTACAACAGTCGATGGCATTGCAGCTTCTGATCAATTTAAAGGGTTATGGATGAACTTGATAACCCACGTGTATTCTAAAACCCATTCAAGTTTCATTGGAATTCTTTACGATCTACTTTGTTGGTGGGGAGGGGCGGGGGGTGTCGTTTATCTTTGTCCACACGTGGGCACGCGCGTGACGCGCCCGCACGTGTCGCTTTCGTCTGCAGTGGTCGTGGAGAAGCCGGAGGAGCAACCGGCGGGCACGGAGGAGGCGCCCGCCTCGGCGGCGCAGGCAGATGCCCCGAGGGGGAGCGCCGCCGGTGCCGGCGGCAGTTCCACCCCGAGGACGACACGGCGCGGCAAAGGGGCTGGCGACAAGGACCGCGGCAAGCAGGGCGGCGCTCCGGCCGACGCACAGGTGGGCACGCGGTGCCTCCTGTCCAGCGTGCCGTCCAGTCTCCCGTAAAGCGTCCCGTTCAGCCTGCCGTCCAGCTCCCCGTTGCCAAACCCGCAGGGAGGTGTATTGTCTGCGGGTTCTCTATCGGGAGGTCGTGGGGTCGCGGAGGGTTTGTGGACTCTGAGCCGGCGCTGCCGAGATAGAATACTGGGGTTGCTTTACCCGCCCCCGTGACCGTAGAATGTTTATTAATTAATTGCTTGTGACCAGCCTGTGAAAGGGCGCTCGGGGCGGAGGGGACCGCTCTCTTCGTACGCCGTGCGTACGCCGGGCGTGGTGCCGGCCACCCACCCTACCCACCCACCCCCTTGTGTGCCGCAGTGCCGGCCTTCGTAGGTGCTGCTGCTCGCTAACGGATCTTTGGCTTTGTGCGCGGGTGCCCAGCCTGCGTTGGAGGTGGGCCGCCCGCACTGGACGCTGCGCGTGCTGAGCGACGCGACAGAAGAGCCGCTCGCGCTGTGGCGTGACACCGACCGGGCCGACGGCGTCCGCCACGTCAAGCTCGCGTGGGAGCTCGCCGAACCCGGGAGGGCGGCCAAGGTGACGGGGGGGGGGGGGGCGGCACGGGTGTATGTGTGGTGCTGTGTGTTCTTGGGTGTTTCGGGAGCGGTGGTGTCAAGCTTAGCGCGCTACGCTACGAACACAGCTACCCGAATTCTCATGAGCAAGGGATCAAGCAAAGTGCACGGTGGTGGTGATGGTGATGATGTGTGAATATTTGCACGCTGTGCTACGAACCCATCGACCAGAGTTCAATTCCCGCTCACGGCCAACACCAGTGAAGTGACGATTATCTGAACCGGTACTGGACTTCCCCTAGGCCGACTCGGCCTCAGATGAGCACCTGGTGCGGTGTGTATATCAGCACTGGGGAGACAAAGGTGGCCGAGCGTGGTGTTGGCCACCCACCCCCTCGTGTGATGTGTCGACCTTCATAGGTGCTCTCTAACAGCACTTGCACCAACAGTCTATTAAATTTAGACTTCAAACTTTCGTGACTGCAGGAATTCATATTCTTTGGTTCTTTTGGTAAAGTCACGTAGAAAGTGAATATTCACTTTAATTTTATTATTATTGTTTCTACATACGTGAATATTAACTTTTGTATTATTATTAAAAAATATATATATATACGTGAATATTCACTTTATTTGTATTATAATTTTTTCTATCTACGTGACTTTACCGAAAGAACCAAAGAATATAGTCTATTTAAAGGCTACGGGGGGGGGGTTTCTATGTCTTTGTGCTGTGTGTGCCGTACTTGACGTGAGCCCCCCTGCGTGCCCTCTTGCCTGCACTGCACGTGCCGCGCGCGCGTGCCACGCACCCCGCCACCCGACCCACAGGCGCTGAAGTCTCGGCAGGAATTCCTGGACAAGATGCGCGCCGCTCAGACACCGGCCCCACCGCCCACGGGAGAAGTGACGCCGGCGCTACTCGGTACAAACAACCGCAGCCACCCTCACCGGGGGGGGGGGGGCGGGAACCAGGGTCAGATATCGCTCGCCACCGACGTTAGCCGTGGCTGGGTATCGAACTCAGGTTGCCGGGTTCGTAGATCAGTGAGCTAGCTAACTGACCACCACAAAGATCCCCCATTTAACAGGCTGTTTGGGCAAGCGCTGTTCGCGAGCACCTATGAAGGCCGGCACGGTACACAAGGTGGCGGGCGGTCAGCACCACGCCCCGCCGCCTTTGTCTCCCCAGGGGCGATATTTTCACACATTGCACCAGATACTCAGTTCAGGCTGAGTCGACCTAGGGGAGGCCCAAGACCGGTTTAAATGATCATCACCGGTGTCGGGCGTGAGCAGGAATCGAACTCGGGTCGCCGGGTTCATAGCGCCGCGTAGCGCTAATCGCGACGCCACCGCTCCCATTCACTCAACTCCCCCTCCCACTCACCACACTGCAGGTCACATGACTCCTCTTTCGGCTTCTTCCCCTCGCTCCGCTCCAATTTAGAATTCCCTCCTTCCCCATCATCGTCATCATCCCTTTTCCCAGGTGCTTTCAGCTTTGCTCAACTTAAGAAACGTATTCGCTCCAATCTCTTAAGACTTTAATCGTGCTATGTTGTTGCGGGCAACATCATCTAGGAGCTTTTGGGCCCGTGCTCAGGAACTATGATTTAATCTTCTTGTTTTTTTTAAATATAATCAACAGTGGTTTATTCTTATTCATGATGGAGGATTCACTTGGTTTCTACTTTGCCTTGCGTGCTTGCAGACAGGGGCGAGTGTGCATCGTGGTTACTACTGCACTGAACTTGTGAACCCGGGGGACACGAGTTCGATTCCCATTCATGACCAGTAAGAAGTGGCGTGAAAATTTGGACCGGCCCAAGGCCTCTCCTAGGTCGACTCGGCCTTAAATTAGTACCTGGTGCGGTGTGGGGGTGGCCCTGGCCACACCACCCCCTCGTGTGCCGCGGCAGCCTCCACAGGTGGCGACAGCACTTGCCCCAACAGTCTGTTAAAGGCTACGCGGGACACCTTTGTCTGTGTGCACCAAAGGTGTCACATCGCTGGACTGAATGTCACCCTCGCAATGTTTGAAATGTCAGGCGAGGGGAATATTTATGCAAATAGAGCCATGAAAATTTAACCATGAGAGACAGGGCTTTGCTTTATGTTTTCCCTCCCCCTGTCATCGAGAGGAATTGGAGCGCCCTGTGTTGTGGTCACCTGCCCCTGAGAACGATCGCTCTCGGCTAATTAATACACACACACGCACAATTGTGACTGAGCGACTGATTTATATTCGGGTTTCATGGAAGAGCTGGGGAAAGGCTTCACATTTTTGCCAATTAATTTCCCGACGAATATTGTCCGGGCCGGTTGATGGACTGCAGTAGGCGGCATGTAACCACTAGTAGCCACAGCCATACCCAGAGGTATCCTGGATGTGGTGTGCCGGGTGCGGAAATATATTTGGAGACAAACCCGGCTGACGTCAAGCCCCTCTGCATCTTTCCTCGCAGATAGAGACATCTGAACACCTAAACGTTTGCGTTTTAAGCGGCGATGTCCCCACCTATGAGTAATAACCAGGGCAGCCTGCCAGATTCAAGGAATCTTCCACATCCATTGCGAAGTGGACGGCGTGTAGTATTTGTACGGTTCGTACACACCGTCACCGCAGCAACAACCAGGACGGCCTGCCAGATTCGAACCGCGCACCTCTGCAACGGGTGGTGGACACGCCACCGTTGGGCCGTTTCACCGCACCGGGGCCGGAGCTTGGGAGTTAACGCGCCAACTCTGCGGGTTAGGGTTGGAGTCGGGGTCTGGGTGTCGAGCTGTGACTCCCGCGCGCGTGTGACCCGTGATTTCAGCCGACGAGAGCGGAGGGCAAGAGGCGGACGTGCCGTGCGATGAGCCTCCTGCCGAGCCGCTTCGCCTGACCTTCGACCCCTCGCCATTCTTCAGGTGAGCATCGCACGGAATGATTCGCCGTCTCTCCATTCGGGGTCTCCTCGCAGGGCGGTGCAACTCGTCTCGCGCGAGAGAACGGCCCGCGGAAGCGGACGTCGCAGAGCCACCTCTGAGAAACCCTTCAGATGACCTCTGACCCATACACAGTTTGGGGCAGCACTATCCCGCCCGCTGAGCATACGAGAAATAACGATCGTTGCGTGCCAGTCAAACTAATATGTTAATTATCATGGCTGGAACTTAAACGCGTAATCAAATTGAATGAGATCAGGATTTTTGTTTGTTTTGCTGATTGGGCTGAGACCAACACACTGCGCTTGAGAACGCAGTTTTTCCGTAGGCCGCTACCAAGATTGAAACCTGGAATCCCAGCGGTTGCCAGCCGAGAGCTCTGCGCCGAGGAGTCGTCGATGTTAACGACTCCAACGGTCCTTCGATCTCGCGCCGAAGAGTCGTCGATGTTAACGACCCAAACGGTCCTTCGATCTCGCTCCGAGGAGTCGTCGATTGTTAACGACCCCAACGGTCCTTCGATCTCGCTCCGAAGAGTCGTCGATTGTTAACGACCCCAACGGTCCTTCGAGCTCGCGCCGAAGAGTCGTCGATGTTAACGACCCAAACGGTCCTTCGTTCTCGTCCCGAAGAGTCGTCGATTGTTACCGACCCCAACGGTCCTTCGATCTCGCTCCGAAGAGTCGTCGATTGTTAACGACCCCAACGGTCCTTCGAGCTCGCACCGAAGAGTCGTCGATGTTAATGACCCAAACGGTCCTTCGATCTCGCTCCGAAGAGTCATTGATTGTTAACGACCCCAACGGTCCTTCGATCTCGCTCCGAAGAGTCGTCGATTGTTAACGACCCCAACGGTCCTTCGATCTCGCACCGAAGAGTCGTCGATGTTAACGACCCAAACGGTCCTTCGATCTCGCTCCAAAGAGTCGTCGATGTTAACGACCCAAACGGTCCTTCGATCTCGCTCCGAAGAGTCATTGATTGTTAACGACCCCAACGGTCCTTCGATCTCGCTCCAAAGAGTCGTCGATGTTAACGACCCCAACGGTCCTTCGATCTCGCACCGAAGAGTCGTCGATTGTTAACGACCCCAACGGTCCTTCGATCTCGCTCCGAAGAGTCGTCGATGTTAACGACCCCAACGGTCCTTCGATCTCGCTCCGAAGAGTCGTCGATTGTTAACGACCCCAACGGTCCTTCGATCTCGCTCCGAAGAGTCGTCGATGTTAACGACCCCAACGGTCCTTCGATCTCGCTCCGAAGAGTCGTCGATGTTAACGACCCCAACGGTCCTTCATTCTCGCTCCGAAGAGTCGTCGATTGTTAACGACCCCAACGGTCCTTCGATCTTGCTCCGAAGAGTCGTCGATGTTAACGACCCCAACGGTCCTTCGATCTCGCTCCGAAGAGTCGTCGATTGTTAACGACCCCAACGATCCTTCGATCTCGCTCCGAAGAGTCGTCGATGTTAACGACCCCAACGGTCCTTCGATCTCGCTCCGAAGAGTCGTCGATTGTTAACGACCCCAACGGTCCTTCGATCTCGCTCCGAAGAGTCGTCGATGTTAACGACCCCAACGGTCCTTCATTCTCGCTCCGAAGAGTCGTCGATTGTTAACGACCCCAACGGTCCTTCGTTCTCGCTCCGAAGAGTCGTCGATGTTAACGACCCCAACGGTCCTTCGTTCTCGCTCCGAAGAGTCGTTGATTGTTAACGACCCCAACGGTCCTTCGTTCTCGCTCCGAAGAGTCGTCGATGTTAACGACCCCAACGGTCCTTCGTTCTCGCTCCGAAGAGTCGTCGATGTTAACGACCCCAACGGTCCTTCGTTCTCGCTCCGAAGAGTCGTTGATTGTTAACGACCCCAACGGTCCTTCGTTCTCGCTCCGAAGAGTCGTCGATGTTAACGACCCCAACGGTCCTTCGTTCTCGCTCCGAAGAGTCATCGATGTTAACGACCCCAACGGTCCTTCATTCTCGCTCCGAAGAGTCGTCGAAGTTAACGACCCCAACTGTCCTTCAATCTCGCTCCGAAGAGTCGTTGATTGTTAACAACTCCAACGGTCCTTCGATCTCGCTCCGAAAAGTCGTTGATTGTTAACGACCCCAACGGTCCTTCGATCTCGCTCCGAAAAGTCGTTGATTGTTAACGACCCCAACGGTCCTTCGATCTCGATCCGAAGAGTCGTCGATTGTTAACGACCCCAACGGTCCTTCGATCTCGCACCGAGGAGTTGTCGATTGTTAACGACCCCAACGGTCCTTCGATCTCGCGCCACGACCGCGGCCAGCGACGCCGGCCCTCCGACGCATTAGCGGCGCGTCGATATTCAACGCGTCGCACCATCTGGGGGGCCAGCGGTGCCCCGCGCGTGCGGAGTGGCTCATCCATTCTTTGCGCGCTTGACTCTTGCCCCCGCGTGCCGGGTGTTCGGCGTTTTGTTCGGCAGCGTTCGTGGCGTTTCCAGTCACTGCGGTGACAGCGACTCTCTTTGCCAAACCCCATCACTTGGCGATATTCGGAAGCCGCTGGGAGCTGCGCACTTTTCAATCATCTCGATTGAAAAACTAATTTCTTTAGAACTGCTTTGTTGTTGCGTTTAGTTCGTTGTCTTTCCCCTGGACCTCCGATTAGCAGAGGTGTGGACTCGAGTCATGTGACTTGGACTCGAGTCAGACTCGAGTCATGAATTTGATGACTTGCGACTCGACTTGGACTTGCATAACAATGACTTTGTCCCACCTCTGCCGATTAGCACGGTTGGCCACGTACGGTGCCAAAGGAGTTCAACATGCGTAGCTACGTACAACAAACCACGTGCTTTACCAGCTGTCTCTGTTTGAGCATCATCACATTCAGCTATGTTCTTGCGCTTGATGGCAGTGCTGTGGTTCAGGAAGGGAAATGTTCAACTTGTAAAGTTCTTTTGGCAGTGCGGTGGCGCGATGTTAACTCCTTCGCCTGGTGTGCAGGAGGTTGTCACTTCTATCCCGACACTGACGCCTGCTGTATATTTTGAGTTTGTGTGTCTTTCTCCCTGTGGTCGTTTGGATTTTTCTCCGGGTCCTCCAGTTTTTCCCTCCACATTTAGAAACGTGCGTTGAGTATTTGACTGCTATACATTTCCACGTTGAAAAGCCGCTTGGTTGAGCTATCATTTGTGGCGAGGTCGCTTCTGAAGAAGAATCTAATAATAAAAATAAAACATAATAAAATACAATTATTATGTTTTATTTTTTATTATTTTATTATTTCCCTTCTACGTGACTTTACCGAATGAACCAATAAGATGAATCCCTGCAGTCACGAAAGCTTTAAATCGAAAAAGAATCCAATAGCTTAGTGGGCCTTACCTGGTAAAATAAAAAAAATGTTTAAATAGTTTTAGTAGATTATTTGGCTGATGCTATAAATTCCCCTGTGTGATGATGATGATGATGATATCAGCCGCTGCGATGATGAGCTATCGTCACAGACGACAGTGGTCCACTACGTGGTCCACAGTTTGGGTTGCATGCTCACAGTTGCTGTGGCTCGTGTCGTGAATCTTCCAATTCGGTCAATAACACTGAACCAGAATTTGTCAAGGTAACTCAATCTGCCGCGATGAACCTGCTCGTCAATTTTCCGAGTGGCGGCTCGCCTCTGGCTTGACCTCTGACACGGCTCAGCTCTCAGGCTCACGTCACCCAGTTGCTGCCATTGAGCGAGCGGCTCAGCCGTGGCTCGGCTAAACAGTTTTATTTTTCGATTTAAAGCTTTCGTGACTGCAGGGATTCATCTTCTTGGTTCTTTCGGTAAAGTCACGTAGAATGGAAATAATAAAATAAAATAATAAAACATAATAAAATAATTCTCACGACGTTTCGGCCACAACGCAAGCAGCCGTCCTCAGGTGAAGACCAGGTCTGTCGAGGAGACAGCGTCAGACCTGGTCTTCACCTGAGGACGGCTGCTTGCGTTGTGGCCGAAACGTCGTGAGAATTATTTTATTATGTTTTATTTTATTATTTCCATTCTACGTGACTTTACCGAAAGAACCAAGAAGATAAACAGTGTTAGTTGTGCCCATATCGCCTGCCCGCCCGCCCGCGCGCGCCAGATCCGCCGCTGTGTCAGAGTCCATGTCAGGGTCAGGGTCAGGATTAACGCGTCGACTCTGGGGGGCGGTGGTGGTGCTGGGGGGAGTGCAGGGGCTCGTGTGTGGAGGCCGCGGTGAAGGACCGGGCGACGGTGCAGGAGGAGGAGCAGAAGCGCGCCGAAGAAGAGATCCGGCAATTCCGTCAGAGGCGCGAGGAGCTGCTGGAGAGGAGGGAGAGGGGCAGGAAGGAGAGGGCAGAAGACGCCGCTCGGCTGACGACGATTTACCAGCAGCTGCAGGTGCCCGTCCTGTCTGTCTGTCTGTGTGCAGGTGCTACTCGCTAACAGCACTTGCCCCAAATGTCTGTTACGGCTATACGGGGGATCTTTGTCTTTGTGTGTGGGGAGCGGTAGTGTAGTGTTTAGGGCGCTGCGCTACGAACCCGACGGCCCAAAGTCGATTCCCGCTCACGGCCGACACCAGTGACGATTATCTGAACCGGTTCTGGGCATCTCCTAGGTCGACTCAGCCTCAAATGAGTACCTGCTGCAGTGTGTAAACGTCAGCACTGGGGAGACAAAGGCGGCCGGGCGTGTTGCTGGCCATCGACCCCCTCGTGTGCCGTGCCATCCTTCATAGGTGCTCGCTAAAAGCACTTGCCCCAAGTCTGTTAAAGCTATACGGGGGATCTTTGTCTATGTGTGTGCGCATTGGTTAGCGCACTGCTATCGAACACAAATAATGGGGCGGCAATGCTGCTCATCACCAACAGCAGCGACAACAAACGCAACAGCCGCCATTCGTCACCGCGGCATCGGTGCCAGGCCAGCTGCACCTTGAGGCCGTCACGTGAAATGTTTGAGGCTCGCTGCTGGGCGAGGTCACGGGACAGATCCAGGAGTTACGGGGATCGACTGACCGAGACGACTGGCCGATGCACATTCGCCGCGTGCCCTCCAACGGCCTCCCCGTACTCTATAGAGCGACCTCTGCCCTCCGACCCACCGTCTCATCGCTAGTGCCGCCCCCTGCCTCCCCCCCCTCACCGCGCAGGCGGCCGTGCGCGAGGCGCGGTGCAGGGCGCTGGTCCTGCGCGACGTCTTCGTGGAGCGGCTGGAAGAGGCGGCGCGCCTCCACGCGGCCGAGAGGGAGGCACGGGAAGCGGCGCTCCGAGCACCGCAGCCGGCGCCGAGCCCCAAATCGGCGCGCAAGCGGAGCCCCAAGGGCAGCGCCGTCAAGAAGAGGGGGCAGTAGAGGGGGGCAGGGGGGTGGCTGGGTTGGGGACGTTGGCGATAGTGCAACGGTTAGTAGTAATGGTCTGTTTTGAATTGCCCTGTGAGCCGAGAAGCTCTTAATTCGGGTGTCATCAACAAAAAACAACACCGCCGACCCGAAGTTCGATTCCCGCTCACGGCCTACACCAGTGACGATTATCTGAACCGGTCCTGGGCCTCCGCTAGGTGGACTCAGCCTCAAATAAATACCTGGTGCGGTGTGTAAACATCGCCACCCACCCCCTCGTGTGCCGTGCGGGCCTTCATCGGTGCCACTCGCTAACAGCACTTGCCCCAACAGTCTGTAAAGGCTATACGGGGGGGGGGGGGGGGTCTTTGTCTTTGGGGGCAGTTGGCAGACTGTGGGGAGGTGAAAAATTGACCTTTAGCCCCCCCCCCCCCACTAGAAATCCAAGGGGAAGCTCCTGGGAAGGTGACCGGGTGGCAAAGGCGTAGCTAGGATATTTTGCGCCCGTGGACAAACTATAAAATTGGCGCCCCCCACCCCCCCCCCCCCCCGTTTAATCACATACCAAAATGTAATTACATGACATGTAGGCTGTGTGTGGCGGGATATATAAACTTTTAGGTTGAGGTGTAGATTTGTGCGGTAGTTTCAGGCTGCCGCGCCCGCCGCAATAAGTTATAATGAAACGTCGTAAGCCTCATTTTGGCGCCCCTTTACCTTGGCGTCCGGGGACACATGTACCCCCCTGCCCCCCCCCCCCCCTAGCTACGCCTCTGTCGGGTGGCAGCGCAGAGGTCAGAAGCGCTGCGGCAGCACCACTGAGGACCGGGTTCCAGCCGCACAAGCACTCTGACTAAATCGGCTTCGCTAGATTGTAGTGATTCTAGATTTGAAGCTTTCGTGACTGCAAGGATTCATACTCTTAGGTTTTTCGGTAAAGTCACGTGGGTAAAAGATAAATCATAAAAAATAATAGAAATAATAATAGAAATAAAATAATCAATCACGACGTTTCGGAGGCAACACAAGTCTCCGTCATCAGGTAGGACCGTCACAGCTAGATTTACTTACCGAAAAACCTAAGAGTAAGATTGTAGTGAGTTTAAATTTCGATTTAAAGCTTTCGTGACTGCAGGGATTCATCTTCTTGGTTCTTTCGGTAAAGTCACGTAGAAGGGAAATAAAAAAATAACAAAAATTGTCTTATATTATTATATTATGTTATTTTAGTATGTATTATTTTATTATTTCCCTTCTACGTGACTTTACCGAAAGAACCAAGAAGATGTAGTGAGTTTGTTATGTGGTCTCAGCCCGGTCACCAATCACTTAACATAGAGACCCACCGGATTGGATAGAGGCTGGCAGACTCGAACATAGAGCCTATCGATTTACATTGATGTATCAAGTACAGGGATTCTTTTCGGACCTCGATTTGTTCGCAAGCCTAACTTCACACCTATAGATTCCAAACATGTTGTACGGCATGTACATTAAACACGGGAAATAGCATTAAAAGTTGTATAATCTCATGTAGATAAAGATGCCACTGGTTCTTTATGTTCTGCAGATGTAGATGCCACTGGTTCTTCATGTTCTGCAGATGTAGATGCCACTGGTTATTCACGTTCCGTAGATGTAGATGCTACTGGTTATTCATGTTCTGCAGATATAGATGCCACTGGTTCTTCATGTTCTGTAGATGTAGATGCCACTGGTTCTTCATGTTCTGCAGATGTAAATGCCACTGGTTCTTCACGTTCTGCAGATGTAGATGCCACTGGTTCTTCACATTCTGCAGATGTAGATGCCACTGGCTCTTCGTGTTCTGTAGATGCCACTGGTTCGTCATGTTCTGCATATGTAGATGCCACTGATTCTTCATGTTCTGTAGATGTAAATGCCACTGGTTCTTCACGTTCTGCAGATGTAAATGCCACTGGTTCTTCATGTTCTGTAGATGTAAATGCCACTGGTTCTTCACGTTCTGCAGATGTAAATGCCACCACCGCCATCTATTGCGCGGCGGTTGAACTTACGCCGCTCGATCCGAACAGCTGCAACTGGACACACGGACAGGTGTGTTCGTATCTCTGAAAGTTCACAAGTTGAATGTTTGTACTTAGAGGAGTCCCTGTATAGCGACTCCATGGTCTCAGCCCGGTCACCTTATAAATGCACGCACAACAACAAAAAAGACCAAATGAAAGAAAAAAAAAAGTCGCGTTAAATGTGTCTCTGCACTTACTTTGGCTAAATTCCAGCTCTGGGAATGAATACATATTGGTGTGACCGTCACGCGATAACCATCAGTCTCTGTGGCAGAGCGGATGGGCCAGTGCGTGGTCTTGAAGAATTGATCCGAAGGAGCTCTGTGATATCCGCTTCCGTGGGCCGCTCTCCCAACACGGAGGCGGCGAGAGTTCCGATTGGATTCTTCTCTCTCGCGGCGCGATGGAGATAGAATTGGGGGCAAGAGATGAATATTGTTGTCGAGCGCGAACTCCACTCGCTGTCTTGTGTTCCCTCGCCGACACGCGAGCACCACGTGCCGCCACGAGCCGCCCCGCTGTAGCGAACTGTGGGCCGATGGTAAAGTCACGTAGAAGGGAAATAATAAAATAATAAAATTAAAATAATTCTCACGACGTTTCGGCCACAACGCAAGCAGCCGTCCTCAGGTGGAGAACAAGTCTGTCGAGAAGACAGAATCTGAATGACACACCCCAGGCTCTGTCTTCTCGACAGACCTGTTCTCCACCTGAGGACGGCTGCTTGCATTGTGGCCGAAACGTCGTGAGAATTATTTTATTATGTTTTATTATTATTATTATTTTATTATTTCCATTCTACGTGACTTTACCGAAAGAACCAAGAAGATGAATCCCTGCAGTCACGAAAGCTTTAAATCGAAAAATGTGGGCCGATGCTTATCTAACCATGATAGTGGGAATTCCACGTTGCTATGGTGGGGGGCAGTTTCATCAAGAGGGCAACCATTATTATTATAAGTGTGGTTCGCACCTCCGGTTATTACGTTGGCTACGTACGGTGAGAAAAAAGTTCTACATACATACATGCTTATACAGGAAAGTCTCAAAGAGTCTTAATGGCCATGTTCAGTGGGGGTGGGGGTTGCAAAATGCATCGATTTATGAATAGTGATTGTCAAGTGATTGTGCGTGTGTAAGAAATCAATATTTGTAGTTTGATTAGTAAATGTCGCATGCAATGGGCTCACGTGTTCTTTGCAGCCCAGTTGTGGCCGCTACGTTCACAACAATATTCAAATAAAGTAACCCCCCCGCCCCACTCTGATTCTTTCGGTAAAGTCACGTAGATAGAAAAATAATATAATAAATTAAACACGTTTCGGTCACAACACAAGCGTCCGTCTTCACTTCTTGCGAATGGTGCTGTCCCCGGTTTCTCTCGAGGTCCCACTTGGTTCAACAAAAATCAACTCGAAAGGAATGCTTGAATCGGAACGTGGCAATGAATCCAATCGTCAAATTCATCGAATAGTTTTTTTCTTAAGAATTTCACCGCATCGCACGCTTACAGACACGCCTCTGCGGCCGTCTGGATTGCTCTTCGGATATTCGGAAGCCACCGTTAGCTATGCACTTTTAAATCTGGATTTAAAACTAATTTCCTTCGAACTGCTTTTTGTGGTTAATTCGTCGTCCTTGCCCCGCACCTCCCGATTCGCACGGTTGGCTACGCACGGTGCGAGAGAAGTTCCACGTGCGTACGTACAACATCGGCACGGTTTTACCGAAAAATGTTGGACCAAAAGGAGCGTCCTTCAACGTGGCGAATCTGGGCCCTGATGCGATCTACACCGGCGCAGGCGGCGGTGGCGTCGTCGTCGTCAAACCCGAGCGGTTGAATCTGTCCGATATGAGGGGCCCGTGGGGTTAGTTCAGATTCCGTGAGATTACACTGGTCAACACACTTTTTCTGGCATAAGGTATTCCAACGGTTTTGAAGGTAATTTTGGGGTGCTGATTCCAAATCTGGCATCAGTTTTTGTCTATCACATCAGGTTTTTGAGATATCAAATATTGCATTTTTAATAAAAAACTGCGGAAGAAAAATATTAAATAAATGTGGATATCTACATAAAATTATATTAAAAACACACTATCCTAAAAATACAGCACCATATTTTAACACTAAAGCAGTCACTGACTCGCAACAACTTGCAATCATAAGTGACAGAGTTAATTTCGGGTAAAATCAATGAAAATGGGGTATGCCGATAGCATAAAATGAGATGTGATAGAGCAAATCTGAGATCAGATTTGGAATCGGCACCCTGAAATTAGTCTAAAACAGCTGCAAAAGTCCAGGCCGGAAATTTTTTTTTTTGTTGACCAGTGTTATCGGAGGTGAAGGAGAGAGGTGAAGGAGAGAGGTGAATGAGAGAGGTGAAGGAGAGAGGTGAAGGAGAGAGGTGAAGGAGAGAGGTGAATGAGAGAGGTGAAGGAGAGAGGTGAAGGAGAGAGGTGAATGAGAGAGGTGAAGAAGGAGAGAGGTGAAGGAGGTGAATGAGAGAGGTGAAGAAGGAGAGAGGTGAAGAAGGAGAGAGGTGAAGGAGAGAGGTGAATGAGAGAGGTGAAGGAGAGAGGTGAAGAAGGAGAGAGGTGAATGAGAGAGGTGAAGAAGGAGAGAGGTGAAGGAGGTGAATGAGAGAGGTGAAGGAGAGAGGTGAAGAAGGAGAGAGGTGAAGGAGAGAGGTGAATGAGAGAGGTGAAGGAGAGAGGTGAAGAAGGAGAGAGGTGAATGAGAGAGGTGAAGGAGAGAGGTGAAGGAGAGAGGTGAAGGAGGAGAGAGGTGAAGGAGGTGAAGGAGAGAGGTGAAGGAGGTTGCGTGTGAGAGAGACTGAGGTAGCTGAGGCGGGTGGGGAGCGGCGGCGCAGCGCTACGAACCCCGGCCCACCCGAGTTCGACTCCCGCTCACGGGCCAACACCGGTGACGATTATCTGAACCGGTCCTGGGCCGCACCTACGTCGACTCGGCCTCAAATGAGTACCCGGTGCGGTGTGAAAATATCGCTGTCCGGGGTGTGCCGTGCCGGCCTTCATAGGTGCTCGCTAACAGCACTTGCCCCAACAGTCTGTTAAGGCTACACGGGGGATCTTTGTCTTTGATGGCTATGGGGGGGATACCGTGTCACAGCTCTGCGACGCGTCTTCCCGGCTGCAGCGCGCGTGGTTCCACACAGTGTCCGTCGTTTCGCTCTGCGTGCTGCGACCCTTCGCCAGGAAGTGAATGCGAATGTGTTTTGTTATTTTTGCGGGGGCATCTTGAAATGCATGGTATCTGTGTGTAGAGAGATTTCTGGTATCTGTGTGTGTACAGAGATGGATGGTATCTGTGTGTACAGAGAGAGAGTGAAAACACTTGACCCTCTCCGCACGTCAAGACAAACACGTTGACCTTTGTGAGCAAAGTTCAGATCGGGATCTTGTGTCGGTCAGCGATGAACAAACTATGCAATGCCCTGACCCCCACACCCAACACATCTTCAGTGTGACTCAGTTTGATGGGGGGCCCAGGGTTATTATATCTTTGGGGGGTCCTTTTTATAAATTCTGGAGGAATCCGATGAGCTATGAAGCTCTTTTTCACATGTCCGGTAGGGGCAGGTCAGAACATAACAATACAAAAACCACGATAGGAGTGCAAAGTATAGGAAAGGTAAACAAATCACTTCAAACAAATACAAATTAAACTTTTTTTTATTGTTTCAGCTAAGGCCCACTGAACTATTATTAGCTTATTTTTGAGAAGCAACCTGGCCACTAATCATCGCTCACCGAGGTGGCTTATCACATGAAAACGTTTAGCAGCCAAATAATCTAAACGCGTGTTTCGAAATGTGGAGGGGAAAACTGGAGGGCCCGGAGAAAAATGCACGCAAACACGGGGAGAGAATGCAAACTCCAAATATACAGCAGCAGGCGTCAGGGTAGGAATCAAACCCACGACATCCTGTATACCGGGCGAGGTAGTTAACATCTCGTTTTAAAACCACCCACGCACGGTGATACCAAGTGCTCAGAGCTTCACTTCTCACTCGATAATTTCTGCCACGCCGCTAGCGCTGGCTGGCTTTGAAGTAGCGCTTATTTGGCGTAAGGCACTACGACTACTACCATTAGAGTAGTAGTTCTCCTGAACCTGGGGTGCCCTTTCTGGGGGTGCGAGACACGGACAGATTTTTTCAGAAGGTAAATCATCGAAACACAAATTAAGCACGGGCACGTACGTACAACTTTTTTCATCAAACCTATGCGTGTAATTAGAATCATACATTGTTTAAGGATTGAGTACCAAAGGGGTGCAAGGCTGCAGTAAAAGTTAAGAACCACTGCTCAAGTGGTAGTAGTGCTACATTTGTAATGAGAGCCTATGTCCGGCTCACGTGGTGATCGGCTCTGCCGGTCCTGCTCTACAGCCAATGGGGGGAGAGCCTGGGAGCATGGCCCTGGCGTGATCGAGGGATGTCAGCTAGGATGATTGGTTCTGCTGATCTTGGCCTCAGCCAATGGGAAGACAAGTCAGGGGCGTGGTCCCGGGAGTTGATGGGGAATCTGGAACATTCAGCGCAGGCTATTAAGGATTGGCTGGAGCGTACCACGTGACCCAGTCATTAAATAAGGGAGGAGCCGAGGGACACGTGGTCAGACGAGGAACGAAGAGAGAGAGGGGCCACGCGCGAGTGGGGCTCCGAGTGCCACGTGGCGGTGCGTCTCTTGCGATCTGTCTGCCCACTCCCCGTTGCCTGCCAGCAACGGGGAGTGCTTGTGAACTGAAATAAGTAAATAAAAGGACCGATTCCACAAGCCGTCTCCAAGAGTACTATTACACATTGTTACGTTCCTGTCATGACCATGCGATGTTGTGTTGGAGTGGTGGTATCATGGTTAGCGCGCTGTGCTTGAAAACCGGCCGTCCAAGTTCGATTCCTGGCCATGGCCAACATCAGGATCGATCCTGCCCTCCACCCCCTTCAACCCACACTGACCGGCGCGGTGAAGTATGGCTTACAAAATAGAATTTCCATGACTTAACAAGGCATAGTGGGAGCCTTTGTCCATCTGTGGATCACGAACGGCTGGAATTTGATTTTATATTTATTTTTGGGGTCCCTTCAAAATTCACAGCCACTTGTGCTGGATTCATTTGATTGGCCACTTGCACCCCCCCCCCTTCATTTGATTGGCCACTTGCACCCCCCCCCCCCCCCACAGTGCCCCTGAGAAGCCAATTAAGTGGGACTGTTTAACACGTAGGCTTTCGCGACCAATATTCTTCATAATCAACGTTTTTGGGTTTAGATCGCGTTATTTATAAATGTGTCGTAACCCTCCACCACCCGACACGGCCAATCAGTAAAAAAGTGTCACGTTGACAAAAGACAAATAGTTCACTGCTTTAGCCCACCGGTGTGTTGAAGCGTGAAACCACAACATTTACAATTTTTGAGTAGTACGACGTTTCGCTGGTAATTGCATCCAGCATCATCAGGCAATTCGCCAGAATGGTGAGGCTCTGCTGTGTCTCCCGGTCTTATATAGAGCAGCAGCAGCCGGGTGACGTCATCGGTTGGACTGGTCTCAGTCTGTTCCCCGAGAGTGAACGTTGCAAGAGCGAGTGTGATTGGTGGGTCGTTTATTCTCCTCGGTGGGTTTGAAAGAGTGAATATCCATGACATTCAAAGTGTTCTCTGTCTCCGCACCTAACAAAAAAAAACGACACATCTATAGCCGGGTGGGGTAAGTAGTGGAATAGATAAGTGTCATTTAACTACTCAACGTGGACATGTGGTTGGAACCAAAGGTGGCCCAACCAGAGGTCGCAAACGGGTTTTGATTCCTTACCCGTACCCGGCCGTACCCGTACGCTACCCGGCCGGGTACGGGTAGGGTACGGGTATCGGGTACCTGATTGCGACCACTGGGATAAAGCCATGTTGCAGGCGCGAGTGGGTTGATTCTAGGAACTTGAATTGTGAGAAGAGACAAGACGTTGTGAAATGAGTGACAAACAGTTACTCACCAGTGACTCACGGTCTACCCGTACCCGGCCGCACCAGGGTCGCAAACGGGTAGCCGGGTATCGGGTAGGGTACGGGTACCGGGTACCCGGTTGCGACCTCTGGGCCCAACCCAATCCAATCGACTCTGCACAACGCTCCCTCCAGTGGACACACCGTGCACGGCAGATACGCGAGTGTCGCCAGTCTGCCGAGTACCCCAACGCACCGAATGTGTGGAGTGCTTGTGCCACTCATGGTACTGCCTCTCCTAGTGTCCGTCAAATAGCATTGCATCCTAAGTATCCTGAAGGACGCATTCGTCTCGCTAAACCAACCACAATGTTACACGCAGAAAAATGCAGGTTGGATGTTAATTTTCTAAGTGTTTTATAATAATAAAACATAATAAAATAATTCTCACGACGTATCGGCCACAACGCAAGCAGCCGTCCTCAGGTGAAGAACAGGTCTGTCGGAAAGACAGACTTCAGACACTGAGGATGGCTGCTTGCGTTGTGGCCAAAACGTCGTGAGAATTATTTTATTATGTTTGATTTTTATCATTTTATTATTTCCATTCTACGTGACTTTACCGAAAGAACCAAGAAGATGAATCCCTGCAGTCACGAAAGCTTTAAATCGAAATGTAGTGATTATGAATTTACAGCCCTTTGTCAATCCATGTGACGGCCGCTGGTCATGGGGGTTATGTGACCATACTTTCTCTCGCTCGTCGGCACGGCTTGGTGAATGTGGAGGAGAAAGAGACGCAGTCACATAGAAGTACAGAACAACGATATTTTTGCTGTGCTGTCCAAAACTTGGCCCAGTGAATCCAGCAAATACACAGGCCGATCCATTTATAAATACCCCACCAAAATGACGGGATGAATTACACTGGTCTACAGCCACAGTGCTTCCGAAATAAATGTAGTCCAACTGCGCTAATTGTGGGTCACTGAGAATGAAAATGATCCTCGAAATTATTCTTTGGTTCTTTCGGTAAAGTCACGTATGAAGATAAAATAATAAATTAAATTAAATACTAGCATACGACGATTCGATTGCAACACAAGCAATCATCATCAGGTATAAATTAAATAGAAACACAAATCTAGTATACTTAGAAATTTAATGTAATACAACAGAGAGTCGGATAACATAACAGTCAACACCCTACCTGGTTGATTACGTTCTTCCTGAGAATGCTAAATTTGAGAGAGAGATTAAACACAACCAGAAACATATAGACAGACATATAAGCAGACAGATATCACAGAGATACATAGAGAGAGAGCAATCGAAACGTCGTATGCTAGTATTTAATTTAATTTATTATTTTATCTTTATACGTGACTTTACCGAAAGAACCAAAGAATAATTCCTGCAGTCACGAAAGCTCCAAATTAAGTTTGATCCTTGAAATTGTTGATTGTCTCTAGTTTTCAAGATATGCTACTGGGTCAGTATATACGACCCTTGACTTGGAAATAGCGGAGGATTTAAGTGAGCTATTATTTAAACCAGAATTGACTAAAATACATCTTTGACTGGATCGATGAATAAATCTATGACTGGGTTTGGACAGTACTTGTTTTTTAGCAAAACAATGAATGATGCAATCTGAACCTGGTATTGCGTCATACATGATATTCATTGCATGGGTGATGCAATCATAACTAGGCTTACATCCCTGTGCTGAACACATTAAGCTATGTCAGCTCCAGAAATCTGTGTCGTGCTCTCGTATTTGTCAGTGTTTGATTTTGCAAATGGGCACATTTCTGTTCAGCCAAAGTGAGCAGAGCAGATAACTTCTGCCATGTTTGTGAAATAACTTTTGCATCACAAAAGCGCGGTACAACCACTATGGTTAAGAAAGTCTTAAACCCCCCGCCAAACCTCCTACGCATTTCACTAGTACTAATCGCATATCTGCATTTCCCATAAATATGCTAAAATTCCTCTTGATATGCAAATTATTTTGTCAAGGCGCTCTTCCTCCTCCCTCCCAGCTTAAATAGACGCTCCAAGCCTGGGGTGTGTCATTCAGACTCTGTCTTCTCGACAGACCTGTTCTTCACCTGAGGACGGCTGCTTGCGTTGTGGCCGAAACGTCGTGAGAATAATTTTGTTTTATTTGTATTATTTTATTATTTCCATTCTACGTGACTTTACCGAAAGAACCAAGAAGATGAAAAGTCTATCACCTTCGTTTTGGCTGCAAAGTTGGAGATCAGGACAAGATGTGGGCCCCCACACATATGCTGCAACACCCGTGCAACGAATCTTCGCCAGTGGTTGAACAGGGAATTATAAAGGAATCGACTTTTGATTTCAAAGCCTCTAACACGTCTCCCACTGACTACCCGGCTGTGCCCGGGACTTGGATTCACGCCCGGCCGCCTTTGTCTCCCCAGTGGCGATTTCGACCGAGGGGAGGGCCCAGGACCGGTTAAAATAATCGTCACCGGTGGTGGCCGTGAGCGGGAATCGAACTCGGGTCGCCGGGTTCGTAGCGCGGCGCGCTAACCACTACACTACAATGCGTTACGCTTCCACGTGCGCGGGTCACGTGACAGATGTGACGTCACAGCTCACTTGCCGTGAAAAAACTATATGCATTATTGAGCTCCCCCCCTCCCCCCAAAAAAGTTTATTTTTTTAATTGTTGCATGGTGTACAGTCTGGAAAGTACCCACAATGCAAATTTCAAGTTTGTTACATGTCGGGAAGTACGCTAAACATTTTGAACAGACACACGTAATCACAACTTTGCCTTTTATATATACGGAGATGAATGCGTCAGAATAATAATAATCTACTTTCACTTTTGTATGGCGGCGCCGTCGTTCATGTAAATAGCAGATCAAAACGCCGTGGGATTTATGACGCGCACAGAGGGACCGGCGCTGTACCAACAACTTCCCAAACTCTGTGGTCCTATGTTGGGATGCTCGTGCACCGTTCGTGAATGTGCGTGCTGAAGAAGTGCACAGAGTGACGGAAAGAGTAACGCGTGGAATTAGAGAACGTACGGCAGGTTAAGGAAAGCCAGTGGGTGGTGGTAGACACGATCACCGACGCACGGGGTGATGGATCCAACCTGCCCTCAGAGGTCTCAACCCCCGAAAAACGTGATACCTTGCGAAGGACTGCAAGGTTTGGTTCTTGTAAAATAAACGTTGTATAGAAGAAGAAAAAGAAGAGGTCAGTGGGCTTGGGTAGGACGCGTCACGGATAGAAGAGATGATGGAATATGGCCAAGACTAACACTGGTCAACAACATTTTTTTTTTTCTGGCCTGGACTTTTGCAGCTGTTTTAGACTAATTTCAGGGTGCCGATTCCAAATCTGATCTCAGATTTGCTCTATCACATCTCATTTTATGCTATCGGCATACCCCATTTTCATTGATTTTACCCGAAATTAACTGTCACTTATGATTGCAAGTTGTTGCGAGTCAGTGTCTGCTTTAGTGTTAAAATATGGTGCTGTATTTTTAGGATAGTGTGTTTATAATATAATTTTATGTAGATATCCACATTTATTTAATATTTTTCTTCTGCAGTTTTGATTTAAAATCAATATTTGATATCTCAAAAACCTGATGTGATAGACAAAAACTGATGCCAGATTTGGAATCAGCACCCCAAATTTACCTTAAACCCGTTGGAATACTTTATGCCAGAAAAAGTGTGTTGACCAGTGTAACATGCCCAAGACTAATAGCGGAGTGGATATCATACATTCATAGCTCATCGGGTTCGGATTCCAAGTGGTGGTGGTGTCATTGTTCCGGATCCCGCCCTTGTCTTCACGGCTTCCAGAGGTGGATGTTGATGTGCATCACAAGCCACGTCCACAGCCACTCCGGCATGAGTTGAGTGAACCACATCTGTTGAGCAACACGGGAAATTTCAAGTTTACTGTCGAGTTCACGTTGATTAACCAGGTGCACTCATTTGCAATGGTAACCTGGGGCATCGGTCTGTCAGTAGGGGGCGATGATTGCTGTCTTGTGTTTTATCTCAATTTAATAATTTGCGGTGTAATTTGGCATAAAATTTACGCCATTAGATTATTTTTCAGAAGCCACCTGGCTACAAATGATAGCTCAACGAAGTGGGCTTATCATCACGTGGAAATTTATAGCAGCGAAATAATCTAAATAATCTAAATGTGCGGGGGGGGGGGGGGGTGGTGAAACCAGATGAACTCGAGAAAACAAATCCACGTGTGCAAGAACATGCAAACTCCAAAAATACAGCAGGTGTCAGGGGTCGGGATCGAACCTCCGACCTCCTGTATACCAGGCGAGGCAGATAACAGCAATGAATCCACCTGCACGCTGTGGCTTGTTAAACCTGACGCTGGAACACGCGGAGGGGGTGGTGGCGGCGGTGGGGGGGGGGGCACGGGGGGGGGGGTGGGTGGCCGCGCACCTGCAGAGTGTGCGGCCAGTAACCCGTGGTGCGTCGCGCGACGCCCAGCGTGGCGACGGCGTGACGCGCGTACTCCTCCGCCGAGGGCACGAACAGCCAGGGCCGGCGTAAGTAGCGGCCGGGCGCGGTCATCCGCGTGGCCACGTAGAAGGGGATGAGAGTCTGCACGGCGACGCCGCTGCCGGAGCACTCCCGGCTCAGCGCGCAGCTCCAGCTGTCCACAAAGGCCTGTGGGCGCAAAAGCCCGAGATGAGGTTGGGTCCCGTTCGCCGCTGAATCTGGGCACGCGCGAGCAGTACGGCGTTCATTTCATTCAGAGGGGCGTAGCAGCGCCGGTGTTTTTTTTAAAGACATTCACCGCAGAGAACCGTAGCGAACGCTGCACTCTGTGAGAGCAGGCGCCAACACCGTGCCGCACGCACACGCCCGCATGGCCTTGCGGGAGCCTCGACAGCGATGAAGTTCTTTTAATTCTAGATTTGAAGCTTTCGTGACTGCAAGGATTCATATTCTTAGGTTTTTTTCTTAGGTTTGTTTTTTGTTATGCAAGTCTATTCTTACTCTTAAGCCTCACCTTACCATATTAATAAAAAGTGTGCCGTACTTGGCCCTCCCCCTCTCCAACCATTATATATACGGAGTGGTAGCTCTTGTAATCTCTCATTTACTTGATACAGCTGTCACCTGAAGACGGAAGCTTGTGTTGCCTCCGAAACGTCGTGATTTTTATTTTATTTTAATTTTAATGTTTTACCTACGTGACTTTACCGAAAAAAAAAAAACCTAACAATATGAAGTTCTTTTACTATGAGACGTCTCCTTTACCAGTGGCAAAATATAGTAATAGGTTTTTACCCTTTCAACTGATACAAAAACTGGCACCTTTATACAATGCATTTTTGAGTTGTACGCCTTTTGGCGTCATCTGGTCCAACACCAATGGAGACTAGGCTCTAAGAAAAGCTGTCTCGGGTGTGGAACAATCAACTTCAAGGACAGTGCATATCATTATCAGTTTCTTTTTGTTTGCATTTTGACTGCTTGTGTTGTGGTTATTGCAAACATGATGCCTTGTACACCATTGGTACCTCATTTGCCAGTAAAAAATATAACTGGTTCTTTACCCTTTTATCTGGCAACAAAGGTGTCAGTTTTGTTGCCAGATAAAAGGGTAAAAAACCAATTATGATGATGCCTTGTATAAAGGTGCCAGTTTTTGTACCAGTTAAAAGGGTAAAAACCTGTTACTACGAAGTTACTTTATTTTAGTTCTTCACATGCGTCATCGGAATTGGAATGGGTTGAGAGGAAGCAAGCGGGCCGGTGCGGTCGACTCGCTGTGATGGTGGTGGACAATTGCGGCGGCGGTGGTAGCCCAAGCGAGATGGAGTGCCAAAATCCGTCTCGGGTGTGAGAGATGCGCAAGAGACCGGGGGGGGGGGGGGGGGGTAGTGGGCCTTCGCCCAGCAGCAGAGAGAGAGCGGGGGGCCTACCTTAGTGGCGGCATAGGCGGCCATGTAGGGCATGGGGCGGAGGCAGCTGCCCGAGGAGAGGTTCACCACGGCCCCACGGCCTCGCTGCAGCATGCCGGGCAGCAGCAGGCGCGTCATGAGCATCGCGGCCGCCACGTTCACGTTCACCAGCTCCCACAGGTGCTCCTCGCCCGCCGTCAGGAACGGGCCCCGGCACCACCGGCATCACGCCCACGTTGTTCACCAGCACGCCCACGTCCATTCCCTCTGGAACGGGCGCAGGTAGTGGAGTGGTGGGGGGATAGATTACAAATATGTGCAAGCGCGGTTGCGAGTCTGAAATGTGGAAGAGAGAGCGAGCGCTCGTGTCAAGTGAATTTTAGAGCGAGCACGCTGATGGTGGTGGAGCCAGAAAGAGTGCGTGTGTGGAGGTCACGTGGCAGCCGAGATGTTCCCGGTGAGACGGCGTGGGTAACGATGTGGTGGGTAGCGGTGGCGTGGGTAACGGTGGCGTAGGTAACGATGTGATGGGTAACGATGTGGTGGGTAACGATGTGATGGGTAGCGGTGGCGTGGGTAATGGTGGCGTGGGTAACGGTGGCGTGGGTAACGATGTGATGGGTAACGATGTGGTGGGTAACGATGTGATGGGTAGCGGTGGCGTGGGTAATGGTGGCGTGGGTAACGGTGGCGTGGGTAACGATGTGATGGGTAACGATGTGGTGGGTAACGATGTGATGGGTAGCGGTGGCGTGGGTAATGGTGGCGTGGGTAATGGTGGCGTGGGTAACGGTGGCGTGGGTAACGATGTGATGGGTAACGATGTGGTGGGTAACGGTGGTGTGGGTAGCGGTGGCGTGGATAATAGTGGCGTGGGTAACGGTGGCGTGGGTAACGGTGGCGTGGGTAACGATGTGGTGGGTAACAATTTTTTGCTGAAAATGTTTTATTGCTGTGGTTTTCCCACCTGATGATGATTGCTTGTGTTGCAATCGAAACGTCGTGATTTAATTTATTTTATTTGATACCTACGTGACTTTACCGAAGGAACCAAAGAGTATTGGTCCCTGCAGTCACGAAAACTTCAAATCAAGATTCGCTACCCATGCGCGGTTCTCACCCCCCCCCCCGACCCCTCTCCCACCCCACCCCCTGAACTTGCAACATGATGGGGGGCCGAGTTCACTCCTGGACCCCTCCCCCCGTACCAAGAGCCGCAGGTCGCCACTGCGCTCACGTGACAGGTTCGGTGCAACTTGAGGCCACGTGCAGTACGGAAGGCTGCGCTGGCAGAGGGTCACGGGACAGACCCACCCACGGGTGGTGCCACGGGTTTTGACTGACCGAGATGACCGGCAGATCAGAGGTCGCAATCGGGTACCCAATACCCGTACCCTACCCGATACCCGGCTACCCGTACCCGGCCAGGTACGGGTAGACCGTGAGTCACTGGTGAGTAACCGTTTGTCACTCATTTCCCAACGTCTTGTCTCTTCTCACAATTCCAAGTTCCTAGAATCAACCCACCCGCTCCTGCAACATGGCTTCATCCCAGAGGTCGCAATCGGGTACCCGTACCCTACCCGATACCCGGCCGGGTACGGGTAGCCGGGTATCGGGTAGGGTACGGGTACCCGTTTGCGACCCTGGTGCAGCCGGGTACGGGTAAGGAATCAAAACCCGTTTGCGATCTCTGCGGCAGATGCACCGACGACCCCCCCCCCCCCCCCGTTGTACCGAGCGCGCGCGCGATATCCCCGTAGGCCGCGGGGGCCGTGGTTGAAGTCGGCCACGATCTCGAGGGTCCGCACGGGGAAGTCTCCACGGAGCTCCTCGGCGAAGGCGCCCAGGCGGGCCGCGTCGCGCCCCACCAGCACCACGCCGAGCCCGCGGCGCGCCAGCTCGCGGGCGTACGCACGGCCAATGCCGGCCGTGGGACCTGGTGGAGGAGCGAGAGAGAGAGGGCGAGTGAGAGAGCGAGAGAGTGACCGAGAGAATGAGAGAGAGGTGGGGGTTTACATAAAGCAAAGTAAAAAAAAATATTACGAAATGATGAATGAAACAAAATGCCGACTACACCGAGTATCTTCTTGTTTCCACTGATCGTAAAAAAAGAGAGAGGGCGAGTGAGAGGAGAGAGGGCGAGTGAGAGAGAGGGCGAGTGAGAGGAGAGAGGGCGAGTGAGAGAGGGGACGATCTCGATCACGTCGCCAGCGCTGCCCCTATGTCGAACGGCGAGTGGCCGGAGAGGAACGTCCACCTCGGTCCCAGGAGGCGGTGGACTTTGTGGGTGATCGTGAACGTCGCGAGATCGTGAAGGGTGGCTGGGTGATGGCTCGCGCAGGGCCTGATCGAGCAGTGGATTGATCATCCATAATTATGAATTGGAGTCTGCTGGCGGGGGAGGCGCTGCCAGCTTTACCACGTGTCCAGGTTGAGCCTTCCCAGAAAGGGGCAGCCTTAGCTGCCTCTGGCTCTCACCAAGCCCCCCTTCTTGCAGGACGATGGTGGTGGTGCAGTGTTCATCTTCGTGCCCCCCACACCCACACTCTTACCCCCCTCTTTTGTACCTGTTGAGCCTTCCAGAAACGTGGTCAGGATTAGCAACCTTTGCATGGGACCCCCCCCTCTCCCTCCTCATCCCCCCTCCCTCTTCACCCCCCCCGCCCCCTTCCTTCACTCCCCACTTCCCTCACCCACCCCCTCTTTCACCCCCCTTCTATCACCCCCACCTTTACTTGCAAAACACTGGAGGGGGGGGGGCGCAGCCGACGTCACCCCTGCACCACCACCACCCCTACCACCACCACCCCTACCACCACCACCACCCCTACCACCACTACCACCACCACCCCTACCAGCACCACCACCACCCCCTACCACCACCACCACCCCTACCAGCACCACCACCCCTACCACCACCATCCCTACCAGCACCACCACCCCTACCTGCACCACCACCACCAACACCTCCCCCCTTACCCTCCCCCCGCTACGGCCTCACCGGTGACCACAGCCCAGGCTCCGTGCGAGGCTGCGAGCGAGCGGGGGGCAGAGGGCGCCAGGAGAAGGAGGGGGCGTGTCCCCACGTGCACGCGCGCGGCGCCCACGAGTGCGCGCAGCGTGCGCGCGGCGCACGCGCCCGCGCAGAGGGCGCCCAGCAGCGCCAGCGCCTCCTGGTAGGGGGCCAGCGAGCCGCACAGCTCCCTCCAGAGCAGCGCGAAGCTGTCCACCGCAGTGGCCATGGCGGGGTGGGGGTAGGGGGTGGGGTGGTGGGGGGTGGTGGTAGGGGGTGGGGTGGTGGGGGGTGGTGGTAGGGGGTGGGGTGGTGGTAGGGGGTGGGGTGGTGGGGGGTGGTGGTGGGGGGTGGGGTGGTGGGGGGTGTGGGGGTAGGGGGGGTGGTAGGTGGTGGTAGGGGGTGGTAGGTGGTGGTAGGTGGTGGTAGGGGGGTGGTAGGGGAGGGAGCGGACGCGGTGTGGAGTCCGGTCGAGGGGTCGGGATGGCTGGGGGAAAGGCTGCAACTGGGGTGTGTAGCTGTGTGTGTGTAGCTGTGTGTGTGTATGTAGCTGTGTGTGTGTGCAACTGGGGTGTGTGTAGCTGTGTGTGTGCAACTGGGGTGTGTGTAGCTGTGTGTGTGTGTGCAACTGGGGCGACGAGGCGGCTACGAAGAAGCGGTCAGAGGGGATCTGAGAGGCGTGAAGTCTTGGTCCTGGTGAGAAGGGCTCCAGGCGGCGTTGAATCCAGGCGAAGTCTCGAGTCCTGATCTCTGGTTCCTGCGCTCGAAGCAAAAGGGTGTCTCGTTCGCCCAGTCCCCGAGTGAGCGCCAGGAGAGGAGGAGTCTCAGTGTCCAAAGGGCAGAGGTGTAAGGTCACCCCGGGGCCGCCCCCCCCTCCTCCTCCTCGCCGCCCCCTCTTCGTGTCATCCCGACCGGGCACGCAGACCCGGGACGTCGGCCAGAACCAAAACACGTCAACCCGGAACCAAAACACGTCAACCCGGAACCCCGTGGAAACAAATTAGCCATTTCCCTTAAGAAAAACAACGCGCATTTAACACTCGGATTCGATTAGTTATATCGCAATTAGTACAAAAAAACTTGCCGTTCGTTAACTCGTTAAACTCTCACATTTTTTACGATTATACGCAAGGCAAAGGTTTAAAGAATTATTTAAGAGTTTGACAACCGGAAGTCTGACCGGAACTTGCGACCACGTGGAGAGAGTTGTGGTTGGGGAGCGGTGGCGCAGTGGTTAGCGCACTGTGTGTGTGGGAGCGGTAGTGCAGTGGTTAGCGCACTGTGTGTGGGGAGCGGTGGCGCAGTGGTTAGCGCACTCTGTGTGTGGGGAGCGGTGGTGCAGTGGTTGGCTGTGTGGGGAGCGGTGGTGCAGTGGTTAGCGCACTGTCTGTGTGTGCGAGCGGTGGCGCAGTGGTTAGCGCACTGCGTGTGTGTGGGGAGCGGTGGCGCAGTGGTTAGCGCACTGTGTGTGGGGAGCGGTGGCGCAGTGGTTAGCTAACTGTGTGTGTGGGGGGAGCGGTGGTGCAGTGGTTAGCGCACTGTGTGTTGGGGAGCGGTGGTGCAGTGGATAGCGCACTGTGTTGGGGAGCGGTGGTGCAGTGGTTAGCGCACGGTGTGAGTGGGGAGTGGTGGCGCAGTGGTTAGCGCACTGTGTGTGGGGAGCGGTGGTGCCGTGGTTAGCGCAACGGAATCGCTTACACCTTGCACGTCTCTGCAACTGGTCTGCCCAACTCGATCTTCGCTGTCTGGACGTCTGCGCAACGGGTTGCTGAACAGGCGAGAGACACTCAAGCGATCTGGTTGCGGCAACTGGTTGCACGGGTTTTGACTCAACTTAAAAGTGCATCGCTCGAGACGATGCATTTAGTGCACGGCGTGGTTTTCCGCTCTTGCCATGACGTGGCCCGGTCGTCTGTACGTTAGGTAGCAACCCCTTACATGTCAATTCAGGCTTTGACGCCGTGGGGAGCACCCAGAGGGCAGTGGAGAACACGAATCAGTTGTACTGTACTCGACTATGCTCCCCGTCGTCAACATCCCGCCACTGACCAGCGTGGTGAAGTATGGTCAAACAACCCGCACCGTCTGGAGAGGACCTTCTGCTGGGCCCGGATAGGACGTGGTGCTCCGTAAAACATCGCCACTAGGGAGACAAAGGCGGCCGGGCGATACGGGGCAATCTTGATTTGAAGTTTTCGTGACTAGGAATCTATACTCTTTGGTTCTTTTGGTAAAGTCACAAATTCGCCTGTTATATTTGGTCAAACATTTAATTAACTCACCCCTTTCAGTTTTCAGTTTCATTTATTTGGTATATTCCTGTGAGCCATTCGGCTCTTGAATCGGGTGCAACAAAAAACAAAAACATGAACAAGAAAACATCTTAAAGTGACTATTTGACGATGTGCAAACAGAAAATCCAGGAAAAGACAGCAAAATATTGCAGAAAAAGCACCGTACACCAGCACTGTGTGCACAAATCCCAGTGGGATGCAAGTCAAACAACAACAACAACAACCACAAGTTAGATTAAGGCCATCAGTCTAACTCCGTACTACTACAAACAAACATGGCCAAACCAAAAAACTTTCGACATCGCCAAAATAAAGCCATAAAGGCAATGTAACAGTGATCATAGGAACTGTGACCGAATTTTCACAATAAACGACATAAACAACATGTACCACCAAACCCGGCACCCCTAATGTGATGGCTGGAACTGCTTCTCTTTGGGCGAGGCGTGTGATGTTAGCTGGTATTGATCATGATTGGAAAAAACCCGATTTTTTTCCAGCGGCAGGCATCGGGTTTTTTCTTTAATACAATTAAACCCGATTTCGGGGAATTAGAACCTGGTTTAATGAATACGAAACTCTGATCCAAGGCTTAGGCTGCTTCCTCGTCGGTGCTGCTATCGTACTCGGGGGAGTCGTCGGGCACGGGGTGGTCGTAGAATGCGGCGGGCAGGTTGGTCTTGATGAACACGAGCTTCTCCTCCACAATCGTGGGCGCCAGTGGGTTCCTTCGCTTGGAATGGATGAAGCCCATCGTTGAGAAGTTGGCGAAGTGCGGTTCTGCAATTAGAACCAATTCAACCGGATTTCTCCCAATCTCAGATGATCGGGTTTAATTTAAAAAGACAAACCCGATTGTAAAAAAAACGACTGTGCCATCCTTGGTATCGATGATGTTGCTGCTACTCGCAATTGCTTTTCCAGGTTTGTTCCGAGATTTATTGAATTTCGAGTCCCGCCTGCGGTTGCCTTGGCAGGGCCAGAGACCAAATGATTTCGCGGGGCCTCATACTGCCCGCGGGCCGGACGTGCCCCACCACTGCATGACCTCGTGACACGGCAGTTCTCTCGCCTACTTTAGCAGTTGTTTTTCTTCTTTAGTCGTCCCACCTGATGACGATTGCTTGTGTTGCGATGGAAACGTCGTGATCGATTACACTGGTCAACACACTTTTTCTGGCATAAGGTATTCCAACGGTTCATAAGGTAATTTTAGGGTGCTGATTCCAAATCTGGCATCAGTTTTTGTCTATCACATCAAATATTGCATTTTCAATAAAAACTGCAGAAGAAAAATATTAAATAAATGTGTATATCTACATAAAATGATATTATAAACACACTATCCTAAACATACAGCACCATATTTTAACACTAAATCAGTCACTGACTCGCAACAACTTGCAATAATAAGTGACAGAGTTAATTTCGGGTATAATCAATGAAAATGGGGCATGCCGATAGCATAAAATGAGATTTGATAGAGCAAATCTGAGATCAGATTTGTAATCAGCACCCTGAAATTAGTCTAAAACAGCTGCAAAAGTCCAGGCCAGAAAAAAAAGTTTTGGTTGTTGTTGACCAGTGTTATTTTTAAATCATTTATATTAAGTTCGCTTGCTTGCTTGCTTAGGACCGTGCAAATCTTTCGGTCGTTTTTTAACCCACTTCCCGTGATCCAGTCGAGCTGACATTTTCCACATAGACTCGTTGTGCGTGACAATTAATGTTCGTGAAATTTTTTTTCCAAAATTTGACACTTTTTTGGACAAAAATAGTTTATTTAATTACCAATTGCTTAATGGTGCAATGCAATCATCTGACCCATAGGTGGCAGCCATCTCAAGCCAGAGGACGAGAGGACTCTAGCCGCCACGCATATAAAGGATTTATAGTGAAAAACTTTGTTTTTACGGGTTATACTTATTTACACGCTACGTAACTTTACCGAAAGAACCAAAGAGTATACGGGGGAATCGTTGTTGTCTTTTAGTGGCGATGATGGTGATGATGCTGATGATGTATCCGCACGCAATAAACCACAGCCAAACCACACCGCAAGGATTGTTTTGTCAGCTGCATTCGCCAACTTCGCGCCTTCCTCGGTCTCACGGGCTTGGCTGGCGTCTCGTCCTCCTCCACCTCCTCCTCCTCCACCCTTCCGTTGATGGACCCGGGGCGGTTCAACTTGTCACGCCTTTAGACGTTCGTGACCGCCTTGTTTACATTTCTGGAGCAGTTGCGTCGCGCGCGCGCGCGTGAGAAAGAAGACGGCGCCAGCTCAACGAACACTGCTCAACTATTTTATTTTTATTTTACCAGGTAAGGAAGCGCCACCCCACCCCACCTACCTGCTGAGCTGTGCTGTTTTCTTTCTCAGAAGCGACATGGCAATCGCACATTGATGAGCCCGGACCGAGTGTGGGCTTTTACCAGGTGGGAAATTCTAGATTTGAAGCTTTCGTGACTGCAAGGATTCATATTCTTGGGTTTTTTCGGTTAAGTCACGTAGGTAAAAAATTTAAATTAATAAAAGTAAAATAAAAATCACGACGTTTCTTGATACAGCTATCGTGCTGTGACGGTTCCACCTGAAGACGGAAGCTTGTGTTGCCTCCGAAACGTCGTGATTTTATTTTTATTTAACTTTTATTCATTTACATTTTTTACCTACGTGACTTTACCGAAAAAACCCAAGAATAGAAAAATGTGGGAAATTCTAGCGGCCAAAAAAACTCTGAACGCGTGACGCTTATCCTCGACGTGGAGTGGAAAACCCGGAGGAACCCGGAGAAAAATCCACGCGACCACGGGGAGAGAGACACGCAAACTCCCAAAAACACAGCAGGTAAAAGCCACGACCGCCGGTATACCAGGAGAGGTAGTTAAAATCTCGCCACCGCGGCATCCCAGCTGTGGTTATTGAGTCACAAAGACAAAGATGCCCCCCCCGTATAGCCTTGAGAGACTGTCGGGGCAAGTGCTGTTAGCGATCACCTATTAAGGTCTGCACGGCACACGAAGGAGTGGTTGGCCAGGAGCTACGCACCCATTGGCACCAAACCTGGACGCATATCTGCCCACCCCAAGCATACGCATATGGAAAAGTTACGAATTTAAGGCTGAGTCGACCTAGGGTAGGCCCAGGACCAGTTCAGATATCATTAGTCACGGATATCAGCCGTGGACTGGAATCTAACTCGGGTGGCCCGAGATTATAACTCGAGAACTGTCGCGTGTTAAGGCGGCGATGCTGCTCGCTGCGTTTGGGCAGCAGTGCACAAAGCAACAGGCGCGTGTTGGTGATCCGAAGAGGGGCCCACTGCGTCTCGTGTTTTACGTGCAATCTTTAGATGCAATTATACTGGTAGGAACCACCTGGTTCCACCAGCCCACAGGGGATTATTGTGTCCGTCAGTCCGTCGTCCATCCAAAAATGGGAGGGGTCGGGCTGGGTAGGGAAGGGAGGGTGGGGAGGGGCTGGATGGGGAGGGGAGGGGCTGGGTGGGGAGGGTGGGGCTGGGTGGGGGGTGGGAGGGGTGGGGCTGGGTTGGGTGGGGAGGGGCTGGGTGGGGGGTGGGAGGGGTGGGGCTGGGTGGGGAGGGGCTGGTCACCCCGTGGTGCCCTTATAAAACTCAACGTTTCACCTACTCACGCCGGCTTCTGCCCGCCCTCACAGTCGGCCATATTTGCGGAATACACCACGCCGCCGTTGACCCTGGCCATTGACCGAGCAACCCAACGTTCCTACCAGCTCCCTCCGCAGGAATGTGTTTTATTGGCGATTGTGTTGAGAGTTTATTTATTTATTCTTAAGAGCTGCGTAACCCCAGCGTCACCGCCAGATGGCGACAACCTCCAGGGCAACGTGGAGCCAGGCACGTGGCCGGTTTCCCCATTCACGTAAAGGCAACGACCACCCCCCCCCCCCACGTGATGTCTTAGACAGACTGTCGGGGCGAGTGCTGTTTGCGAGCACCTATTAAGACCATCGGCACGGCACGCGACCAAGTGGGTAGCCAGCACCAAGCCCTTTCCGCCTTTGTCTTCCCATGGCTGATTACACACCGCGCAATGTACCCAGGGAAGGGGGTGGTGGTGGTGGGGAGGCCCAGGATCGGTGCAAATATTTACCAGCCCTGTTTGTTAATCCACTGCTGGATGGAGGCATTTCTCCCCCCACGCCGTGGGGGTTCATTTGACCATACTTCACCACGCTGGTCAGTGCGGTTTGATGAAGTCGGGGAGCCGAGACGTGCAGCGCAAAAACAAATGTTTCTGCTCGCAAGTAGAGACCCCCGCAGCAGCTGCAGCCTATAGCACCTGTTTCTTGCATGCGCTATCCGGGCTGAAACCTGCTTAGCTTTGGAGATTCGACGAGTTAGGGCGCGTCCAAGGTGATCTGGTCACGAGCTACATTTTCTCTCTCGCCACCTTCCTCTGCAATTTGTTCTCTGTCTCTCCCAATCACGTTTTGCGGTCTGAACGATTTGGGGAAAATATGAAATTGCAGATATTGCGATTGTGATTTGATTTGCGATTAGATTATTTTAAGTCAAGCTTCAGTTCAATATTCACTGTGTAATAGATTTAAAACATGTGATGGAGCATTACCACATGGTACCATCAAAAATATGAACTGCTCTATACGAATGCAAGGATGAGAACTTGAAAGATATCATTTGCGTCCAACATGTATTTATTAAAATGTTTTAATGGAAATAGAACAGTCACACATAGAACATTTCTTAAGTTAAATATATAAAGTTAAAATAATAAAAAATAAAACAATTACAATAAGAAAGTAATAGGACTTTTCACATTGCAAAAAATCGCAGCCTTTGCGTTTTGCTAATCGCATTGTTTCAAATTGCGATTTTGATTTGAAATCGATTAATCGTTCAGCCCTAGTCCTTTTCCCTCCTTGCACCCCTCCAATTGGAATCAACTTCCCTTGTACAGTCAGCAGCACTGCCCAGAGACTCAGCACTGCCCATAGACTCAGCACTGCTCATAGACTCAACACTGCCCATAGACTCAGCACTGCCCATAGATTCAACACTGCCCATAGACTCAGCACTGCCCATAGCCTCAGCACTGCCCATAGATTCAACACTGCCCATAGACTCAGCACTGCCCATAGATTCAACACTGCCCATAGACGTTGCTGGGTTACGCTACGAAACCAACTACTCGAGTTCGATTCCCACACGCGGCCAACACCAGTGACGAGTATTTACATGCGCCTCCCCTAGGGCGACTCAGCCTCAACGTACTACCTGGTGCGGTGTGTAAACATCGCCACGAGGGAGACAAAGGCGGCCGGGTGTGGTGTTGGGCGACCCACCCCTTCGTGTGCCGTGCCGGCCTTCGCAGGTGCTCGCTAACAGCACTTGCCCCAAAAGTATGTTGAGGCTATACGGGGCGTCTTTGTGGTGGTGGTGGTAATGGTGGTGACTCATGCTGTGTTCATTTACGCGCTGGAATGACAACAGCCCCTGAATATTTTCCGAAAGCCGCGACTCGACCTGCTCGCAGCTAATGGAGGCACGTGTGTACAAAACATCGAGCGGGGGCTCTGGCGTGCGCGTCGGGGGAGGGGTGGGGGGAGCGGTGGCGCAGTGGTTAGCGCACTGCTCATGTACGAACCCTGCCCACGGCTAACATAGCACCGGCCGACCATCACGTCGATGCTGGAGAGACAGGCAGCAGGGGCTTGGTGCCAGCCACTCCACCCCACCACGCTGCGCACCGTATCCGCCTTCATAGGTGAACGCCACCGGCGCTTGCCCCAACAGTCTGTTAAATGCGATCGGGCACCTTTGCCTGATGACGAAATATGAGATCAGATTCGTGGCGAGGCCCAGGACCGGTTCAGGTATTCGCCACTGGTATTGGTCGTGAGCGGGAATAGAACTCGGGTCGCCGGGTTCGTCGAGCAGTGCGCTAATCACTGCGCCACCGCTCCCCACAATACAGCACGTGACACGAGCGCAGGTGAGTTTCAGGACCTGTCTTCTCTCATACTAAATCCTTCTCGTCCTCGTTCCGTCACCACCACCACCACATTCGCCGTGCTCCGTTGTCGCCTCTCTCTCTCTCAGTGTGCGCGCACAGAGGAATGTCCCTCGTGTGAGATCTCTCTCGCTAAGCCGACCCGGGGCTTTGCGGGAACGTTTTTTTAGCAGGGAGCAGCAACTTTTGTTGTGCAGGTGTTGACAGAGACGCTCGCTCGCTCTGCTCTCTGCTGCTCTGCTGCTCTTCCACGCAGGGGGAGCAGAGCGCGGCAATTCCTCGGGTGGTGATGATGGGGCGGGTAGCTGCGCAGATTTCTACCGTCACGTCTGCGCGCGCGCGTGTAGTAAAAGTCTTCGCTAATGGGGAGCGGTAGCGTAGCGGTTAGCGCGCCGCGCCACGAACTCGGCGACCCGAATTCGATTCCCACTCGCGGCCAACATTCGTGGTGATGTTTTTACATGGGCCCTCCCTCGGTTGGGTGGGTGGCTGGGTGCGTGGGTGGCTGGGTGGCTGGGTGAGTGGCTGGGTGAGTGGTTGGGTGGGTGGCTGAATGGCTGGGTGGGTGGCTGGGTGGGTGGCTGGGTGGGTGGCTGAGTGGCTGGGTGGCTGGGTGGATGGCTGGGTGAGTGGTTGGGTGGGTGGCTGAGTGGCTGGGTGGGTGGCTGGGTGGGTGGCTGGGTGGCTGGGTGGCTGGGTGGCTGGGTGGGCGGGTGGCTGGCTGGGTGGGTGGGTGGCTGGCTGGCTGGCTGGGTGGGTGGCTGGGTGGGTGGTTGGGTGGGTGGGTGGCTGGGTGGGTGGCTGGCTGGGTTGATGGGTGGGTGGATGGGTGGGGTGGCTGGCTGGGTGGGTGGCTGGGTGGGGGGGGTGGCTGGGTGGATGGCTGGGTGGGTGGGGCGGTGGCTGGGTGGGTGGCTGGGTGGGTGGCTGGGTGGGTGGCTGGGTAGGTGGGTGGCTGGGTGGGTGGGTCGGTGTCTGGGTGGGTGGGTGGCTGGGTGGGTGGGTGGCTGGCTGGGTGGGTGACTGGGTGGCTGGGTGGGTGGCTGGGTGGCTGGGTGGATGGCTGGGTGGGTGGCTGGGTGGCTGGGTGGGTGGGTGGCTGGGTGGCTGGGTGGGTGGGTGGCTGGGTGGGTGGCTGGGTAGGTGGGTGGCTGGGTGGGTGGGTCGGTGTCTGGGTGGGTGGGTGGCTGGGTGGGTGGGTGGCTGGCTGGGTGGGTGACTGGGTGGCTGGCTGGGTGGGTGGGTGGCTGGCTGGGTGGGTGACTGGGTGGCTGGCTGGGTGGGTGGGTGGCTGGGTGGGTGGGTGACTGGGTGGCTGGCTGGCTGGGTGGGTGGGTGGCTGGGTGGGTGTCTGGGTGGGTGGGTGGCTGGGGCTAGTTGGCGGTAGTGCAACGGTTAGTAGTAATAGTTGATTTTGAATTACCCTGTGAGGCAAGCAGCTCTTAAATCGGTTGTGTCATCAACAAAAAACAACACCGCCGACCCGAAGTTTTATTCCCGCTCACGGCAAATACCGGTGACGATTATCTGAACCGGTCCTTGGCCTCCTCTAGGTGGACTCAGCCTCAACTGAGTACATGTACGGTGTGTAAACATCGCCACCGGGGTGACAAAGGTGGCCGGGTGTGGTGCTGGCGACCCACCACCTCGTGTGCTGCACTGCCCATCATAGCACTTTCCCCAGCAGTCTCTTAAAGGCTAAACGGGGGATCTTGGGTGGTCAACATCACGCCGGGCCTCTTTTTTCTTTCCAGTGTCGATGTTGATACATCGCACCAGATACTCATTTGAGGCTAAGTCGACCTAGGGGAGGTCCAGGACCGCTTCAGATTATCGTCACTGGTATTGGCCGTGAGCGGGAATCAAACTTCGGGTCGCCTGGTTCGTGGCGCAGTGCGCCTACCACCGCGCCACCGCTCCCTACGTACAGGGCTGACATGCACCGATACACGTGCGGATATATATAAAACACTGTCGCATGAGGAGCGGTGGCGCAGTGGTCAGCGCACTGCGTTTTCAAACCTTACGGGACCAGCAAGTCCTTTTGACACGCTTTTATTTAACTCACTCTGTCGTCGTTGTTGTATCCTCAAATCTTGGAACTCAACTTTAACCCACTTTCCAATACGGTATCGACTGCAAACTTGGTATACTTATCTCACACTGATGACAATACTATATTCTATCATAAAAAATAAAAAATATATTTTTAAACATTATTTTTTATATGTCATGTTTCGGCTTGGGTCTAATTGTCCACGCTGAACTGACGTTGGCTGTAAATCACCACGGCCCCTTTACGTTATGGCAAGCTTCGGGGCCACTCCCTGGAGTCGTGGAGTTCTTCCATTACTAGTACGGTACATTTCATTAAAGCGTGTTATTAAATACGTTTTTTTAAATATTACTTTTTTTCCAGAAGAATCTCCCGGGCACGGGGGAGCGAAACGTTGGACGTCGCGCGGTAGCAAACCGCGGAAACGCAACTAAGAGATGAACCACCGGACAATTCCCTCCCCCCCTTTTTTTTAACGATCAGACGAGAAAGATGCTCGGTCTTTCGGCACTTTACTTCGTTCATCATGTCGTTTTTTTCGTATTTTTTTCCAAAGATATAGCGCGAGTTTCCCTTGTAACATTAGTCCCATTGTGTGTTACTGTGTTCATAGACACCAACAAGAAAACAAATCACCCTCAAAAACCCATCACCAGATCCCCTGCTGCTGCGCTACCAGCACCATAGCGGCGAAGGCACCTGCCTCCCCTCCCCTCCCTTCCTCCCTCGCCCTCCCTCCCCTCCCTCCAACCCTCCCCCCTCCCCTTCTTCCCTCCCTACCGTCTCCCTCCCTCCCTCCCCTCCCTTCCTCCCTCGCCCTCCCTCCCCTCCCTCCAACCCTCCCCCCTCCCCTTCTTCCCTCCCTACCGTCTCCCTCCCTCCCCTCCCCTCCCTACCTCCCTCCCTACCTCCCCTCCCTCCCATTCCCTCCTCTCCCCTCCCTCCCTCCCCTCCCTCCAACCCTCCCCTCCCTACCTCCCCTCCCTCCCCTCCCTACCTCCCTCCCTCCCTACCTCCCTCCCCTCCCTACCTCCTCCCCTCCCCCCCTCCCTACCTCCCCTCCCTCCCTCCCCCTCCAACCCCATCCCCTCCTGCCTCCTGTCCTTCAATTCCTTCCCCTTGGCCACTTCCCGTGCAGCGCGGCCACCGTGCTCCCACCGCCATCGCCTGCCGCCACCCTTTGATGGACGCGGCGAGTAATGGCCTACACATGTTCCTCTGGTGGCCCTGTGACACCCGTCCCATCGTGAGCCGGCAACCCCCCCCCCCACCTACTGGCTAAGTCAGATTATACATCGATTTAAAGCTTTCGTGACTGCAGGGATTTATCTTCTTGGTTCTTTCGGTAAAGTCACGTAGAATGGAAATAAAAAAAACATAAAAAAATAAAAAATAAAAATTCTTCGTGACTTTACCGAAATAACCAATAAGATCAGATTATACTCTTAGGCTTTTTCTGAAAAGTCACGTAGGTAAAAAATAAAAAATAATAGAAATAAAATAATAAATCACGACGTTTCGGAGGCAACACAAGTCTCCGTCATCAGGTGGGACCGTCACAGCTAAATTTAATTTAATCTTTTACCTACGTCACTTTACCGAAAAAGCCTAAGCGTATGAATCATTGCAGTCACGAAAGTTTCAAATCTAGAATTAAGTCAGCTTCGCTCCACGCTCCGTAACGGTCACGAACGATGTCGCTCCCACCCCCCCCCCCCCCCCAGTCGGAGGCCCCCCCCCCCCTCCCGCGTTCCCAAGATTCATCCACTCCACGCAGCTCCATCCGATGCGATCGCTCTACGTGTCTCTCTCGAGCTGCCGTGTCCCTTACTTGGGCTGCGGTTCCATCCGTAGGCTCGACCGCCTGCCATCGTCCCGAAGTGCCCTTTGCCCAGGCTACGATGTCCTCTGATTTTGTGTTTGTTTGGAGTTTTGCGCGTCTCTCTCTAACTCTCTCTAACTCTCTCTGACTCTCCCCGTGGTCGCGTGGATTTTTCTCCAGGGTCCTCCCAATTCACCCCTCCCTCCCCCTCCTCCTCCACATTTAGAATCAAACTCACGCGTTCGCTGGAGCGTACGGCCGCTCTACATTTCCACACGATGACGAAGCCACTCCGGTTGACCTATCCATTTGTGACCAGGTCGCTTCTCGAAACGTCGGTCTTACCCTGGTAAAAATTAACTATTGATGAGTTTAGTCTTTAGTGTACATTATCCTCAACCGCTGTCTCAGTGCAAGGCCCACGCGCGCTCATCTTGCTGCTGTGCGCACGTTTCAATGTCTGTTTCAATCTCGTTTTCAATGTCCCGTGTTTCCGAGACTCGCACTTGGTCATCTCAGCTGGCAAGGCCCCTCGTGAATCAGGTGACCTTAGACAGCCACTGGGCCAGGGCCGTCGGCAGTGGCGGCAGTCACACCGCGGATACATCGAGATCCATAGAGTCACATCGAGATCCATAGAGTCACATAGAGATCCATAGAGTCACATAGAGATCCATAGAGTCACATAGAGATCCATAGAGTCACATAGAGATCCATAGAGTCACATAGAGATCCATAGAGTCACATAGAGACTCAGAGTTACATAGAGACTCATAGAGTTACATAGAGATCCATAGAGTCACATAGAGATCCATAGAGTTACATAGAGACTCATAGAGTTACATCGAGATTCATAGAGTGACATCGAGATCCATAGAGTGATATAGATACGCATAGAGTTACATCGAGATTCATAGAGTCACATAGAGACTCATAGAGTTACATAGAGACTCAGAGTTACACAGAGACTCATAGAGTTACACAGAGACTCATAGAGTTACATAGAGACTCATAGAGTTACATAGAGACTCACAGAGATGTATATACATTAAAAGAGCTATATCGAGACTCGGACGATTGGAGGTGGTGAGTACCCAGCGAGCCAAGTGGCTCTCTTCTCACGGATGACCAAAAGCGACCTCGCAGAACGGCAGAGTGCAAACTCAACGAAATAAAAAAAAAATCAACAAAAATCAACAACAAATTACACCTAAAATGTATGTGTCCACTGCTACGTTCAAAGGAGACATCATCGCGCACAGATCGAGAACTTTATTTTATTTTCGGCGTGGAGGCACCCCCCCCTCCCTCCCCCCCCCCCACGTGCATCGCTTTGATTTTCATTGAACGCTCCGTGCAGCACCAGAAGGACACACACAAACTCTTCCAGAATTTTCTTTAGAAATAAAAGAAAAACCCCCACCACCGCTACCCCTTAAACCTCCCTCCGCTCAGATGAAAAAAATACAATTTCTTGTTTTTTTGGCTGCCCCGAAGGTGGGGGTGGGGGGGGCAGCAGCAGAGCTATGAAGAGGGTTGAAAGGTTAAACTTTTGACAGCATCGCAAAGTCGTGCATGTTGACGGGAGCCTTGGAGAGGGTGCAGGGGTGGATGAGAGAGGGGGTTGAGGGGGGAGTGGAGGTGGGGGGGGGGAAGGAGGCATGAGTGAGGTCATCTCTAGGGTTGCCCGAGTTTGATGTCTGAAGGTGAAGAATGCACGCACTGAAGTCCCACGACTCGCACACATGGGCGGGGGATCCAATCCTGGATTTTACGATGATCCGTGCCTGCATTTTAAAGTGATCCGTGCCTGGATTTTGCAATGATCCATTCCGGGATTTTTAAGTGATCCGTCCCTGGAATTTGCAATGATCCATTCCGGGATTTTAAAGTGTTCCGTGCCTGGATTTTGCAATGATCCATCCCGGGATTTTAAAGTGTTCCGTGCCTGGATTTTGCAATGATCCATTCCGGGATTTTAAAGTGATCCGTCCCTGGATTTTGCAATGATCCATCCCGGGATTTTAAAGTGTTCCGTGCCTGTATTTTGCAATGATCCATCCCGGAATTTTAAAGTGTTCCGTGCCTGGATTTTGCAATGATCCATTCCGGGATTTTAAAGTGTTCCGGGCCTGCATCTTGTGGTGATACCTCCCTAGATTTTACAATGATCCATTCCTGAAATCGACAGTGATCCGTCCCTGGATTTTGAAGTGATACGTGCCTGAATGTTATGGTCATTGACCCTGGATTTTACAATGATCCGCTCCTGGACTTTACAATGACCGGTTCCTGACTTTTAACTGCTAATATCGCTGCGTTTTTTTGAGATTTCGTTCCATTTTTTTTCGTGCGCGTGTGTGCGTGTGTGCGTGTGTATGTATCCATCCCCGTTCCTGATCAATGAGTCATCGCGGTGGACACGAATACATGCTCCTGGCCCTTTCATCTCACAAATCCAAGAGCTGCCTTGACCCACGCGCAATGAATCCACTCGTGCGCGTACGAAATCTGAACCGACTCAGCCTCAAGTCAGTAGCTGGTGTGGTGCCAAAACATCGCTACTCGGGAGACAAAAGCGGCCGGGAGCGATGCTGGCCACCCACTTCCCTCGCAAGTGATCGCTAACAGCACTTGCCACAAAAGTTTGTAGAGGCTATATTGGGGGGGGGGGGGGGTTTGTTCTTTGTGCGTAGGGGCGGGCACACACACACCGTGCATTGCGTGTCTGTACCATGACGTCACGCAGGTGTGTTCGCTGCGTGAGCCACCGGCGGTATTTGGAGGTGAGCTTAGGTGAGCGGGGGCGGTGGTTGTGGTTGTTGTGGTGGTTGTGATGGTGGTGGGGGTTAGAGAAGGGGGAGATTTACGAGGTGAGGTGGGGGGCGACGGGCGGGACGGAGGGATGGAGGGGGGCTGGAGTGATATATTTGTAACTTCATATTTGTAACTTTATATTTGTAACTTCATATTTGTAACTTTATATTTGTAACTAAGCACGATACCGCATAACATCTGTACCGTCGCATGACGCGCGCGAGTGGATGTATGTTGAACTTCTTTCGCACCGTACGTAGACGACCGTGGTAGTCGGTGTTGCGGGCGATGGACAACAAACTGAGCACACACAGCAGTTCTAAAGGAACCACTTTTCAAATCGAGTCTCACATCGCATTGGGCCCTGCCTGCTGAAATAAATACAACCTCGACAAAAGGCAACCCACCGATCTATCTATCTCATCGGTTTGTGAACAGCTTCTCACACTCGTTCTTGGAGCCTGCCTTAAGATGCGTGTGTGCGTGCGTGCAAATGAGCTTCATAGCTCATCGGATTTCTCCAGCGTAAATGCACATTCAGATTCCGGCAGATGGGGAGGGGAGAACGTGGAACTTTCCTTGCCAGTATCAAAGTGTAACAATAGGTTTGACCTCGATTTAAAGCTTTCGTGACTGCAGGGATTCATCTTCTTGGTTCTTTCGGTAAAGTCACGTAGAAGGGAAATAATAAAATAATAAAAATAAAACATAATAAAATAATTCTCACGACGTTTCCATTCTTCACCTGAGGAAGGCTGCTTGCGTTGTAGCCGAAACGTCGTGATAATTATTTAATTATGTGTATTTTTATTATTTTATTATTTCCCTTCTACGTAACTTTACCGAAAGAACCAAGAAGAATAGGTTTGACCCTTTATGGAAATAAAAAGACAACGCATATACAGGGATGCTTCAAAACACATTTGTTTTTGACACTTCTGAGAATTTGCGACGACACCACGAGAAATGCGCCGCCTCCGAGCTCTGGAGACCACCTGGAGAAGATTCCAGGCCACGCGTTGACAACGACGGCGGACAAGTGGAGAGACGCTTTGACTTTCTAAAGCCATTAACATTACATTTGTTATCATGTTACAGTGATGTATCCGTTCTTTTCCCATTAAAAACGATGGTCCCATTTAAGTGTGAGCATTTCACTGGTAGGAACCCCCTGGTTACACCAGCCCACAGGGGATTATTGTGTCCGTCCGTACGTCGTGTAGGGATGGGCTGGGTAGGGAGGGCAGGGCTGGGTGGGGAGGGGAGGGTGGGGAGGGGAGGGTGGGGAGGAACTGGGTGGGGAGGGTGGGGAAGGGCTGGGTGGGGAGGGGCTGGGTGGGGAGGGTGGGGAGGGGCTGGGTGGGGAGGGGCTGGGTGGGGAGGGGCTGGGTGGGGGGTGGGAGGGGTGGGGCTGGGTGGGGAGGGGCTGGGTGGGGAGGGTGGGGAGAGACTGGGTGGGGAGGGTGGGGAGGGGCTGGGTGGGGAGGGGAGGGTGGGGAGGGGAGGGTGGGGAGGGACTGGGTGGGGAGAGTGGGGGAGGGTGGGGAGGGGCTGGGTGGGGAGGGTGGGGAGAGACTGGGTGGGGAGGGTGGGGAGGGGCTGGCTGGGGAGGGTGGGGAGGGGCTGGGTGGGGAAGGGCTGGGTAGGGAGGGGCTGGGTGGGGAGGGTGGAGAGGGGCTAGGTGGATAGGGTGGGGAGGGGCTGGGTGGGGAGGGTGGGGAGGGGCTGGGTGGGGGGTGGGAGGGGTGGGGCTGGGTGGGGATGGGCTGGTCACCCCGTGGTGCTCTTATGAAACTCAACGTTTGACCTACTCACGCCGGCTTGTGCCCGCCCTCACAGTCGGGCATATTTGCGGAATACACCACGCCGCCGTTGACCCTGGCCATTGACCGAGCAACCCAACGTTCCTACCAGCTGCCTCCGCAGGAATGTGTTTTCAAGCGCCCTGTATTACCAAAGCATGTTTTTGGTTGCATGTTCAGCACAAAGTAGTGCGTGTGGTTGATGCGGACATGATTCCTTGCAAAAGGGTTCTGTTTGGTGCTGTAACATCTTAACGCAACTCGTGTTATATTGCCAGAAAGGGTAACACCTCTATTGTTATTTAAACGGGGGATATTTGTTGCCGAAGTGGGGAGCGGCTGAGCCCGGCCACCCGAGTTCGATTCCCGATCGCGGCCAACGTCTGTGACGATTATTATCTGAACCAGAATTTTTAATTAGACTGGAGGAGGAATCCGATGAGCTATGAAGCTCTTTTTGTTTAACAGACTTCCAGTAGGAGTGCAACGTATAGGAAAGGGAAGCATCAGAGTGTTCATATTCTGGGTTCTTTCGGTAAAGTCACGTAGAAGGGAGATAATAAAATAATAAAAATAAAACATAATCAGATAAAATTCTCATGACGTTTCGGCCACAACGCAAGCAGCCGTCCTCAGGTGAAGAACGGGGCTGTCGGAAAGACAGCGTCCTAATGAACACTGCTTAGTTTGGCAGCCCTGTTCTTCACCTGAGGACGGCTGCTTGCGTTGTGGCCGAAACGTCGTGAGAATTATTTTATTATGTTTTATTTTTTATTATTTTATTATTTCCCTTCTACGTGACTTTACCGAAAGAACCAAGAATATGAATCCATTCAGTCACGAAAGCTTTAAATCGAAAAGAAAAATCAGTGTTACTATTACACACATACAGGCAGTATCAGTGTGTTCAACAGCTGTGTGTGAGTGATACTACTACTACTACACACAGGCAGTGTCAGTGTGTTCATCACATACAGGCGGTTTCGGAATGTTCATGAGCAGAGGCGGTGGATATTGGAACTTTGCAAGGGAGGGGGTAGCGGTCTAAACATTTAAAGGTTTTCTAAATAGGGCCCTACTTTTAGCATGGTGGGGGGGGGGGATCTGCCCCCCCCCCTCCCGCTGGTCTTCTTGGGAATGCGTGGAGTGAGCGGTGGCGCAGCGGTTAGCGCATCGTGCCACAAAAGGAGAGAAGCGACAAATTAACCTGCGATGTTCATCGTGAGTTCGAGTTCTTGCCAGGGCTGTCACCGGCGGCGAGTAATCAACACGAACCGGTCCATACCACCCTTTCTCGCACATTCATGAACCTCACATGAGTACCTGCCCAGTGTGGTGAAGTATGGTCAAACAACCCCCATCTCGTGATAATTGGTTTCTACCCTTCTATCTGGCAACAAAACTGACACCTTTTTTTACAAGGAGTCATGTTTGCATTGAACACAATACCTGCAGTCATAATGCAAACAAAAAACACAACTCTGATAATGTATGCACTGTCCTTGAAGTTGATTGGTCCACACCCGAGACAGCTTTCCTTAGAGCCTAGTCTCAAGTCTCACATGGTGTTGGACCAGATGACGCCAAAAGGCGCACAACTCAAAGACAATGCACCATCAGAGTATGGGAGCTCGGAGTAAGCATTTACACCATTAGAACCTCATTTTGCCAGTAGCAAAATATGATTATTGCTTTTTTACCCTTCTATCTGGCAACAAAACTGACACCTTTTTTAATGTTTTGCCAAGCCATATCTGGTCGCGATTCGATTCAAGATTTTTTTTTCCAATATGTGCAGTAATTTATTATTTTTTCTTTTTCTGATTGCGATGTTTTTGTTATCAATTAACATCGCTTCATCAATCCAATGCTCGACGAAGGACTCCGTACACCACGTCGGTCATCCGGGTTCTTTGTGTGTGCGTTGAACTTCTTTCGCACCGTGCCTTGCCGACCATGCCAATCGGAGGTGGTGGGTTCTGTGTGGCCATACTTCACCACGCTGGTCCGTTTAGCTTGGCGCGAGTAGGTTGTGGGGCGCAGGACCGATTCAGATATTGTTCGGATCTTACTCGCCACTGACAATAGCCGTGACCGTGGACTCGAAATCGGAGCTCAGCGCGGCTCATACAGCGGTGTGCTAACCACTGCGCCACCGCTCCAACACCACAACACGCACGGTACCCCCAGCTACACTGGGAGGGCGATGATTAAATTCTTAGGTTTTTTCGGTAAAGTCACGTAGCTAAAAAAAATAAATTACTTGATACAGCTATCGTGCTGTGACGGTTCCACCTGAAGACGGAAGCTTGTGTTGCCTGTGAAACGTCGTGATTTTTATTTATTTTTATTTAACTTTTATTAATTTTAATTGCATGTTTTTCTACGTGACTTTACCGAAAAAACCTAAGAATATGAATCCTTGCAGTCACGAAAGCTTCAAATCTAGGGCGATGATTGCTCCTTTCTCTCTCTCCTCTCTTCTTGTCTCTCTTTCTCTCTCTAAGAAGACAAGTGTTTCATATTTACAGAGAAATGCCACGAATTTTGCTGAAGCAGCAGCAGAAAAAAGAAAAAATATTCCAGGTTCCTATGCAGCGACTGTCAGAGCCCATTAGATGAGTCAAAAAATGTGGTCTTGGGTTCAAAATAAATAAATAAAAGTGCTACGACGCTTATTATGTATTATTAGATGGAGAGAATTACAATGGAAATCAGCAGAGGCTCGGCAAAGAAAATAAACTCCGAAGCAAGCGAAGGATTGGAGGAGGTTGTTAGGGATTGAGAAGGAGCGGTAACGCTCGAGATGGCGACTGCCATCAGACCATCACGAGGTCGTGGAGTGGGGAGACACGGGTGGAGCGCACTCCATCACCTCCTCCTCTTCCTCCACCTCCTCCATCACCTCCTCCTCCTCTTCCTCCTCCACCTCCTCCTCCTCCATCTCCTCCTCCTCCTCCCCCCACCTCCTCCATCACCTCCTTCTCCATCACATCCTCATCCATCGCATCCTCCTCCATCTCTTCCTCCCTCCTCCTCCTGCTACATCACCTCCTCCTCCTCCTCCACCACCTCCTCCTCCTCCTCCTCCATCACCTCCTCCTCCACCTCCTCCATCTCCTCCTCCATCACCTCCTCCTCCACCTCCTCCTCCACCACCTCCTCCATCTCTCCTCCATCACCCTCCTCTCTCCATCACATCCTCATCTATCGACTCCTCAATCGCCTCCTCCTCCATCTCTTCCTCCCTCCTCCTCCTCCACCACCCCTCCACCACCACCACCACCACCACTATCATCACAACCATACGCCCCCCCCCCCTTCATTCCTCCGCTCCCCCCCAGCCAACCTCAGCTCCTTGCCAGTCGAGTCACGTGGTTGGCATGGATCCTGCTGCAAACGAATTAAATAACAAAATGGGGGGCAGGGGATAGGAGAGCACGGGGGAGGGGGGGGGATGGCGCCCTGTCTATTGCACCCCCCAAACCCGACCGTATTTGCATCCCTACGTCTGTAACCCAGCGACCCGCGGGTCCCGGTGCAGTTGCACCGCCTGCGCGCTCGATAGCGACACGCGGTCTGATCGGAGCCACGATGTCGCCCTGGCCTCTTCCTGCTCTGAGTGTCGCGTCCGTGTTGCCGCGCTCGCAATGGGGAGACCAGCAGGGAGTTCCGCGGAAGTTGCTACCGCGGATCTACTTCCGAGATCCCCTCGCCGTCACCTCTTGTCGGCGTTGGGGGGCAGCGCTTTCTCTCGCGCACCCTGCTACTACGGAGAGGGATGTTGTTTGCATGGCCCGTCGAGAATGGCATTGAGTTAGAGGTCTCTGAGGTGGAACGTGTTGATTGCGGCTATTGCATTGGTTGTGTGTGTATGTCTGTGTGTGTGTCCTGTGTGTGTGTCTCTGCGTGTGTGTTTCTGTGTGTGTGTGTCTCTGTGTGTGTCTCTGTGTGTGTCTCTCTGTGTGAGTGTCTCTGTGTGTGTGTCTCTGTGTGTCTGTCTGTGTCTGTGTGCGGCACGGGCTAGAGAAGAGATGGAGTGATGTGGTACAGGAGGACGTGGAGCTGAGTGGACTTGCCGATGACTGGTACCAGCGGTGCCAAGATCGGCCTCTGTGGAGGAGGCTCGTGAAGGACGCTACTGGGCAGTTGGAGGCAGTCGCTCTCCAACAACAACGGAGGGCGGAGGAGCGACGCTCACAACAACGAGCGGAGCGCCGGGTGGCTAAAGCACAGCAAGTTGGTACAGTAGGAGGCACATGTGGTGCATCAGCCAGTCATCTCGGTCATCTCGGTCAGTCGACCCGTGGCAGCTGTGTCTGCCCCGTGACCTCCTGTGTGTGTGTGTCTGTGTGTGTGTGTCTCTGTGTGTGTGTGTCTGTGTGTGTGTCTCTGTGTGTGTGTCTGTGTGTGTGTGTCTCTGTGTGTGTGTGTCTCTGTGTGTGTAGGGAGCGGTGACGGCCAACACAAGTGACGATTATCTGAACCGGTCCAGGGCCTCCCCTAGGTCGACCCAACCTCAAAATGAGTACCTGGTGCGGTGTGTAAACATCGCCACTGGGGAGACAAAGGCGGCCGGGCGTGGTGCTGGCCACCCACGCCCTCGTGTGCCGTGCCGGCCTTCATAGGTGCTGCTCGCTAACAGCACTTGGCCCTACAGTCTGTGAAGGCTACACGGGGGATCTTTTTTGCATTGTCTCTTTGCAGTCGTTGGTGACCCGGCCAGAGACGTGGCTGGTGACATGGGGCTCAGGTGGCAGCGCGCTCGCCGATGCCACCCGCCACTGGTGTTAGCCGTGAGCGGAGATCAAAGCCTCTGGCCGCCTGGTTCGTTGCGCGGCGCGCTAACCACTGCGCCACCACTCCGGCCCATGCAAACCACAGATATTTAAACAAAAAACACCCCACGCCATCATAATAACCTTTAAGCGTATATTTATGGCCACGTGTCCGAGTGCCTATAATTAACGCAAAGTCTCTACCACCCCCCCCCCACACAGCCCCCCCCACAGCCCCCACCCCCACGCCCCCCACCCCCCCACGCCCCCCTCCCTCCCGCCCCTCTCTACGACCTCGGGGAATTTGTAACGCACAGCTGCCATGAAGCGCCAGGGAGGACCCCCCCCCCTTCACCCACCCCCCTCCACCCCATCACAACCACACTCTGCCACAAAGACAAAGCTCCCCCGTGTAGCCTGCGCAGGACGTTGGAGGGGGTGGGGGGCAAAGTGCGGTGAGCGAGTGGCGCTTCTTCAGGTCGCGCGGCACGAAAGTGGTGTGGCCACGACTCGCCCGGCCGCCTTTGTCTCCCCAGTAGTGATGTCTGTTCGCGGTTCTCATTCCAGGCAGGGCCGGTCTAGGATGGCGCTCGCCACTGATGTTGGCCGTGAGCGGGATTCGAACTCGGCGCGCCGGGTTCGTAGCGCGATGCGCTAACCACTGCGCCACCGCTCCCAACACCCTCGACGCACCTTAACCTCTCATTCCACCCGCCCCTCCTCCCCTTTCCCGCCACCACAAAGACAAAGATCCCTCGTATAGCCTTAACAGACTGTAGGGGGCAAGTGCTGTTAGCGAGCACCTATGAAGGCCGGCAAGGCACACCGAGGGGGTGGGTGGCCAGAACCACGCCCGGCCGCCTTTGTCTCCTCGTGGCGATGTTTACCACACCGCACCTGGTTACTCATTTGAGGCTGAGTCGACCTAGGGGAGTCCCAGAACCATTCAGACAATCGTCACCAGTGTTGCCCGTGAGCGAGAATCGAACGCGGGTCTCGCAGCGTGCCAACCGCTGCCCCACCGCTCCCACACCCCCCCCCCTCCCCCTCCATCCATCACCCTCCACACAACCCCCCACTGCCTCCTATCCTGCACAGTTCACACCCCCCCACCCACCCCCGTCGGCTCCCAGTGACCTTCTCGAGAGCGAGGCGCGTTCTGCGGGGTCACGCGTTGAGCAGGTGCCAACCGCGACACGGGCCGGCGGAATTAGTGACAGCACCGCCACCATCGCTGCCGCTGCTGCTGCTGCCGCTGCTGCTGATGATGATGCCCCCCCCCCCTCCTCCTCCTGCTGATGCCCCCCCCCCCCTCCTCCTCCTCCTACTCCTCCACGTCCCCCCACCCCCCCTGCCCCCCCCCCCTCTCCTCCTACCGCCGCATGGCAGAACGCACCGAGAGCATTTCACCAACTCGCGTGGTCACCATCGGGGGGGCTGTCGTCCCTTCGCCTGGAGATGCTGGCCCCCCTCGCCCGGGTGCGCGCGCAGGAGCCGACCGGGTTCGATGGCTGACCCTGGCCGATGCCTGTTGTTGTTGTTGTGTGTTTGGAGTTCGCGTGTTCTCTCGCTCATGCCGTGGGGGGTCCCAGCGTTGAGTGCCCTCTGAGTTCCTGCTCCGGTTTTTGCCCTGCTCCTCCTCCTCCTCCTGCACATTTGGACTCAACTCGCGTTTCAGATGCCCGGGTGGCGAAATGTTAACGGCCTCGCCTGGTGTACAGGAGGGTCGTGGGTTCCATCCCGACCCTGACGCCTGCTGTATATTTGGAGTTTTTCCCTCCACATGTGGAATCAACAACTACGCGTTTAGAGTATTTGGTGGCTATACATTTCCACATGATAAGCCACTTCGTTGAGCTATCATTTGTAGCTTTTGAAAACAATATGTATATCTCAGTGTGCCGAACCTGGTTAAAACATATTTTAATAGCTTGATGATGCTACAAATTCCCACGTGTGGTCAGGATGAGCTTTCGTCGCCGTTAAAAAGGAGGCGATATCCCTGTGGGTTTCACCTGGTGAATAACATCGATTTAAAGCTTTCGTGACTGCAGGGATTCATCTTCTTGGTTCTTTCGGTAAAGTCACGTAGAATGAAAATAATAAAATAATAAAAATTAAACATAATAAAATAATTCTCACGACGTTTCGGCCACAACGCAAGCAGTCGTCCTCAGGTGGAGAACAGGTCTGTCGAGAAACAGAGTCTGAATGCGTTGTGGCCGAAACGTCGTGAGAATTATTTTATTATGTTTTGTTTTTATTATTACATTTTTTCTATTCTACGTTGACATTACCGAAAGAACCAAGAAGATGAATAACATCGCTTTACTGTTTAACTCGGACGCGATCTCACGAGCCGCCGCCGCCTCCAGGCAGCGTTCGCTCGCCACTCTCGCAGAGCAAAGAGGGCGATTCTGATGCGCGAGGGGGCACTGCAGGCAAGTGGGAAGGCCGACGTCAATTCCCACCCCCGAGCTCTGCGGTCCTCTATTGATTTTCGCTGCGCTCCAACCACGGCGCCACCGCTCGCTCCCCCACTACACACACAACAAAGACAAAGAGCCGCCCCCCCTCCCGTATAGCCTTAACAGACTGTAGGGGCAAGTGCTGTTACCGAGCACCTATGAAGGCCGGAACAGTACACGAGGGGGTGGGTGGCCAGCACCACGCCCGACCGCCTTTGTCTCCATAGTGGCGATGTTTACTACACACCGCACCAGGTTACTCATTTGAGGCTGAGTCGACCTAGAGGAGGCCCGGGACCGGTACAGATAATCGTCACTGGGTGTTGACCGTGAGCGGGAATCGAACCCGTGTCGCCGGGTTCATAGCACAGCGTGCTAACCACTACACCACCGCTCCCCCACGCAGACACACACAGACACACACACACAGACACACACACACACACACGCGGACACTCAATGGCATACCATCTGAGGCATGAGTCGTTACAGGTGTACGCACACGTGTGTAGGCACACCCGTGTGTGTGCCCGCGATTAGCGTGGTGCGCTCCACTCGTTCGCTCGCTCGCTCGCTCTCTGCTCACGATTCCTCGGGTGCTGATGGATGTGGCGGGTGGCTGCCGCGGATTTCTACCTTGACGCGTGCGTGCGGAGTAAACTGTGGACTAGTGCCGAGCGGTGGTGCAGCGGTTAGCGCGCCGCGCGCTACGAACCCGGCGACCCGAGTCCCGTTCACGGCCAACACCTGTGACGATTATCTGAACCGTTCCTGAAGCTCCCCTAGGTCGACTCGGCCTCAAATGAGTACCTGGCGCGGGTGTGTAAAACATCGCCACTTGGAAGGCAAAGGCGGTCAGGCGTGGTGCTTCATACGTGCAGGCCATCATAGACGAATATATGAACCGGTCCTGAGCCTTCTCCTAGGTAGCCTCAGCCTTTAAAAAAGAAATCTAGTAGCAGGTGCGGTATAAAACATAAAAAAATCAGCTACGGGGAGACAAAAACGGTCGGGTCTCACCGCCCCTTGTGTGCGCCAACGTTGCTGCTCGCTGCAGCACTTGCCCCAGCGGCCCGTTGAGGCTATACGCGGGGGGACGTTTTGTCTTTGTGCACGCGGCGTTCCATTTTCGCCCCCCGTGTCATATTTTTACCGCTGACCTCATCCCCGCGCCACTTGCGACGTCGCCATCTCAGACGCGAACAACTTCCTTTCCTGTCTCCACGCGCCTGTGCGTGCCTGTGTGCGCGCGTGTATTTTGTGCTTGCGTGGGCTAAATTCGCACCACGTTTGTGTATGTACGTGCGTGGGCTAAATACGCACCACGTGTATGTGCGTGCGTGGGCTAAATACGCACCACGTGAGTACGTACGTGGGCTAAATACGCACCACGTGTGTGGGCTAAATACGCACCACGTGTGTACGTGCGTGGGCTAAATACGCACCACGTGTGTATGTACGTGCGTGCGTGGGCTAAATACGCACCACGTGTGTACGTGCGCGGGGCTAAATGCGTACCGCGTGCGTGCATAAATCTTACGTCACGTTGTGATCTCATTCGTTCGTGGCAGCACAACAACAGCAGCAGCGGCACAACCGCGTGCTGTGCACACGACCTCGCGTGGCCTCAGTCAGTCTCGGCCGAGCCCTCTGACTCGCATTGCATCAATCCCTCGCATTCAGCAACAATGGATTAATGATCCTCGTTGTTGTGGTTGGTGGTGGTTGAGGAGGGTGGCTGTGTGGCAGGGCCGCTATTCATATTGACCGAGTCGCCTAACGTCGTTGTGTTGTCACGCGTGCGTTGTTACCTATTTATTCACCAGCTCACCTTTTCACCATGCCATGAGTCACGACTTCCCATGAATCTGCCCTCTACCACTGACCCTTGACCTCTACCCCTGCCCCCCCCCCCCGCCTCCCCCAGGGCCCCCTTTAGGGCCCCAATGGGACGTCATACTCCCAACTCCCCCCTCGTATAAAGCGCCATTCGACCAACGTCAGTGAAACCGACGCTTCTTTTTTAGTCAACGTGTAAATCTTTGACGATTTCAAACTTGACTTTTCTCAGACTGAAACTTCACTTGGCTCCACTCACACCCGTGACATTTCTCTAAGTACAACGTCCGGTGATATTCAGGCTAAGGCTGCCTTGAGGTTCAGTGTTAATGTCCGAGACTCACAGAGCCAGACTAATGCTGTCTGGGGGTTCGGTGTTAATGTCCGAGACTCACAGAGCCAGACTAAGGCTGCCTGGGGATTCGGTGTTAATGTCCGAGACTCACAGAGCCAGACTAAGTCCGCCTTGAGGTTCAGTGTTAATGTCCGAGTCTCACAGAGCCAGGCTAAGTCCGCCTTGAGGTTCAGCGTTAATGTCCGAGACTCACAGAGCCAGACTAAGGCTGCCTTGAGGTTCAGTGTTAATGTCCGAGTCTCACAGAGCCAGACTAAGTCCGCCTTGGGGTTCGGTGTTAATGTCCGTGACTCACAGAGCCAGACTAAGGCTGCCTGTGGGTTCGGTGTTAATGCCCGAGGCTCACAGAGCCAGACTAAGGTCACGTTTGGGTTCAGTGTTAATGTCCAAGACTCACAGAGCCAGACTAAGGCCACCTTTGGGTTCAGTGTTAATGTTCGAGACTCACAGCGCCAGACTAAGGCTGTCTGTGGGTTCGGTGTTAATGTCCGAGGCTCACAGAGCCAGACTAAGGCCACCTTGTGGTTCAGTATTAATGCTCGAGGCTCACAGAGCCAGACAAAGGCTGCCTGTGGGTTCAGTGTTAATGTCCGAGACTCACAAGAGCCAGGCTAAGGCTGCCTTGAGGTTCAGTGTTAATGTCCGAGACTCACAGAGCCAGACTAATGCTGTCTGGGGGTTCGGTGTTAATGTCCGAGACTCACAGAGCCAGACTAAGGCTGTCTGGGGGTTCGGGGTTAATGTCCGAGACTCACAGAGCCAGGCTAAGGCTGCCTTGAGGTTCAGTGTTAATGTCCGAGACTCACAGAGCCAGGCTAAGTCCGCCTTGAGGTTCAGTGTTAATGTCCAAGACTCACAGAACCAGACTAAGGCTGCCTGTGGGTTCAGTGTTAATGTCCGAGACTCACAGAGCCAGGCTAAGGCTGCCTTGGGGTTCAGTGTTAATGTCCGAGACTCACAGAGCCAGGCTAAGGCCCCTTGGGGTTCAGTGTTAATGTCCGAGACTCACAGAGCCAGGCTAAGGCTGCCTTGGGGTTCAGTGTTAATGTCCGAGACTCACAGAGCCAGGCTAAGGCCCCTTGGGGTTCAGTGTTAATGTCCGAGACTCACAGAGCCAGGCTAAGGCCCCTTGGGGTTCAGTGTTAATGTCCGAGACTCACAGAGCCAGGCTAAGTCCGCCTTGGGGTTCAGTGTTAATGTCCAAGACTCACAGAACCAGACTAAGGCCCCTTGGGGTTCAGTGTTAATTTCCGAGACTCACAGAGCCAGGCTAAGGCCCCTTGGGGTTCAGTGTTAATGTCCGAGACTCACAGAGCCAGACTAAGGCTGCCTTGAGGTTCAGTGTTAATGTCCAAGACTCACAGAACCAGACTAATGCTGCCTTGAGGTTCAGTGTTAATGTCCGAGTCTCACAGAGCCAGACAAAGTCCGCCTTGGGGTTCGGTGTTAATGTCCGTGACTCACAGAGCCAGACTAAGGCTGCCTGTGGGTTCGGTGTTAATGCCCGAGGCTCACAGAGCCAGACTAAGGTCACGTTTGGGTTCAGTGTTAATGTCCAAGACTCACAGAGCCAGACTAAGGCCACCTTTGGGTTCAGTGTTAATGTTCGAGACTCACAGCGCCAGACTAAGGCTGTCTGTGGGTTCGGTGTTAATGTCCGAGGCTCACAGAGCCAGACTAAGGCCACCTTGTGGTTCAGTATTAATGCTCGAGGCTCACAGAGCCAGACTAAGGCTGCCTGTGGGTTCAGTGTTAATGTCCGAGACTCACACAGTGTTAATGTCCGAGACTCACAGAGCCAGGCTAAGGCTGTCTGGGGGTTCAGTGTTTATGTCCGAGACTCACAGAGCCAGGCTAAGGCTGCCTTGGGATTTAATGTTAATGTCCGAGCCGGGGAAGGAGGCAGCCTCCCGCGAGGACTCACAATGCAAACAGCAGCGGCGCGGCTGAGCGCGAGAGGAATCCGTGAGGAATTCGTGAGGAATCCGTGAGTGCGGTGCCCGCAGAGTTCACAGCCGGATTTTCCCTCCTCACTGCCGACCCCCAAAGCCCCACGCTTCTGCGGAGTTGGTGCGTGGGCGGGTGAGTAGGCGTGTGGGTGATTAGGTTTGTGGGTGGGGGAGTGAGTGGGTGAGCAAGTGTCTGAACGGGTGAGTAGTTGTGTGGGTGGGGGAATGAGTGGGTGAGTAGGCGTGTGAGTGAGTGAGTAGTTGTGTGGGTGGGGAGTGAGTGAGTAGGCGTGTGGGTGAGTAGGCGTGGGGGTGTGTGAGTAGGTTTGTGGGTGGGGGAGTGGGTGGGTGAGTAGTAGTGTGGGTGGGGGAATGAGTGGGTGAGTAGGCGTGTGAGTGAGTGAGTAGTTGTGTGGGTGGGGAGTGAGTGGGTGAGTAGGCGTGTGAGTGAGAAGTAGTGTGGGTGGGGGAGTGAGTGGGTGAGTAGGCGTGTGAGTGAGTGAGTAGTTGTGTGGGTGGGGAGTGAGTGAGTAGGCGTGTGGGTGAGTAGGCGTGTGGGTGGGTGAGTAGGTGTGTGGGTGGGGGAGTGGGTGGGTGAGTAGTTGTGTGGGTGGGGGAGTGAGTGGGTGAGTAGTTGTGTGGGTGGGTGAGTGAGTGGGTGAGTAGGCGTGTGAGTGGGGTGAGTAGTTGTGTGGGTGGGTGAGTGAGTGGGTGAGTAGGCGTGTGTGTGGGTGAGTAGTTGTGTGGGTGGGGGAGTGAGTGGGTGAGTAGGCGTGTGGGTGGTTGAGTGGTTGTGTGGATGGGGGAGGTGAGTGGGTGAGTAGGCGTGTGGGTGGGGGAGTGAGTGGGTGAGTAGTTGTGTGGGTGGGTGAGTGAGTGGGTGAGTAGTTGTGTGGGTGGGTGAGTGAGTGGGTGAGTAGGCGTGTGGGTTGGTGAGTAGTTGTGTGGGTGGGGAGTGAGAGGGTGAGTAGGCGTGTGGGTGGGTGAGTAGTATTGTGGGTGGGGGAGTGAGTGGGTGAGTAGTTGTGTGGGTGGGTGAGTGAATGGGTGAGTAGAAGTGTGGGTTGGTGAGTAGTTGTGTGGGTGGGGGAGTGAGTGGGTGAGTAGGCGTGTGAGTGGGTGAGTAGTTGTGTGGGTGGGTGAGTGAGTGGGTGAGTAGGCGTGTGGGTGGATGAGTGGTTGTGTGGGTGGGGAGTGAGTGGGTGAGTAGGCGTGTGGGTGGATGAGTGAGTGGGTGAGTAGGCGTGTGGGTGGGTGAGTAGGCGTGTGGGTGGGTAGGATTGTGGGTGGGTGAGTAGTTGTGTGGGTGGGGGAGTGAGTGAGTAGGCGTGTGGGTGAGTAGGCGTGTGGTTGGGTGAGTAGGTGTGTGGGTGGGGGAGTGGGTGGGTGAGTAGTTGTGTGGGTGGGGGAGTGAGTGGGTGAGTAGTTGTGTGGGTGGGTGAGTGAGTGGGTGAGTAGGCGTGTGAGTGGATGAGTGAGTGGGTGAGTAGGCGTGTGGGTGGGTGAGTAGGCGTGTGGGTGGGTAGGATTGTGGGTGGGTGAGTAGTTGTGTGGGTGGGGAGTGAGTGAGTAGGCGTGTGGGTGAGTAGGCGTGTGGGTGGGTGAGTAGGTGTGTGGGTGGGGGAGTGGGTGGGTGAGTAGTAGTGTGGGTGGGGGAATGAGTGGGTGAGTAGGCGTGTGAGTGAGTGAGTAGTTGTGTGGGTGGGGAGTGAGTGGGTGAGTAGGCGTGTGAGTGAGAAGTAGTGTGGGTGGGGGAGTGAGTGGGTGAGTAGGCGTGTGAGTGAGTGAGTAGTTGTGTGGGTGGGGAGTGAGTGAGTAGGCGTGGTGGGTGAGTAGGCGTGTGGGTGGGTGAGTAGGTGTGTGGGTGGGGGAGTGGGTGGGTGAGTAGTTGTGTGGGTGGGGGAGTGAGTGGGTGAGTAGTTGTGTGGGTGGGTGAGTGAGTGGGTGAGTAGGCGTGTGAGTGGGTGAGTAGTTGTGTGGGTGGGTGAAGTGAGTGGGGTGAGTAGGCGTGTGGGTGGGTGAGTAGTTGTGTGGGTGGGGGAGTGAGTGGGTGAGTAGGCGTGTGGGTGGTTGAGTGGTTGTGTGGATGGGGGAGTGAGTGGGTGAGTAGGCGTGTGGGTGGGGGAGTGAGTGGGTGAGTAGTTGTGTGGGTGGGTGAGTGAGTGGGTGAGTAGTTGTGTGGGTGGGTGGAGTGAGTGGGTGAGTAGGCGTGTGGGTTGGTGAGTAGTTGTGTGGGTGGGGAGTGAGAGGGTGAGTAGGCGTGTGGGTGGGTGAGTAGTATTGTGGGTGGGGGGAGTGAGTGGGTGAGTAGTTGTGTGGGTGGGTGAGTGAATGGGTGAGTAGAAGTGTGGGTTGGTGAGTAGTTGTGTGGGTGGGGGAGTGAGTGGGGTGAGTAGGCGTGTGAGTGGGTGAGTAGTTGTGTGGGTGGGTGAGTGAGTGGGTGAGTAGGCGTGTGGGTGGATGAGTGGTTGTGTGGGTGGGGGAGTGAGTGGGTGAGTAGGCGTGTGGGTGGATGAGTGGTTGTGTGGGTGGGGGAGTGAGTGGGTGAGTAGGCGTGTGGGTGAGTAGTTGTGTGGGTGGGGGAGTAGTTGTGTGGGTGGGGGAGTGAGTGGGTGAGTAGGCGTGTGAGTGGGTGAGTAGTTGTGTGGGTGGTGAGTGAGTGAGGTGGGTGAGTAGGCGTGTGAGTGGGTGAGTAGTTGTGTGGGTGGGGGGGTGAGTGGGTGAGTAGGCGTGTGAGTGGGTGAGTAGTTGTGTGAGTGGGGGAGTGAGTGGGTGAGTAGGCGTGTGGGTGGTTGAGTGGTTGTGTGGGTGGGGGAGTGAGTGGGTGAGTAGGCGTGTGGGTGAGTAGGTTTGTGGGTGGGTGAGTAGTTGTGTGGGTGGGGGAGTGAGTGGGTGAGTAGGCGTGTGGGTGGTTGAGTGGTTGTGTGGGTGGGGGAGTGAGTGGGTGAGTAGGCGTGTGGGTGAGTAGGTTTGTGGGTGGGTGAGTAGTTGTGTGGGGTGGGGGAGTGAGTGGGTGAGTAGGCGTGTGGGTGGGTGAGTGAGTGGGTGAGTAGGCGTGTGGGTGGAGGAGTGAGTGGGTGAGTAGGCGTGTGGGTGGGGTTGAGTAGGCGTGTGGGTGGGTAGGATTGTGGGTGGGTGAGTAGTTGTGTGGGTGGGTGAGTGAGTGGGTGAGTAGGCGTGTGGGTGGGTAGGATTGTGGGTGGGGGAGTGAGTGGGTGAGCAGGTGTCTGAACGGGAGAGTAGTTGTGTGGGAGTGAGTGGGTGGGTGAGTAGATTCGGATGTTTGTGAGTGGGTGAGTGTGAGTGGGTGAGTGAGTGAGTGAGTGGGTGAGTGACGGAGCAGGTGAGTGAGTCTGAGTGTGTGTGAGTGGGTGAGTGTGTGAGTTGGTGAGTGAGTGAGTGAGTGGGTGATTCAGTGGGTGAGTGAATGAGTGTGTAAGTGGGTGAGTGGGTGAGTGAGTGAGTGTGTGAGTGGGTGAGTGTAGGAGTAGGTGAGTAAGTGTGTGGGTGAGTGTGAGTGGGTGAGTGGGTGAGTGAGTGTGTGAGTGAGTAAGTGGGTGAGTGTGTGAGTGAGTGTGTGAGTGGGGTGAGTGAGTGTGTGAATGAGTGAGTGTGTGAGTGAGTGTGGGTGGGTGAGTGTGGGTGAGTGGGTGAGTGAGTGTGGGTGAGTGTGTGAGTGGGGGAGTGAGTGAATGGGTGAGTGGGTGAGTGAGTCTGTGGGTGAGTGAATGAGTGAGTGTGTGTGTGGGTGAGTGTGTGAGTGAGTGTGGGTGAGTGAGTGTGGGTGAGTGTGGGTGAGTGTGTGAGTGAGTGAGTGTGTGAGTGTGTGAGTGAGTGTGTGAGTAGGTGAGTGAGTGGGTGAGTGTGGGTGAGCGTGTGAGTGGGTGAGTGTGTGAGTGTGTGAGTGTGGGAGTGGGTGAGTTTGTGAGTGAGTGGGTGAGTGTGTGAATAGGTGAGTGGTTGAGTGGGTGAGTGAGTGTGTGAGTGAGTAAGTGGGTGAGTGTGTGAGTGAGTGAGTGGGTGAGTGAGTGAGTGTGTGAGTGAGTGTGTGAGTGTGTGAGTGAGTGTGGGTGAGCGAGGTGGGGAGTGAGTGAGTGTGTGAGTGAGTGAGTGTGTGAGTGGGTGAGTGAGGGGTGAGCGTGTGAGTGGGTGAGTGAGTGAGTGTGTGAGTGTGTGAGTGTGGGAGTGGGTGAGTGTGTGAGTGAGTGGGTGAGTGAGTGTGTGAGTGGGTGAGTGAGTGAGTGGGTGAGTGAGTGAGTGAGCGAGTGTGTGAGTGTATGAATGGGTAAGTCGGTCATAGACAAAAAATAATCACGACCGGGGAGACAAAGCTGGCCGGACGTGGTGTCAGCCACCGCCTGGTGCGCTGTTGCCCGCATTCATCGGCGTATCCTCGCTCTAACATCACTTGCCCCAACAGCCTGTTAAAAGGCTATAGGAGGGATCTTTGTTTTCGTAAGTGTGTGTGTGAATGGGTGGGTAAGTGAGCCTGAGTAGGTGGAGTGAACGAGTGTTGGATTGCCTGCGGCGGAAACACACACACGCACGTGGTCTCTCACACACGCTCTCACACAAGACAAAGACAAAGATCCCCCGTATAGCCTTAACCAGACTCTTGGGGCAAGTGCTGATCGCGAGCACCTATGAAACACACACACGCACGTGGTCTGTCACACACGCTCTCACACAAGACAAAGATCCCCCGTATAGCCTTAGCCAGACTGTTGGGGCAAGTGCTAATAGCGGACGCTGGCACAGTATACGAGAGGGAGCGTGAACAGCACCACGCCCGGCCGCCTTTGTCTCCCCAGTGTCGATGTTTACACATGGCGAGGGGTACTCATGTTAGGCTGACTCGACCTAGGGGAGGCCCAGGACCGTTTCAGATAATCGTCACTGGTGGTGACCGTGAGCTGGAATCGAACTCAGGTCGCCGTGTTTATAGCGCAGCGTAGCGCTAACCGGTACACTACCGCTCCCCACACGTACACACACACGTACACACGTACACACACACACGTACACACACACACGTACACACACACACGTACACACACACACGTACACACACACGTACACACACACACGTACACACACACACGTACACACACGTACACACACACGTACACACATACACGTACACACAGACACGTATACACACGCACGTACACACACGCACGTACAAACACACACGTACACGCACACACACGTATACATACACACACGTACACACACGTACACACACACGTACACACACACACGTACACACACACGTACACGCACACACGTACACACACACACGTACACACACACACGTACACACACACGTACCCACACACGTACCCACACACGTACACGCACACACGTACACGCACACACGTACACACACGTACACACACACGTACACACACACGTACCCACACACGTACACGCACACACGTACACGCACACACGTACACACACACGTACACACACACACGTACACACACACACGTACACACACACACGTACACACACACGTACACACACACGTACCCACACACGCACATTGGCCCATTTCGCCACGGCACTCACCTATAAACAAACACGGCTTTTGTGGCACTGTGCTGGGCAATAGCCTCCGTAATCTGCACCGCTCAAGCTCTTGTGCAGCAGCTGTTCGCTCGGGGAGGGGAGCAGGAGAAGGGCCAGAGAGGGGGGGAGGGGGTAGGAGAGGGGAGGGTAGTAGAGAGGGGAGGGGGTAGGAGAGGGGAGAGGGGGGAAGGGAGGGGGGAGAGGGGAGGAGAGGGGGGAGGGGGTAGAAGAGGGGAGAAGGTAGGAGAGGGGGGAGGGTAGGAGAGCGGAGGGGGTAGGAGAGGGGAGGGGGTAGGAGAGGGGAGAGGGGGGAGGGGGTAGGAGAGGAGGGAGGGGGGAGGAGAGGGGGGGGGGGTAGGAGAGGAGGGAGAGGGGGGAGAGGGGAGGAGAGGGAGGAGAGGGGAGGGGGGTAGGAGAGGGGGGAGGAGAGGGGGGAGGGGGGAGGAGAGGGGGGAGGGGGTACGAGAGAGGAGAGGGGTAGGAGAGGGGGGTAGGAGAGGGGGGGGAGAGGAGGGAGAGGGGGGAGAGGGGAGGAGAGGGAGGAGAGGGGGTAGAAGAGGGGGGAGGAGAGGGGGTAGGAGAGGAAAGGGGAGAGGGGAGGGGTAGGAGAGGGGGGGAGAGTAGGAGAGGGAAGAGAGAGGAAAGAGAGCCGGCGTGGGGGATGCTAAAGTGAGGTTTGTTTAAGACGCAGGAGTCTTTCGCCACCAATATCCATAATACACATTTTCTGGGTTAAATCATAATACAGTTTTTGTTTACGTGATCTAATCCAAAAAGCTGTACAGTATTATGAAACTGAGATTTGTAAAAACAAAAACAGAGAATTGGAAGTGTCACATTTTAGATTTCTTCCGTAGGGAATAATTTAACATTCTGCCCAGTTTCCCACCCTGTCTCCCGAATAAACAGTAACATCATTCGCGATTTTTTTTGTTATAAAAGTCTTTTTTTTTTAAATAGAAGTATTTGCTCGTTTTACATACGACACATTGGCCGCACGGCCTTTTGGGAGGTCCGTCTTAGCAGCACGACCCAGGGCCGGTTTCGACAATCAGTGTCTCATCAGCAGAGCGAGTCTTGCTTTAACCTGAATGAACTATCCGATGCTTATTTTCACGGTCCCTTATATGTGCGTCGGTCGCTGTCTGTATCCGTCCGCACGTTACCCACAAGTTCCGTGAATTGGTCAACGGAGGTAAAGGGGCAGCCCTGCAAATGCTTGCTCATGCCACTGCTGGTGGAAAGGCCTTCACTCGAAGTAGTTCTTAAGATAATGAAGTGGTGGTTTCTAGTTGCGGCAGCTACATACTATTAACACTCCTTCCCTTTATTAGTGCTACCCCTATCCCCTCCCTTTGATGCTGCTAGTCCTGCATAATGCACGGGCATAAGTAGTACTAATCACATACCTGCATTTCCCATAAATATACCCATAAATATGCAAAATTCCTCTTGATATGCAAATTATTTTGTCAAGGAGCCCTTCCCCCCCCCCTTCCAACCCAGCTTAAATATACGCTCCAAGCATGGTGCTGTTTCATTCAGACGCTGTCATCCCGACAGACCTGGTCTTCACCTGATGACGGCTGCTTGCGTTGTGGCCGAAACGTCGTGCGAATTATTTTATTATGTTTTATTTTTATTATTTTATTATTTCCCTTCTACGTGACTTTACGGAAAGAACCAAGAAGATGAATCCCTGCAGTCACGAAAGCGTTAAATCGAAATTTAGTTCTTAAGAGTTCCCTACTAAATGGTATTTTTTTTATTTTCCTTTGTTATTTGATTTTCGATTTTTGCCAGGTACGGCTGACTGAGCTCGCTCTAAGCTCAATTTTCAGAAGCGACCAGGCTATCGCAAACGATAGCTCAACGAAATGGGTTATCATCACGTGGATAACTTTAAATAAATGTAGACAACACGTTCTACTTCATTAAATAAACTTTTTAATAAATGTTTTCTCTTACATCAGAGTGCAGCGCCACATTAAATACGCACTACAATGACAAAAGTTTAAAGCGATTTGAAGCATGTTTTATATATTTGGGGGGGGGGGGGGCAGAGCTTTGTGACGTCATATTTGAGGGGGGGGTCTGACTTTTTGCGACGCCGTGTGACGAAGGGGGGGATGGTCCAAAATCGTCCAAAATCGCGTGACGTCATTTATGGACGGCCCCTTAATTTAAAATAGACATACAGAGCAAGCGTCGCTCCGCTGCTGCAATATAAACTATTTTCAGGACTCGATTAAAGGAGTCACCCATTGAGCCTCTTCTGTTTAAAACAAGTGTAACGATGACAACAATCGTATAAAACAAATGATGAAGGATGATGCGATTGTCGATGTACTTCGTTCAGAGGGAGCGAAACAAAGCCGTGTTTACACTATGAGACATCTCCTTTACCAGTGGCAAAATATAGTAATAGGTTTTTACCCTTTTAACTGGTACAAAAACTGACACCTTTATACAAGGCATCATATTTGCAATAACCACAACACAAGCAGTAAAAATGCAAACAAAAAGAAACAACTCTGATAATGATAATGATATGCACTGTCATTGAAGTTGATTGGTCCACACCCGAGACAGCTTTTCTTAGAGCCTAGTCTCCATTGGTGTTGGACCAGATGTCGCCAAAAGGCGTACAACTCAAAGACAGCGCATTATCAGAGTATTGAGAGCTCGGGGTAAGCATTTACACTATGAGAAAATGCCAGATTTGGAATCAGCACCCCAAAATTACCTTAAAACCGTTGGAATACCTTATGCCAGAAAAAGTGTGTTGACCAATGTTATCAGAGTGTTGTTTTTTGTTTGCATTTCGACTGCAAGTATTGTGGTTAATTTAAACATGATTCCTTGCAAAATGTTTAAGTTTTGTCGCCAGAAAAAAGTGGAAAACCCCTATTATTATATATTGCTACTGGCAAAGGAGGCCTTCATGATGATGATTGTATACGGTAAAGTATCTCTGTGTATCAATGTGACCCTGTGCTCGACCTTGATCCGACTCGGCCTAACACGAGCACCCTTACGCGGTGTGCGAACATCAGCACCGGAGAAAGTCGTAGCCGCACCAACCATATAACAACTCCTCTCTCGCGGCCCACCCTGACTCCTCTACGCTTAACCAGTCTACATAACAAAGGCTCATTCCCGGCAGTAGCCACAGCCGTACCAACCTTAACATAAAAACTCCTCTCCAGGAGCCTACCCTGGCTCCCCCCCCCCCTCAACCAGTATATATACAAGGTCGGGTCCCTTGGGAATTCTCTTTACTTGATACAGCAATCGTGCTGTGACTGTTCCACCTGAAGACGGAAGCTTGTGTTGCCTCCGAAACGTCGTGATTTATTATTTTATTTATCTTATTACTTTTATTAATTTTAATTTAATGTTTTACCTACGTGACTTTACCGACGAGTATGAATCCTTGCAGTCACGAAAGCTTCAAATCTAGAACTGGAGAAAGACAAAGGTGGTCCTGGCCCCAATTCCACCCCGTGTTGTACAAATCGCACTGCACGCCTTGTGAAGAGATGCTGCTGTCAGTGTCAGCGTGCTGCTAATCCCCGCTTCGCTGAGCTATCGTTAGTGGCCAGGTCGCTTCTGAAAAAGAAACTTGAAGCTCAGTGGACGCGTTATCTGCTAGCATTTTTTAAAGAGTGATTTGTTTACCTTTACCTTACTTTACACTCCTATCGTGCCGTTGTAAAAAAAAAAATTCCGTGGGTTTCCCACCTGATGATGATTGCTTGTGTTGCGATCGAAACGTCGTGATTTAATTTATTTTATTTTATATCGACGTGACTTTACCGAAAGAACCAAAGAGTATGGGTCACTGCAGTCAAGAAAACTTAAAATCTAGAATTGTTTTAATTTCGATTTAAAGCTTTCGTGACAGCAGGGAATCATCTTCTTGGTTCTTTCGGTAAATTCACGTAGAATGGAAATAATAAAATAATAAAAATAAAACATAATAAAATAAAATAATTCTCACGACGTTTCGGCCACAACGCAAGCAGCCGTCCTCAGGTGAAGAACAGGTCTGTCGAGACGACAGAGTCTGAATGACACACCCCAGGCTTGGAGCGTATATTTAAGCTGGGAGGGAGGAGGAAAACATTTTTGTTGTAACTTTCTGACCCGCCCCTATTGAACACGTGTAAAAAAGAGCTCCATGGCTCATCGGATTCCTCCTCGCAGTATGAACACAGATTCTGATTCTTCTGATCGAGCGACTGCTTGAGCAGCGCTTTCTAACACATCAAGGCAACTCGACAGAGACCCACAGACGACTCACGCTGACACCCAGAGCCTCACTCGAAGGATCCTTTCCTGTACTCACACACAGGGAACGATGGACTCGCCCTTAGAACCAGAAACTCACGCGGTCACCCACGGGCTGGGTTCGATTCCCGACTCGGGCGCATTTTTGTGTATTTGTATGTATATTCTGAGGTTTTTTTCGGTAAAGTCACGTAGGTAAAAAAATTAAATTAATAAAAATAAAAGTAAAATTAAAATAAAATAAAAATCACGACGTTTCGGAGGCAACACAAGCTTCCGTCTTCAGGTGGAACCGTCACAGCACGATAGCTGTATCAAGTGAGAGAAATACCAAGAAAACAGTATTTGTATATATACTGGTTGAGGGTGGGAGTAGCCAAGGTAGGCCCTGAATATTATTTTTAAATCCTTTATATTAAGTTCGCATGCTTGCTTGCTTGCGTGCTTGCTTGCGTGCTTGCTTGCGTGCTTGCTTGCTTGCGTGCTTGCTTGCTTGCGTGCTTGCTTGCTTGCGTGCTTGCTTGCTTACGACCGTGCAAATCTTTCGGTCGTTTTTAAACCCACTTCCCGTGATCCAATCGAGCTGACATTTTCCACACAGACTCGTTGTGCCAGACAATTAATTTTCGTGAAATTTTTTTTCCAAAATTTTACACTGTTTAGGGAAAACAAATTAAATATTTAATTACCAATTGCTTAATACTGGCAGACAATCATCTGACCCATAGATTGCAGCCATCTCAAGCCAGAGGACGAGAGGACTCTAGCCGCCACGCATATAAAGGATTTAGAGTGAAAAACTTTGTTTTTACGGGTTTACTTGTTGTGAGGTTCGGTGCGGCTGAAGCACGCTGTTAGGAATGAGCCTTTGTTGTGTAAACTTGGTGCGGATGATGTAAAGGTGCGTGTAAAAGGGACTGAACCTTTTTGTTATGTAGAGATGATGCGGCTGAAATCGCTGCCAGGAAATGAGTCTTTGTTGTGTAGAATGGTTGACTGAGCCTATTGTTTGTGTGTTTGTATGTTTGTGTGTTTGTATGTATTGATTTGAAGCTTTCGTGACTGCAGGTATCCATACTCTTTGGTGCGTTCGGTAAAGTCACGTGGGTAGAAAACAAAATAAATCACGACGTTTCGGGCGCAACACAAGCGTCCGTCATCAGGTCGTGATTTTATTTTATTTTATACCTACGTGACTTTACCGAAAGAATGTATGTTTGTGTGTATGTATGTATATTTGTATGTTTGTATATTTGTTTGTATGTATGTATGTTTGTACGTATGTTTGTATGTTTGTATGTATGTATGTTTGTATGTTTGTATGTTTGTGTGTATGTTTGTATGTATGTTCGTATGTTTGTATGTTTGTACGTATGTTTGTATGTTTGTATGTATGTTCGTATGTTCGTATGTTTGTATGTTTGTATGTATGTATGTTTGTATGTTTGTATGTTTGTATGTATGTTTGTACGTATGTTTGTATGTTTGATTATATGTACGTATGTTTGTTTGCATGTATGTTTGTATGTATGTTTATATGTATGTATGTTTGTGTGTTTGTATGTTTGTATGTATGTTCGTGTGTATGTATGTTTGTATGTATGTTCGTGTGTTTGTATGTTTGTATATTCGCCCTCCTCTTCTGCACGGGGGGGTGGGGGGGGGGTTCATCATTCGGGCTTCCCCAGCCTCCAGCTTTCGCCGACAAAACCCCGTGCTGTGTAATTTGGCATCGGGGAGACAAAGGCGGCCGGGCGTGGCTGTCATTCCACTCCACCCCCTCCTCGGCGCACTCGGCCGCCTTTTAAAAGGCTCCCCGGGTAGGGGAAATCGTGGTCTCTGTGCCCTGCGAGTCTCGGAAGAGCGCGGGGCGCGTGAGTTTGTTGACGTTGGAGCTGATGAATGAATGAACGTCGACTGTCACGAACGCGCCCAGCGCCGCTTGATGATGATGATGATTATTATTAAATTGGGTGTTTATTGTGCTTCGGATTAAGCCGTCTGGTACCGTCGTCATCGACTCCCTCCCCCCACCACCTCGCCGCTCTTCCCCTTTGTTCTGCCGTCCAAATGCAACAATGAGAAGCGCCGGCTTCTCTGCGTCTGTGAAGATTCAGCGTTGCCAATAAGGAAGTGGTGGTGGTGGTGGTAGGGCGTTTGTTACTGGCCGCTTGGCGTTTTTTTTGGGGGGGTGGGAAGCGGGGGGGTTGGCTTTTTCGGCCTGTGTTTAGCAACTTACACGAATCAATGTTGCGATTAAAGATTATCTTCTTGGTTCTTTCGGTAAAGTCACGTAGAAGGGAAATAATAAAATAATACAAATAGAACATAATGAAATAATTCTCACGACGTTTCGGCCACAACGCAAGCAGACGTCCTCAGGTGAAGAACAGGTCTGTCGGGAAGACCTGAGGACGGCTACTTGCGTTGTGGCCGAAACGTCGTGAGAATTATTTTATTATGTTTTATTTTTATTATTTTATCATTTACCTTCTACGTGACTTTACCGAAAGAACCAAGAAGATGAATCCCTGCAGTCACGAAAGCTTTAAATCGAGATTCAAGATTAGTGCATTGTTACGTTAGATCGGTGGTGTAGGTATAATGAACATTTTCAGCAATAACCCTGCACCAATTGAGCCAAGTTGTGCACATTTGGAGTTGTTGTTTTCGGACGAAAAAACTTGTGACGTTGATGAAAATCGATCACGAATGTTTGCTAACCAACTCTATCCGACGTTTCGCTGCAGATCACCTCCGGCATCATCCGTGTGCTTACAGCTGCTCTGCTCTCGAGTGCCGGAGGGTATAGCTGAGGCTTTTCTTCGCGACCGCATTCGAATACAAATTAACTCGACGCACGCTGCACGCACTCGATGATTATTAAACACGTCTCACGCGACGCGCCACGCAATGCACGCTCCCTGCGTTAATAGAGAGCCCATTCGAGTTAAGATTGAGGTCTCAGTGCGCGCGTGTTCCACGTGGCACGGACAACGCCTCTGTATGGGTTTAGGGCGTATCTATTGTAAATATGTCTTCGTGTAAGTCTTTGGATTTTTGGCGAGGCTATAGTTCTCTGTGTGTGTCTATAGGTCTCAGCGTAAGTCTATGCAATTGTGGGCAAGTCTGTAGTTCTCCCTGTGAATCTATGCGTCTCAGCGTGAGTCTACGAGTCTCTGAGCGAATCTATAGTTTTGTTCAATAAAGAAAGCGCTGCTAAACGGTGAAGCCACGACCAGCGCGTTCCAAATATCTCACGGAATCCACGCGCACGCTGCCACGTGATCATCGCCCGAGACTTGGGAAAACCCGGGGTGGATTTTTACATCCTTCCAAACGTGTTGGATCAGACGTGAGTTACAGAGCCCCAGGGTCTCTATCCTCTGAGTCTGTCTGAAGCCTCGCGCGAGCCCCGGAGCACAGTGCCCAGTGTTTGTTTGTTCATCCCACGCGGGAGTGAGCGTGTGATTGGGGCGAGCGCCTGGGCTAATCGCTTCCACGTTCTGCGCGCACACGTGGCGCGAGCCTGCAGGGGCAATGGGACACGGGGGAGGGAGGGAGACAGAGAGAGAGGGCTTCGCCTCGTGGTGATATTAGAACTAAAACTCAACTATCACTTTTTTTACTTTCGATTTAAAGCTTTCGTGACTGCAGGGATTCATCTTCTTGGTTTTTTTTTGGTAAAGTCACGTAGAATGGAAATAATATAAGAAAATTATTAATATTACTTTATTCTTTTATTATGTTTTATTTTTATTATTTTATTATTTCCCTTCCACGTGACTTTACCGAAAGAACCAACAAGATCAGCTATCACTTTTTGGTTTTACCAGGTAAGGCCCACTGATTTCGATTTAAAGCTTTCGTGACTACAGGGATTCATCTTCTTGGTTCTTTCGGTAAAGTCACGTAGAAGGGAAGTAATAAAATAAGATCAATAAAAATAAAACATAATAAAATTATTCTCACCGAGAATTATTTTATTATGTTTTATTTTTATTATTTTATTACTTCCCTTCTACGTGACTTTACCGAAAGAACCAAGAAGATGAAGGCCCACTGAGCTATGTAGCTCTTTTTCACAAGCGACCTCTGGCCATCGCAAATGATAGCTCAACAAAGTGGCTTGTCACGTGGGAATTTATAGCAGCCAAATACTCGAAACGCGTTGATGTTGATTCCAAGTGGGGACGGGAAAAAAAATCCACGCGACCACGGGGAGAACATGCATGCTCCAGATAGTCCGGCATCGTCAGGATCGGGAGATCGAACCCACGACGTCCTGTATACCAGGCGAGGTAGATAACATCTCGCCACCGTGATGTCAACTAAGGATTTGGGAGCCCGATATAGAATCAGCTGTTGTGTAGAATAGTCTTTTGTCTGGGATAATGAAAAATAAAGTGACTCTTACAATACATCTTGTTTGTTTCTATACTCACTATTATTACAATCCACTCAGTTTCTGTTACTAAAGATTCCACTAGGTGGCGACAAATAATATTGTTGACTGAAACGTGCTTACGTGTGATGACGTAAGCACGTATGATGACGTAAGCACGTTAGTGCGAGCCCTCCCGGAAGCCATAGAGAATGCATTGCAGCGCCCCCCGTTCGAAAAAAAACATCTTTGAATGTAAGTCTATGGGGCCACTCGGGGCGATTCTCAGCCGGAGTGAAATCGCCCAAAAAGAGGCGGTACTCCACAGAACGTGACATGACGCTGATTGGACTATATCCAGAGGCTGACAGTGACGGCTAGCGTGACTCTGTGGTTGAATGACATTGGTGGTGCGTCGCCCAATCGCCCTAATGAAGAAACCGCCCCTGAGTCTAACTATACTAAAGTTACAAAGTCTAACTAATACTAAGGGGCTAAAGTATGTAAAATGTTGAATAAGTGCACAATATAAAATGTGAATTAGCCGTAATATACAATCTTAAAATACAAAAATACAAATAGGGTAACATGTTGTAAATATGGCAAGGTGTAATTTTGTAGATAAAATGTTAAAGTAAAGTGTAGTAAGTGTACATTACAGAACACATTACAGAACACCAGTTAGAGAACCTGCATCTTAGAACACATTACAGGACACACTTTATAGAACGTGTATCATAGAACACATTACAGAACACACGTTAGAGACCGTACATTACAGAACACACGTTTCAGAACGTACATTACAGAACACATTACAGAACACCAATTAGAGAACCTGCATCTTAGAACACATTACAGGACACACTTTATTGAACGTACATCATAGAGCACATTACAGAACACGGCGAGAAGAAGGGATGTTTGTGCAGTACGTTGAACTTCTTTCACACCCTACCTAGCTAACTGTGTAAATCGGAGGTGCGGGAAGGGGGGGGGGGGCGATGGTCGAGGGTGGTCGTGGAGTTGCAGCCAAGGAGTGGAACGCTTCCCGAGTGGACTGGCTCAGCACGGACGCTGGGTGGAGTATCACGTTGCAGGCTCCGGAGAGGTGTCGGCGGCTTGAGGAGGCCTTCATCCAGCAGTGGATTGACCATGACTGATTGTGCGCTGTACGTTGAACGTCTTTCGCACCGTACGTAGCCAACCGTGCTAATGGGAGGGTGCACAATCAGCAAGATGATGCCTGCGTGTCGTCTTGTGCACGCGAGCACTGCACCAGACACACACACTACACATACCACACACACACATATACACCACACACACACACACCACACACACACCACACACACACACCCCACACACACACCACACACACACACCACACACACACACCCCACACACACACCACACACACACCACACACACACCACACACACACACCACACACACACCACACACACACACCACACACACCACACACACACCACACACACACACCACACACACCACACATACCACACCACACACACCACACACACACACCACACACACACCCCACACACACACCACACACCACACGCACCACACACACACTACACACACACCACAAACACCACACACACACCACACACACCACACACCACACACACACGTGACCCCATCGTCATACGAGTCGGCGTTTTGACGTCACTCGGCGGGACGGGTTTCCCAATCATCGGGCGCGCGCGGCTTGTAACCCCACGAAGCGTAATGCGTGACGCGAGTTGGGATTGCAAGTGGTGGGGAGATGATGCGACACGTGTGGGGGGGGGGGAGATGAGGAGGGGGGGGGGCTGTGTGAGTAGGTGGGTGGACGCTCGTCACTGCCAAGTCACGTGCTCTGCAATGGACATCGCATAGCGCTCGTGACGATGATGCGACAACGAAGGGAACGAACGTCACGTGACGTTGGCGCTGCTGTTAGGGACTCAGCCGGGAGGTACGCGGGCCACGTCGATTTCAAGGGTTCGTGAATATAGTGGTAGGAACCCACTGGTTCCACCAGCCCACAGGGGATTATTGTGTCCGTCCGTCCGTCGTGCAGGGATTGGCTGGGTGGGGAGGGGCTGGGTGGGGAGGGTGGGGCTGGGTGTGTGGGGAGGGTGGGGAGGAGCTGGGTGGGTGGGGAGGGTGGGGCTGGGTGGGAGGGGTGGGGCTGGGTGGGGAGGGGCTGGTCACCCCGTGGTGCCCTTATAAAACTCAACGTTTAACCTACTCACGCCGGCTTGTGCCCGCCCTCACAGTCGGGCATATTTGCGGAATCCACCACGCCGCCGTTGACCCTGGCCATTGACCGAGCAACCCAACGGTTCCTACCAGCTCCCTCCGCAGGAGGAATGTGTTAAAATAACGAAATGGAAAAACGTCGCCTGCTCTGGTTCCGTCGTTTCGTTCGTGTCTCGGTACGCCTGTCCTGGTTGCAGTGGCGGCAGCGGCGTGTTGAGTCGTGAGCGTGCCTGGGTTTATTTTCCTGCCGCGGGCCCAAAGTTGAAAACACCAAAAAGGCATCGGGTGGTAACCGTACTCGAGTTACACACACGGCGGCGATTGGCGGAGGCGTTTAATGCGCCACGGTTACGAGAACGACACGCGTCGTTGGGTTCTCTGGAGGGGCGAAGTCGATGTTCACGGCGACTGTGGCAGCAGCGATGCGATTGCTGCTTCCCGAGTGACGGGAAGGAAGATGCTCGTGGGTGCTGGAGCTGCTTTTAGGAATTCGATGTCATGGGGGGAGACGTAACGAGCCTCGAGTTTGAATTGGGGAGTGGGGGAGTTTTTTAAAAACTTTTGTTCTGAGCAAGTTAGTTGCGTGACCCGCACACGTGACAACAACAACAACAACATGGAAACACCCACGGATGAGAAGTGGGAATCTGAATATTTATTTGCATCGGAGGAATCCGATGAGCTATAAAGCTCTCTATCTCTCTCTCCGTCTATGCCCCCTCTGAGTGGAAGTCTGCGTCTAGAAGCGCGGGATTGGTCAGTGATGTCCCTGCTAAAAGGTGGCCGTGGCAAGGATTAATTTCTAATTTGAGCAACTCACTTGCCACAGCCGTCGCTGTCTGTGAGATACAAAGGCGGACAGGAGTGGTGCCGCTGGCTGGGGGAGGGTGGGCAAGTAGTGGGTTTGACGGGGGGGGGGGGGGGGAGAGAACATCGTGACATTATTCAAAGTGACAAATGTCAGAAACTGCAACCCAAAATAAATAAATTAACCCGTAAAAACAAAGTTTTTCACTATAAATCCTTTATATGCGTGGCGGCTAGAGTCCTCTCGTCCTCTGGCTTGAGATGGCTGCCACCTATGGGTCAGATGATTGCCTGCCACCATTAAGAAATTGTTAATTAAATATAATTTATTTTTTCCTAAAAGTGTAAAATTTTGCAAAAAATGTTTTTCACGAAAATACATTGTCACGCACAACGAGTCTGTGTGCAAAATGTCAGCTCGATTGGATCACGGGAAGTGGGTTAAAAAACGACCGAAAGATTTGCACGGTCGTAAGCGCGCAAGCAAGCAAGTGAACTTAATATAAAGGATTTAATAAATTCCACCAACACGTGGCTTCGGGGACCGGCTTCGGCGGAGTGAGAGAAGAAGGCAGGAGGGGGGGGGGAGGCAATGGCGAAAGGGATTATTTTACTAATGAATCTTTTACAAATGCAGAGCCCCGCGAATCGAGCAATTACGGGCAGAGCACCACAAGAGCGACGCTTTGATTCCTCGCGCCGGGCCCGAGTCAAGGGCAGCCAGCGAGATGCGGGCGGTGGGTGTGGTGAGCGGGTTGGGGGGCAGATCCGAGCAGAAAGGAGGATTTTGATTCGCGTGCGTGTGTGAGATTGTGTGTGTGTGTGGGATTGTGTGTGTGTGATTGTGTGTGTGAGATTGTGTGTGTGTGTGTGTGATTGTGTGTGTGAGATTGTGTGTGTGTGTGAGATTGTGTGTGTGTGTGATTGTGTGTGTGTGTGATTGTGTGTGAGATGGTGTGTGTGTGAGATTGTGTGTGTGTGATTGTGTGTGTGTGTGATTCTGTGTGTGTGGGATTATGTGTGTGTGATTGTGTGTGTGTGTGATTGTGTGTGTGTGATTGTGTGTGTGTGATTGTGTGTGAGATTGTGTGTGTGTGAGATTGTGTGTGTGTGAGATTGTGTGTGTGTGATTGTGTGTGTGTGTGATTGTGTGTGTGATTGTGTGTGTGTGTGATTGTGTGTGAGATTGTGTGTGTGTGAGATTGTGTGTGTGTGAGATTGTGATTGTGTGTGTGTGATTGTGTGTGTGTGTGATTGTGTGTGTGTGGGATTGTGTGTGTGTGATTGTGTGTGTGTGATTGTGTGTGTGATTGTGTGTGTGATTATGTGTGAGATTGTGTGTGTGTGAGATTGTGTGTGTGTGAGATTGTGATTGTGTGTGTGTGATTGCGTGTGTGTGAGAGATTGCGTGGTAGTGTAGCGGTTAGCGCGCTGCGCTATGAACCCGGCGATCAGGGTTCAATTCTCGTTCACGGCCAACACCAGTGACGATTATCTGAACCGGTCCTGTGCCTCCCCTAGGTCGACTCGGCCTGAAATTAGTACCTGGTGCGGTGTGTAAACATCGCCACTGGGGAGATACAGGGGACTGGGGCGTGGTGCTGGCCACCCACACCCTCGTGTGCCGTGCCGGCCTTCATCTTAGCTGTGGATGGCAAACGCGACTTGCGATTTGGAAAGATTCGAGCCCACGTGTGTGAGAGACGCGAACAGGGGCGTGCATTGCTGTGTATGTTACATGAACGCAGTGTCCTACATTGCAAGGGGTTAACACGCTATCCCATTGTTCTTCATGGCAAAGGGGTAACTCTCTATCCCATTGTTCTTCATTGCAAGGGGTAACACTCTATCCCATTGTTCTTCACGGCAAGGGGTAACACTCTATCCCATTGTTCTACATGGCATTGGGGTAACACACTGTCCAATTGTTCTTCATTGCAAGGGGTAACACTCTATCCCATTGTTCTACATTGCAAGGGGTAACACTCAATCCCATTGTTCTTTATTGCATGGGGTAACACACTATCCCATTGTTCTTCATTGCAAGGGGTAACACACTATCCCATTGTTCTTCATGGCAAGGGATAACACTCTATCCCATTGTTCTCCATGGCAAGGGGGTAACACACTATCCAATTGTTCTTCATTGCAAGGGGTAACACACTATCCCATTGTTCTTCATTACAAGGGGTAACACACTATCCCATTGTTCTTCATTACAAGGGGTAACACACTATCCCATTGTTCTTCATTGCAAGGGGTAACACTCTATCCCATTGTTCTTTATTGCAAGGCCCATGGGTCACTGGCGGCCTGCCCCTGGTGGCCCCGACAATACACAAAGAGTGACAACATCCCCATCATCATCATTGTGCTGCCCAATGGTTTCAAATCATGTGTGGCGGCTCTCCCACTGATGATGTCTTATCGGCGAAAATGCCCCCCCGCCCTCCACCCCTCGTCGCGTCTGAACATCAGTAAAGACCACTTCTCTAAGGCAGCGTTGTCGTACCGTGGTGACTTCAATGTTAGTTCGGAAGCAAACTCAGATAAGTAGATGCAACCAGAGCAGTGAAAAGGCATCACGCTCATTCATCATAATCATCACCATCATCATGCATTACCATCCATCATCATCATCATCAGCCATCACCATCCATCATCATTATCCATCATCAATCATCATTATCGGCTCTTTTCGCCCAGCATATGGGAACACCTGTATTCAATAGATGGCGAGTCAATGCACCTCGCATCTTCTCGCGTCCGCTTTCCTGTAAATCATTGTCATCGTCATCGGCCATGATCTCTCCACTGCTGTGTGATGGCCTCTTCCAAAGCCGTGGTCATTTCGCACGGCCGTGTGGTGATGCAACAAGCAAATCCCTCTGGCATTGCTCTTCCCCACGAGTCGCACACATCGCTCCGTCTCCACGGCGGACGTGCTGCGCGCAAGCGTTCCATGAACCAGCAACATCACCAGGCAATCCTATGATCACTGTTTCATTGGTTTTATGGCTTTATTTTGGTGATTTCGAAAAGTGTATTGGTTTAGCCATGTTTGTTTGTTGTAGTACAGAGTTAGACTGATGGCCTTAATCTAAGTTGTCTTGTCGTTGTTGTTGGTTGTTTGACTTGCATCCCACTGGGATTTTTGCACACAGCGTTGGTGTACGGTGATTTTTTTCTGCAATATGTTGCTGTCTTTTCTTGGATTTTCTGTTTGCACTCAGTCACATAGTCACTTTAAGATGTTTTTTTGTTCATGTTTTTGTTTTTTGTTTGTTGCACCCGATTCAAGAGCAGAATGGCTCACAGGGCTATACCTAATAAAGGAACTTGAACAGTTGGCAAGAGCTGTGAAGCATCTCCTCCTGTCTCACACACAGGTGGCGTGACGTCGTCTACCTTGCCCACACCTCCACCCCCACAGGTGAGCAGAAGTGATGCCCTTCGCAATGTTTAAAAGTGGTTAAAAGCAAAGTTCCGAAAATCACGGTTTTTATTTTTTTTAAAAACCGGTAACCGGATGAACAACAAAAGTTTTCTTGGTTCTTTCGGGAAAGTCACGTAGAATGGAAATAATAACATAATGAAAATAAAACATAATAAAATAAAACATAATAAAATAATAATTGTATTATGTTTTATTTTTATTATTTTATTATTTCCATTCTACGTGACTTTACCGAAAGAACCAAGAAGATGAATCCCTGCAGTCACGAAAGCTTTAAATCGAAATTCAACAAAACGGTGTTAGTAAACGGTTACCGGTTTGCCGAGCACGCATAGAAATGTTGACAACAACGCGTGCCATTCCGGTTCTGTTACCACGAGGTTTTTATCGTCACTTACAGATGCGATTATTGTTGTTGTGAGAAACCAAGCCAATGGGTCCCACGTTGTGGCATTGAGGGCCCTGCGTGCAAGGCTTCCAGAGGCAGACTTTGCGGCCGTGAGTGAGCCTTTTCGTTGTCCGCACGGTGCTGATGAGCCACAAGAAGGAGGAAAGCCGGTCAGCAGTTGTCTCACCGCTTCACCCTTCTCCTCCCTCCGCACAGACGAGGAGACGCGCGTGAGATGACACGATCCAAACTCGCCAAATCCACTCGATGGCTTTCCTCTGAGATGCTCAGCGGTGGTATCAAGTCGGTCACATTTGCTGCAGAAGTTTACTACAGAGTGATGGCGAACCGCGCAGACGTGTGGACAAACGCGTGCGCGATTGTGCTGATGGTTTTCTTTTTATTGCTCAATGCGAAAACAGCTTGCGCGCTTTGCGCTTTGTTTTGGTTTTTGTTATTTACGCAGATCTAGTTTGGCGTCTGAAACTTGAGGGGTTATTTTTCACAGACTGTACTTTTTATTCTGTTATGACGATGATGATAATAATGATGATTGTATTTTTTTTTATAGTTTTTTTGGCATTCACAGATTTGATCATCGGCTTTTACGGGGCCCAAACGCTTATCACTCGGGGCAGGGAGGGGGGGGGTCGCCATAGTTTTCTTGATTACCAATCACATTTTTTCTATTTTACCAGGTAAGACCCCCTGAGCTGTATAGATTTTTTTTCAGAAGTGACTTTTTCAGAAGTGACCGGGGAGAGGGGGGGGGGGGCATTCCGAATGGATCGGTCGTCGGGTGCCACGATGCTGAGAGCCCAGAGAAAACTTAAAGGGGGGGGGGGGGGCAAAGACAAACTTAAGTTGAACAAGTCGTAGCAAAGTTGATTTGAAACTTTCGTGATTGCAGGAATCCATACTCTTTGGTTCTTTCGGTAAAGTCACGTAGGTAGAACAAATAAAACAAAAAGTAGTAGCAGTAGTAGAAGGCTTTCGCGACCAGTATTTCCGTAATAAAGTTTTTTTAGGGTGTGTTGGATCGCGTCAATATAAAATGTGTCGTTAAGCCAGCCGACACAGCCAATTAGTAAGGTTCGTCACGTAAACACAATTCTGACACATCGCCTGATGAAGCCGGTCGTTGTAATCACTCGCGAGACGCTACGGGACTGTAATCGTAAACGCCGTGGCTTTATTCTCAAACACACCCCGACGGTGCTGAATTCGTAACTGAAATTGACACGATTATGTTTTACGCGACAAACCTTACTAATTGGCTGTGTCGGGTGGTGGCGGGGTTAACGGCACATTAACATTAAAGACGAAACGTCTGAAATGAAACGTGCACAGTGACCTCCTCCGATCGGAGCTCAAAGCACGTGTGCTGGTTGATTTTTTTTCCGGCCTGTGTTTGGTCAAATCAAAATAATTGTGTTGATTCCACACCCCGCCCCTCGATCCCCCGCCACCCCGCCCCTCGACCCCCCGCTCCCCTACCCCCCGGTCCCCCCTCCCCTACCGCCCTCCCTCCTTCCAGACGCAAGCAGCACCTGACTTGCATCTGGGAATAAGTGCCCTCTTGTTTCTAATGGGCAGCATCTGGACAATTACAGACTAATAGCTTCTATTATATATGTAATGCCTGAAAGAGCAAAATGTTGATTAATAGGCGGCGTAACACGCTCACAATGCCCTAATTTATTTTCTTTCTTTCAAAATCTGACTCCGGTGAGCGCAGGGGGTGGAGGGGAGGGGCGTAGAGGGTGGGTGGAGAGGGCTGCCCAGAGGAACGCAGAGTGGGGGGGGTTATTTAAGAACAACTTTAAACAACAGCGTCCAACTTTTCATCAAACTGTTGTTTTGTGCTTACTCTTTTCCGTGTTTGTATTGTGGTGTTTGTTCGGCAGCACTCCCCGTTAAATTTCGATTTAAAGCTTTCGTGACTGCAGGGATTCATCTTCTTGGTTCTTTCGGTAATAATTATTTTATTATTAAATATAATTATTAAATATGTTATTATTAAATAATAGTATTAAAAAAATATTTTATTATGTTTTTTTTTTATTACTTCCCTTCTACGTGACTTTACCGAAAGAACCAAGAAGGAGCACTCCCCGTTGTTTAGTTTTCTCCGGGACGATGCTGTTCGTGTGCCTGTGTCGAGGATGGGAGAGCGGTGGTGCAGTGATTAGCGGCGCTGCGCTACGGGCCAGCGGATCGGATATTCGATTCTCGCTCACGGCCACGATACACCAGTGACGTTGATCTGAACCGGTCCTGGGCTTCCTCCCTCTAGGTCGACTCAGCCTCAAATGAGAACCCGGTGCCGTGTGTAGACATCGCCACTCGGGAGACAAAGGCGTTCGGGCGTGGGGTGCCGGTCTTAATAGGTGCTCGCTAACAGCACTTGTCCCCAGAAGTGTGTCAAGGCTATGCGGGGGATCTTTGTCTTTGGAGAGGGAGGATGGATGAGCCATTGTTTTGATTCGCCACACAACACCACAATGAATTTTGATTTAACGCTTTCGTGACTGCAGGGATTCATATTCTTGTTTTTTTCCGTAAAGTCACGTCAAAGGGAAATAATAAAATAATATTTCTATTATTTAATTTTAATATGAATATTATTTAATTGTAATATTAACATTCTTTTATTATTTCCCTTCTACGTGACCTTACCGAAAGAACCAAGAATATGAACACCACAATGCACCATTATTTTTGGTGTATTGTTTTATCATTGCACTTGTTGGCACAGGGAAGACTCGATGAGTCTCATGGCTCTTTTTCAGGAGGGTCCTGCCAAGTTTTTGTTGCAGTAGGCAGGGGGGGGCGATGTTTGCGATGTAGATTCCAAATTAAGTCATTTTGCGGGTCAAATATATATTTTCAACATGCCAAATTTGGGGCGTGACTTACTCAATGGCCTTACTCTTGAGAATAATAATAACAATGCCACGGCATCTTTAACATCCACTGTGGAGCAGACGGAGTAATAAAACTCCCACGGTATTAATCAGGGTGGCCCATGGACTAGAACCGTGAATTTTGCACGAATATTAGGAATGCACTGGGAGCTGTGCACTTTTAAATCATCTCGATTGAAAACTCATTTCTTTGGAACTGATTTTTGTGTTTCCTTTGCTGTAATTCCTCCGCACCTCCGATTAGAACGGTTGGCTGCGAATGGTGCAAAATAAGTTCAACATACATACAATACACTATTAAACATTGTAAAAAGAAAAAATCCATGCTATGTGTTAGTGATTTAAAAAATATATATATTTTAGGAAGGAAATGGCAGGAAATTCGTTTTCAAATTAACATTTTTTTATGGGGGGGGGGGGGGGGGGTCTCAGACCCTCTGGAAGATTTGGTCCCCCCCAATGTTGACTCCCATAGCTACGGCCTTGCTTTATATGTAACTTTTCCGGCCCGAAAAAGTTTGTGTCCGGCTGGCGTCGCTACAAGTTGAAAAATCAAACCGTCAAAGAGGTTATCCGTCAATACGTGCCTAGACGGAAGGTGAAAAAATATTATAATTATACATATAAACGAGCTGACGATGTCTTTACTGGCTTCTGAAAGAAGACGTGGAATTTTATTCTGAATACTAATATCATAATATTTCGTTTTATAAAGTGTCGTGGCCGTTCGTGCAATGTGCATTTCTCTCAATTGGGAAGGCAGCAGCCCTGCCCTGCCCCTGCGCTGGCAAAAATTGCCCAAGTTCTGCGGTCCTCTATATATCGAAGACGTTTTCAGCCAATTAATGAGGATGTAGACACCGGAGCACCAGGATACACCCCACGCGTGCGAGGGGGCAACGCTCTATCCCCGTACAGACGGCACAAATTGTGTGAATCAGCACCTCGTCGGAGCGACTTCTCCTGCGGAGCCAAGGCATGGGGCAAATCTTCGCGACGCTCGCTGGAAAGGGAAGTTTCGCAACAGATCATAACATCAGAAGAGGTTTTTTAGTTTCACATTACCGGACACACTTCATATAGACTGGAGGAATTCTCAAAATCCGTGCTTACAGAATCCACAAGATGTATTGGTATTTTACACATAGATACACTTTGAGGTTTCCAATACCTCATAGGACAGGATTAACCAAACTCCAGTCCTCCCGGCTCCACCACCACCACCACGCAACCACCACCACTCAACCACCACCACTCAACCACCACTACCACCACTCAACCACCACTCAACCATCACCACCACCACTCAACCACCACCACCCAACCACCACCACCACTACTCAACCACCACCACCACCACTCAACCACCACCACTCAACCACCACCACCACCACCACTCAACCACCACTCAACCACCACCACTCAACCAGCACCACCACCACTCAACCACCACCACCACCACTCAACCACCACTCAACCAGCACCACCACCACTCAACCACCACCACCACTCAACCACCACCACTCAACCAGCACCACTCAACCAGCACCACCACCACTCAACCACCACCACCACCACTCAACCACCACCACTCAACCAGCACCACCACCACTCAACCACCACCACCACTCAACCACCACCACTCAACCAGCACCACCACCACTCAACCACCACCACCACCACCACCACTCAATCACCACCACCATTCAACCACTACTCAACCACCACCACTCAACCACCACCACCACTCAACTACCACAACCACCACCACACAACCACCACAACCACCATCACGCTCCCTCTTTCCGCGTTTACCAACTTACTTCTCCCCATTCAACTACAAATGAACTCGTCCCACGCTGCACGCGCCTAATGATTGTTAAACACGTCCCACGTGACACGCTCAGCACTTATAGCTGTCTGCGTCAATATCTAGCAGCCGAAACAAATTCATATTGATATCTCAGTGTGTGTGTGCGCGTGTGTACACGTGTTCTCTGTCTGTGTGTGTACACGTGTTCCGTGTGTCTGTATACGTGTTCTCTGTCTGTGTGTACACGTGTTCTCTGTCTGTGTGTACACGTGTTCCGTGTGTCTGTATACGTGTTCTCTGTGTGTATACGTGTTCTCTGTCTGTGTGTGTATACGTGTTTTCTGTCTGTGTGTACACGTGTTCCGTGTGTGTACACGTGTTCTCTGTCTGTCTATCTGTGTGTACACGTGTTCTGTCTGTGTACATACGTGTTCCGTGTGTGTACACGTGTTCTCTGTCTGTGTGTGTGTACACGTGTTCTCTGTGTGTGTGTACACGTGTTCTCTGTGTGTGTGTACACGTGTTCTCTGTCTGTGTGTACACGTGTTCTCTGTCTGTGTGTACACGTGTTCTGTCTGTGTACACGCGTTCCGTGTGTGTGTACACGTGTTCTCTGTCTGTGTGTGTACACGTGTTCTCTGTCTGTGTGTACACGTGTTCTGTCTGTGTACACGCGTGTTCCGTGTGTGTGTGTGTGTACACGTGTTCTGTCTGTGTGTGTGTACACACGTGTTCTCTGTCTGTGTGTACACGTGTTCTCTGTGTGTGTGTGTGTGTACACGCGTTCCGTGTGTGTGTACACGCGTTCTCTGTCTGTGTGTGTGTACACGTGTTCTCTGTCTGTGTGTACACGTGTTCTGTCTGTGTACACGCGTGTTCTGAGTGTGTACACGTGTTCTGTCTGTGTGTGTGTACACATGTGTTATCTGTCTGTGTGTACACGTGTTCTCTGTCTGTGTGTGTGTACACGTGTTCTCTGTCTGTGTGTGTGTACACGCGTTCCGTGTGTGTGTACACGTGTTCTCTGTCTGTGTGTGTGCACGTGCTCCGTGTGTGTGTGTGTACACGTGTTCTCTGTGTGTGTGTACACGTGTTCTCTGTGTGTGTGTGTGTGTACACGTGTTCTCTGTTTGTGTACACGTGTTCTCTCTCTGTGTACACACGTGTTCTCTGTGTGTGTGTGCACGTGTTCTCTGTCTGTGTGTACACGTGTTCTCTGTCTGTGTGTGTGTACACGTGTTCTCTGTCTGTGTGTATGTACACGCGTTCCGTGTGTGTGTGTACACGTGTTCTCTGTCTGTGTGTGTACACGTGTTCCGTGTGTCTGTATACGTGTTTTTTGTCTGTGTGTACACGTGTTCTCTGTCTGTGTGTACACGTGTTCCGTGTGTCTGTATACGTGTTCTCTGTGTGTATACGTGTTCTCTGTCTGTGTGTGTATACGTGTTTTCTGTCTGTGTGTACACGTGTTCCGTGTGTGTACACGTGTTCTCTGTCTGTCTGTGTGTACACGTGTTCTGTCTGTGTACATACGTGTTCCGTGTGTGTACACGTGTTCTCTGTGTGTGTGTACACGTGTTCTCTGTGTGTGTGTACACGTGTTCTCTGTCTGTGTGTACACGTGTTCTCTGTCTGTGTGTACACGTGTTCTGTCTGTGTACACGCGTTCCGTGTGTGTGTACACGTGTTCTCTGTCTGTGTGTGTACACGTGTTCTCTGTCTGTGTGTACACGTGTTCTCTGTCTGTGTACACGCGTGTTCCGTGTGTGTGTGTGTGTACACGTGTTCTGTCTGTGTGTGTGTACACACGTGTTCTCTGTCTGTGTGTACACGTGTTCTCTGTCTGTGTGTGTGTACACGCGTTCCGTGTGTGTGTACACGTGTTCTCTGTGTGTGTGTACACGCGTTCCGTGTGTGTGTACACGCGTTCTCTGTCTGTGTGTGTGTACACGTGTTCTCTGTCTGTGTGTACACGTGTTCTGTCTGTGTACACGCGTGTTCCGAGTGTGTACACGTGTTCTGTCTGTGTGTGTGTACACACGGGTTATCTGTCTGTGTGTACACGTGTTCTCTGTCTGTGTGTGTGTACACGTGTTCTCTGTCTGTGTGTGTGTACACGCGTTCCGTGTGTGTGTACACGTGTTCTCTGTCTGTGTGTGTGCACGTGCTCCGTGTGTGTGTACACGTGTTCTCTGTGTGTGTGTACACGTGTTCTCTGTGTGTGTGTGTGTACACGTGTTCTCTCTGTGTGTGTGTGTGTGTGTACACGTGTTCTCTGTCTGTGTGTGTACACGTGTTCTCTGTGTACACGTGTTCTCTCTCTGTGTGTACACGTGTTCTCTGTGTGTGTGTGCACGTTTTCTCTGTCTGTGTGTACACGTGTTCTCTGTCTGTGTGTGTGTACACGTGTTCTCTGTCTGTGTGTATGTACACGCGTTCCGTGTGTGTGTACACGTGTTCTCTGTCTGTGTGTGTGCACGTGTTCCGTGTGTGTGTGTACACGTGTTCTCTGTGTGTGTGTACACGTGTTCTCTGTGTGTGTGTGTGTACACGTGTTCTGTGTGTGTGTGTGTACACGTGTTCTCTGTCTGTGTGTGTACACGTGTTCTCTGTTTGTGTACACGTGTTCTCTCTCTGTGTGTGTGTACACGTGTTCTCTGTGTGTGTGTGCACGTGTTCTCTGTGTGTGTGTGTGCACGTGTTCTCTGTGTGTGTGTCTGTGTGCACGTGTTCTCTCTCTGTGTGTACACGTGTTCTCTGTGTGTGTGCACGTGTTCTCTGTCTGTGTGTGTGTACACGTGTTCTCTGTCTGTGTGTGTACACGTGTTCTCTGTTTGTGTACACGTGTTCTCTCTCTGTGTGTGTGTACACGTGTTCTCTGTCTGTGTGTGTACACGTGTTCTCTGTGTGTGTACACGTGTTCTCTCTCTGTGTGTGTGTACACGTGTTCTCTGTGTGTGTGTGCACGTGTTCTCTGTGTGTGTGTGTGCACGTGTTCTCTGTGTGTGTGTCTGTGTGCACGTGTTCTCTCTCTGTGTGTACACGTGTTCTCTGTCTGTGTGTGTGCACGTGTTCTCTGTGTGTGTGTCTGTGTGCACGTGTTCTCTCTCTGTGTGTACACGTGTTCTCTGTCTGTGTGTGTACACGTGTTCTCTCTCTGTGTGTGTGTACACGTGTTCTCTCTCTGTGTGTGTTGTGCACGTGTTCTCTGTGTGTGTGTGTGCAGTTCTCTGTGTGTGTGTGTGCACGTGTTCTCTGTGTGT